>NW_028327181.1:66995834-67305834 GCF_987537825.1 Furipterus horrens
TTCTTTGAAGTACAGATGGTTCTAAATATTCTAGGAAAACTTCTGGTTGTCAGTTTCAGTGTTGGAAACTTACAAGTGGTGTTAAACTGCTACCTATTTGTTGTTTTCATTCAGGAGGCTCTTTCACGCCTGTTTTAATCTCATAGGCTGGAGGGACAAGGGCACGTCAGAGAAGTACGTAGTCACAGCGTTCTTTCGTTACAGGCCTCCTGCTCATCTCCCTTTAAGTAAGTTTCCTCCCCTCTGGGTTTTAACTTCTCCACCTGCCAAAAGGATGCTTTGACAGAGGAGTCTCCCTGACCCCTCTATTTGGATTTAATTCTATATCCCGTGTCGTAGGGGGTCCAAGTACTCCTGGTTGTCCTTCAGTAAATATTTATTGACCATCTACTATGCACCAAGCACTGGGCTGGATTCTGGAGGCTGGAGATAAGTAAGACACAGACCTCAAACCTTGAGGATCCAAGGGAAGAGGCACACAGGCAGACAAACCATTTCCACTCCATGTGCCTCTGCCACATGCAGAACTACACAGCAAACAGAGTAACGGTGCTTGCATGGCATTTTCTGGGAAAGCCTTCTTCGCAGAGCAGGTGAGGCCTGAGCTGGGTTTTGAAGGATGAGTAGGAGTGCGCCGGGTGG
Organism: Furipterus horrens; assembly: GCF_987537825.1. Classification (NCBI taxonomy): domain Eukaryota; kingdom Metazoa; phylum Chordata; class Mammalia; order Chiroptera; family Furipteridae; genus Furipterus; species Furipterus horrens. The sequence goes on from NW_028327181.1 coordinate 66,996,477, forward strand.
GCCAGGAGGCAACTCGGCTGGCTCCTAGTGCCAAGGACGCCTTTCTCCGAGTCCTCACGTTGCTGTTCTCCCACCTGGAATCACTTGCCCACAAGGGCAAGGTTGGGCTCTCTTCCATCTCTGTATCTCCGATCGATGGTGTATGTTGGGAGCAGTGGGGCTAATTCTCAGGGTCTGCCTCAGTTTCTCTAGATGTGTGTTTATACTGTGCCTTTTAAAGCGCTACCTCCTTTAGCCCTTTTCCTTTCCTTCTCTCGTTTCTCTCTCCATTTGCCAGTTTTCCTCTGTACTCCGGAGACACACCCCCCATGCCCCGTGTCTTCCCCTTCTCAGAATATCCTTTTCCTCCCACTGCCCGTGGCCCCCTAGAGCACCCCCTTTGTTTCCTCTCCCTGCCTGTGCGCTTGAGTGTTTCCCTGTGTGTACGAGCTTCCTGAGTCTTCCGTCTTTCCCTGGAATTCGTCCGTATGCGTGTTCCTTTGCGTGTGTTTCCTTTGTGCGTATTCTCCTCTGTGTGTTTCAGGATGAGTTTTTCTCTTCCTTTGCATAGCTTGGGGAGGTCCCAGTCTCTCCCTCGCTCTTTCTCCCTTCCCATCGGTGGCGTTCTCCGTCCACAAGAATAAAACAGACCCAAGCGTTCCCCCTCCCCCTTCCCGGCCACCCAGGACACCCACCCTAAACACCCATGAGGTCAGGAGGGATTCCCACCGGTGAGCGCACGCCGCACGGGGCTACCGCGCCAGCAACTCCAACTTGCTCCAACTTTCCCCAACTCTGGGCGCCCGTGCGAGCACCGTGGCCGCAACAAAGGCGGCTGCGCCGGGCTCCCCTCCCCCAAGGCAGCGCCCCACGCCCCCTAATCCGGCCGGCTGCCCGGCTCTCCCTCTCCCAAGGGGCTGGGCAGGGCGACTCGCCTCTGGGCCCCCGTCCCGCAGCTGCGGGCGGCAGGGCTCACCCACCTCAGGCTGCGACTGCAGGACGCATTCCGGGGCGCTCCCGCGGCCGGCCCCCCGCTGATGGCCAAGTCCGGGCGCGGGAGCGGCGGGCGGCTCCTGGGAGCGGGGCATGCCGGGAAGGAGCTGGGCTGTCCCAAGGAATCGAGATAAGTCCCTCGGCGCGGCCAGACACCCGGCGGAGCGGGAGGGGGAGACGGGCCGCAGCCAAATCCCCCTGCTAGGCGCCGCTGTCACCGCCAGCCCCGCCGTGGGCCCGGGGCCGGGCAGCGGGAGGCAGGTCACTCTGAGAGCCAACAAGCGGTCCCCGCGCCCCCGCGGAGGCCTGGCCCAGGCTGGCAGAGTGGAAGGAAGCGGAGAGGATCCCTGCCTCCCCCTAACGCCCACCCAGGCTGGCCATTCAGTGGGGGCTGGGAAGCAAGCGCAGTTTCCACAGTGTGACTGGCCTTGGCTCGAGTGGGCTCTGCTACCTGCTGTCTGGCTTAAATCCTGGCTGTGCCCCTCACTGGCCGTGGGCACCTTATTTCACGTCCCCGTGCCTTGGTTTCTTCATCTGTAAATGAGAGTATACTTGTAAGCATCCTTGGAGTAGATAACATGCCGCATGCAATGCATTAAGAGTGTCCCGCCCCGATGAATATGAATGCTGGGGGCATGAGTAGAAATGCTGCCTGCCCCCTCTGTTGTCACTCGGCTTCATCCCGAACCAAAGGGGGACTCAGTGTGTCCACCAGGACACAGCCTCCACCCTGCAAACGGCCATCCCCTGGCCATGCCTAAGGATGCCCACACCAGGCTGTGCGGGCCTCTGTGGAAGGGGGGAGGTCCAGTAGGCCCTGGAAGCAGGCTGGGGCTTCTTGGGCAGAGATTTCGAGGCCCATGTGCCAGGACTGTGGTCTAGAACAGTGATTTTCTGCAAGAATTTTTAAAACATGCAATACCTGACTTTTTAATCAGAGGCACTGACTTCTTTTCCTTTAGACTGTCAAGTTAAAAAATGACAACAGCCAATACAACAATAGCCACCCAGTGTGAATGAATCAGAATTATACCTATGTTTGGCAAGTGTGGCACAGAATTTTAGTAATTAGTTTATGTGTACCATCAGATGAAAAAATATTGAAACATCTCTGGTCTAGAAGGAGGAATGCACTCTAGATGCATTGGCCCTGGACTCCTAGCCCTGTGAAGGTGGGGTGGGACCAGAGCAGGGCCAACTAAAGCCTGGTACCCACCTGGCACAGTGGCCCAGTTGACCAGTCTAAGGTCAGTACTGGTGGCAAGGACAAAGGATGCAGATTAGGTCCAGAACAATTTAATATGAGTGCTGTACCCTTGGTAACCCCTTAGGCCACATCCAGTCCACAGAGGTGGGGTTTTGTTGTTGTTTGTTTGTTTTTTTGTCTTACAGTTTTTAAAAAGTCAAATTAGTTGCTAACATTTTTTAAAAATCAGGAATTTCACTTATACTTCTAAATTTCCAGCTGGGTGATGTGGTAGCTCTATTCTTACTTTTTAAGGAATCTCTATCTGTTTCCCATAGCAGCTGTACCAGCTTACATTCCATCAGCAGTGTATGAAGGTTCTTTTTCTCCACATCCTCTCCAGCACTTGTTATCTCTTGTCTTGTTGATAACAGCCGTTCTAACAGATGTGAGGTGATAGCTCGTTGTGGTTTTAGGTAGCATTTCCCTAATAGCTAGTGAAGCTGAGCATCTTTTCATGTATCTATTTGCTAGTTGTATACCTTTTTGGGAAAAGTGTTCAGGTCTGCTGCCCATTTTTTAATTGGATTGTTTTTGTTGTTTGTTGAATTGTATGATTGTTTACATATTTTGGATATTAGCCCCTTATTGGAGGTATTGTTTGCAAATATGTTCTCCCATTAGGTTGCTAGACCTTTTTGTTGGTTGATGGTAGCTTTTACTGTGCAGAAGCTTTATAGTTTGATGTAGTTCCATTCATGTGTTTTTGCTTTTACTTTCCTTGCCTTTGAAATCAAATTCACAAAATCCTTTCTGAGGCCAATGTCCATAAGTTTAGTACCTATATTTTCTTCTATTTATTGTAGGTCTTTGATCTATTTTGAGTTTATCTTTGTGTATGGTGTCCAATGGCAGACTAGTTTCATTTTCTTGCATGTAGCTTTCCAATTTTTTTCATGCCATTTATTGAAGAGGCTTTCTTTTCTTCATTGTATGTTTTTACCTCCTTTGTTGAAAATTAGTTGCCCGTATATGCGTGGGTTTATTTCTGGGCTCTCAATTCTGTTCTATTTGATTGGTCCGTGTCTGTTTTTCTGCCAGTCCCATGCTGTTTTGATTATTGTAGTTTTGTAGCATAATATGAACTCAGGAAGTGTGCTGCCTCTGGCATTGTTCTTTTTTGTCAGGAATGCTTCAGCTATCTGGATTTTGTGTGTGTGTGATTCCTTACAAATGCCATTGAGATTTTGATGGGGATTGCATTAAATCTGTATATTGCTTTAGGTAATACGGCCATTTTAATTGTGTCAAGTCTTCCAATCCATGAATATGGAATATCTTCCCAGGGTCCAGGTTAAGCCATCCCCTCTACCCCAGTGCAGCCCTATGGTTGGAGCAGGAGGAGCTGAGCCAGCTCTAGGGAGACAGGGTGGCAGCCCTGGTGTGTTCCAGCCATGCATGGGTAGAGCCTGGGAGGGAGTTTGCTGACTACTCTGCTTAACCTACACTTCCCCATGCTACAGCATTCTTCATCTTCCTCTTTTAAGGGTGAAGACATGTTGAAAATTCATTTCATTGTTGGAAATGGGATGATTAAACTGGTTGTTTCTATCTTCATCATTGTCATAATAAAATGAAAGGACAGCCCATGGCATAAAGTAATCCTGTATGTCTAGAGTAGGGAGCATTAATTGAATACAGATGGCCATTTGGGATCTTGCTGGGTTGTATTTCAGGAGTATGGGATAATAATGCCAGTTAATCATTTTTACAAGATATAAAATTACTGGCTCTTCTAGAAGAGTCATTAAGAAAAGCAATTTTTCACAGCAATTGAAAATAGAGTTTTAATTATTTAATACAGAAATTAAACTATTAGAGTCCAGTTTTGGATGAGGAAACTTAATAGAAATTTATATACAAGGGTTTGTGAACATTGTAATTTATTAACCCACCTAATTTCTTAATCCAGATCTTCCTGGAAGCCTGTTTTAACTGTGACTGTGAAATAAGTCAGGAGAGGACAGAAGCCCAGGTGCCCTGAGCCCCAAGTGGGCAGGGGGAGGAGCAGGGTGGTCTCTCCAGGTGGAGTCCCAGGGAGGGACCCAGGAGCCAAGAGAGCCCATGCCAGGAGGTGTCAACACTGTCAGGACGGGTGGAGGTGGCAGCAGGCTGGCAAAGGGCAGGGCATGTGATGGTCACACCAGGGACGATGGACCTCAATTTGTGCCTGGGTGATGCTTTTCTATGGTACATAAAGTGTTGACACAGAGGCCAGCACGGGGGGCAACTCACCTTACAGGTCACGAATATGACCAGAGCACACATTACTGGCCCAGTGACAGGATACCTGATGTGCCCAGGGGCCCTGCCCCTTCATCTTCAGGCCTCCACCTCCCCAGGGACAAGTGGCCCAATGGGCCAGGCCTACCCTCCATGCCCAGAGGTCCCTGGTGTTTGCAGGCGGCCTGCTGGAGGGCATAGATGCTTTAAAGGAGAATTTGGACTTTTAGATCTTAAAATGGAAAAAAATTTTAGCACATAAAGTGAAAACATTGAGGATGTATCAGGGTGCAGGCAGAGAGAACAGAAATTCATCAAACGTTGACCTTTGCTGTTGTCTGCAAGGACTTTATTTTCCACATTTCCTATAATAAAACATATTAAAAACACTCCTTATATCTAGACCACCAACTTACACCACACATAAGGATAAACTCAAGGTGGATCAAAGACTTAAATGAAAGCCGTGACACCATAAAAGTCCTAGAGGAAAACACAGGCAGGAAAATTTCAGATATCCCACGTACCAATAGTTTTACCAATATATCTCCTAAGGCGATGGAAATGAAAGAATACATCAAACTAAAGAGTTTCTGCTCAGCAAAAGAAAACATCAGCAAGACGAAAAGGGAACCAACCATATGGGAAAATATATTTGCCAATGATACCTCAGACAAGGGATTGATCTCCAAAATATATAAAGAACTTATTACAACTCAACACCAAGAAGACAGACAACCCAATTTAAAAATGGGCAAGGAACTGAACAAACACTTCTTTAAAGAAGACATACAGAGGGTCCATAGGCATATGAAAGAATGCTCAACATCATTGGCCATCAGAGAGATGCAAATAAAAACCACAATGAGATACCACCTCACACCAGTCAGAAAGGCCATCATCAACAAATCAACAAACAAGTGCTGGCAGGGATGTGGAGAAAAGGGAACCCCCGTGCACTGTTGGTGGGAATGCAGACTGGTGCAGCCACTGTGGAAAACAGTATGGAATTTCCTCAAAAAACTAAAAATGGAACTGCCTTTCAAACCAGTGATTCCACTGCTAAGATTATACCCGAATAATCCTGAAACACCAATTCAAAAGAACTTATGCACCCCTGTGTTCATAGCAGCACTGTTTACAATAGCCAAGGGCTGGAAACAACCTAAGTGCCCATCTGTAGATGAGTGGGTCAAAAAACTGTGGTACATTTACACAATGGAATTCTATGTAGCAGAGAGAAAACATGGATGGAACTAGAAAGAATTTTGCTTAGCAAAATAAGCCAGGCAACAAAAGACAAATACCATATAATCTCACCTAATACAGGAAATTAATGAACAATACAAACAAACACTCGAAATTGAATCAAAGGCATGTAAACAAGGAACAGAGTAACAGTTACCAGGAGGCAGGGGGGGGGGGGAGGAGAGGGATAAGTAGGGGAAGAGTTTAGTAAAGGAACGAATATAAATAACCCACGGACATGGACAACGAGGTGGGGATTGACTATGGGAGAAGGGGTGGGCTGGGTGGGAGGGAGAAATGGGAGGAAAAGTGGGACAACTGGAATAGAAAAACAATAAATAAATCAAATTTTAAAAAAGTAAAATAAAACAGATTCAAAACATGAAAATATGGAAATCACTATTTTCAAGACATAAATTAAGAAAATAAGACAAACTTTTAAAACAGTGATTGACAACCAGGACATTCACTGCCAGCCTGGGACAGAGGGACCCAGATGCAGAGGGGCTGGACCAATGTAGACGGGGTGCCGCATGGACCAGGGACTGGAGGCTATGAGACACTACCTCTGCTGCCACGTCCCTCAGAGATAGGACAGCACGCTTGAATAAGGGGCAACTGGGAGGCAGGGAGACAGGAGTGATGGCCCTGGCCTCACACTACCTGCTCCGCTCTCACGCGGTCGCGTTACCTGACAGAGACGCCGTCCTCCTGGGTGTGAAATGGGACTCACAGGGCTCGCCCTGCCCGCCTGCCAGGTGGCAGCAAGGATCGTACGAGATGATGAAAGCGCACGTGTTTATAAAGGACGTCACCCGCACACAGGGGAAGGTCACCTGGTGTTTCTCCAATGCCTCTGGGGGCCCAGCTGCGTCAGGACTGCCCGGAAGGTCAATCAAATGCAGTTCCTGGGCCTGGCCCAGAGCTCCTGAGCCACGCTCTCTGGTGGTGAATCCCAGTGACCTGGGTTTTAAATGAGACTCCCTGGTCATTCTTATGAGTCCTCATGTTTAAGGACCACTGGCTTATTTTTATGATATCCGACCCCCAGATGGCACACTCAGTTCTCCCTTTAGCTACTCGGGTCCCCTGAGCGTGCTCTGAAGGGTTACTAGGTGCCTAGTGTCTGAGCAGCCTCCCTCCCACTCCCCCCAGCTCCAGCTCCAGGATGTCCTTTGAATATGTCCAAGAGGCATCATGGAACAGTGCGAAAAGCAGGGGTTTTGGAATTAGACCAGGACTGGAATCCCAGCTCTTCAGGTAAATGACCTAACTGCCTGCATCTTCGTTGCTCTCCTATCAATAACAGTGACAACAGTTAACTCAAGGTTATTGATGGGATTACAGGAAGTAAGCTGATATAGAAAAGTAGCTGCCACATGGAATACTAGTTCCCTCCTCCCAAGGGGCTGGAGACCCACCTGGGTTTGTTTTGGGTGGGTGTCACTTCACATGGCACGTTTGGACCCATGGAGGACCTGATGCTCAGAACCTGGCAGCAAAGCTGTTGCTGAATTCTCCAGGCCCTGTCTTGCATGAGACCCACCACTTCCTGTGCAGGGCTATGAAAGTTTAATTAGCAACTCCCTGAGATACGCATTGTTAAAACACTGCTGCACTGGCTGCTACACCCAGCCAGGCCTGCCCCAGGGCATGGGGCTCCCCTGGGGCGTGTACCAGGCCACCAGGCAGAGCCCGAAAACCCTGTGACTGGGTGGGGAGAGCCTTCACTGTGGATGGGGCTGCAGAGCTTGGGCAGATCAGCACAGCGGCCTCCTGCAGAGCTCTGTGGTCACAGATCTGTGCTGAGCTTGGCAATGGCTCTGAGTTGCAGCTTTTCATCTGCATGGAAACACAGCTACCTGCCTCCCTCGTTGGAGTAGGGACTCTCTAGACAGAGCTAGGCCTCTCTCATCAGATTAGGGTTCTCTAGGGCAGGGCTGTGTCCTTCCCATCAAACTGGGGCTCCAGTCAGGGCAGAACTGTGCTCTGCCCATCAGACTAGGAGGTTTCCTGGACAGGGCTGTGTCCAGCATCTGATTGAGGGCCAAGGGCCCCCTCCCCAAGTGGGGAGGCTGCCTGCACATTGTTCATATGACACACAGCAGGTACTCAATGGAGTGGAGATCCTGTCCCCTGCCATTGGCAAAGGAGTGCAGAAAACTTTGCCTTAAGAAAATCCAGTCTGCAAAATTCACCCAACCTTGAGTCAGGGCAGGGGTTGCTTTAATTATTGAAGGATCCCTCATTTTCACCAGGGGCTTAGCCAGGGTCCTTTAAATGGCAGCTACATGTGCACAACACCAGGCCCATTTACAAACCATTAGCTACTTGACAGCGGTGTTAGCGGGGAGAGAGAAGGAGCACAGCCCGTGTCGTGGGGAGCCATCCCTAAGAGCTATGACCTGCTGGCAATCAAATAGGATAGCAGGGAAAAAATTAGGTCTGGAAGAGTAACCCAAGATAAAGATTTCATTGATTAATATCTATTTCACCCTCTTCCCAGGAACCCATCCTTCAGTTGTTCAAAGCAAGGTGTAAATGCAGAGTCACGCTCCCTCAGATATTTTCTCCTAAACTTTAAAACCTGGTGACAGGTGATTAGAATGAGCCTTCATGGTATAAGATGCCAACGTTATAATTGTTAATTCTGGCTGTGATTTATCCTGCAATCCCTTTGGGTAGCTAAACAGCTCTGACCGTGAGTTGCCCGATCGGCTTCTAAGTCTTGTTCGTGAACCACTCTTGTTCTCTCAGTCCTTTCTCTGGGCTGCGGCAATTCTTAACCACTGTCTTAGAGCCTCTGTCTCCTGAGGGTGTGGAAGGGAAGAACCATCTACTAGAAAGAACATGTGGAGGACAGAAAGCTCCTGGCGTTGAGGAGGTAGGCAGGTGGAGGGCTGAGGGCACAGGATGCAGGTCACGGTCTGTGCCCAGTGACCTCCAGGGTGTGAGGCACCCTTGCCTGCTTGGGGTCTTTGGCTCAGGGGGCTGAGCAAATCCTGCCCACTGAGCTCCAGTGAGTGTCTAGAGGACCTCCGTTAAGAAAATGCTGAGTGCTGAACTGTGAATCCACCATACAGATAAATTCGGGCAGCGTGGCACAGACCACGGATGCTCCAGGCCTGGAGTCCTCATCCTCCTGGGCTGGTTGCTTTTCCCAGCCCCCTTTGCCTCTAGGTGTGGCGTGTGGCTAGTTCTCACCCATGAGCTGTGGGTAGAGGTGAGGTGGGAGAGATGGTCAAGCGTAGAGGTCCTAGAGGACAGAGCCACAGGAGGGGAGAAGCTGGATCCCTGAGTGGCTGCATGGAGCCGAGACCTCCACCCCACTTTGCACTGGACTAGAACATGAGTGAGGAATAAAATTTCATTGTGACAAAACACTCAGATGTAAGCGTTAGCTTTTCCTGCCTACAACAGGCAGTCCTATCCCGAGGATGTGTTTATGGATTGGAGAGAGAGAGAAATAGGAAGAGAGAAAGAAGCATCAATTGGTGGCCTCCCGTACACGTCATGACCAGGAATTGAACCCACAACTTAGGTATGTGCCCTGACCCTGACCGGGAATCAAACCCACAGCCTTTTGGTGTACAGGGCAAGTACTCCAACCAAATGAGCCACACCAGTCGGGGCCAGAATTTTGTGATTTTACTGCTAACAAAACATCATCATCAATACTCGAGAAAATCAAGGGAAATCAATAATCAACAGTTTCCTGAGCTGTGTGTGAGCCACAATTCTTTAGAAGACTGTCCTCAGAGTGCCAGTGGCTTTCCCTTTGCCTGATGCCAGAGAGAATTTATCATTACAGAAAAGCTTATGGCGCAGGTTTAGCAAATGTGGCGTCTCAGGTGTTCCAGCGCTTCATTAATCAAGCAAACACCGCTTCGTTACTTACACTTCAGTCCCTTGGATCGTAAACAAACACGCAGATGTAAAGCTGGGGTGAGATGTCCTCTGTCATCGACCCCGAGGAGACATGGGCATGACCCATTATTTCTTGGCAGGGGCGGAAGGGCCTTTTGCAGGTCTCCTCTGACTTCAGCCATCAGGATACATGTGGGGAGGGCAGGAGGAGTTCTCAGCACACTTCATGCCAGGCCATGAGCAGGCTCAGGGAGCTCTGCTCCCATCGGCCATGTGGCCTGGGGCATGTCCTCTCCCCTCCACATGTCAGCCCCTGGGTCAGGGCTCTCCTGTCTGCTCCTCCTGGGAGGTGGGTCATGGGCTGGCGTTGGGCTGGCTCATTAGTCTCCCAACACTGCAGGACAGTGGTGTGCACTGGAGTTACATTCACAGGTTTAACAGCTCTGAACAGTGAGGATTCAGTCCAGGTTCATGAGGCTGATCATGCCTCGCCTTGGGCTCCTCAGATGTGGCCCCTGGTGATGGCTCGTGGAGTGATTCCTTGGGCACCCCCACTCAGTCCTGCTGGCCGATGTACTCTGACTCTGGTGCAGCTCCTCACCTACTACTTAGCTCAGTTGCCACATTTTCCTCCCCTGCCCCAAGACTGCTCAACCCCAAGAGTCACTTCTGATTTCCCGAGGGGCTCTGGGATCAGCCAGTCTTCTCAGCACTTCCTGCTCCCCTGTCTACCTCATGTCTCTATATTGTGGCTGAGTTTGCTAATTTGTATCTCAAGTCCTGTCTCCTCCAGGAAGCTTTCCTGGTCCATCCTTCCACTCTCCCTCTTCTTGACTCCTAGCACTTCCCATCTTACCACTGGGTGCTCTTTAGTGCATGCAGCCCGGTGCCACCGTTCCTCTGTCTATATGACATCTTTCTATCTGTCCCCAAGGCCTCAGGGTCTTTGGGAACAGAGCCTGCCTGGTGGTTCTTTATGACCAGCCTCACCTAGCGCAGGGCACCTGAAGGTTCTCATTAAGTATGTGCTGCATGGCAACAGAGCAGCAGTTGGGGCAGAGCCAACGCATAGGGTTAAAGTCCGAATTCTTAACCTGGCCTGCCCAGCGCTGCCTGGCCCAGCCCTGCCTGCCTCCCAGCCCCTTCTCGCTCCACTTCCTGATCCGGGTTTTAGGACCTGTGCTATGAATTACCCACAAGTTGGTTCTTGGTTTTATGCTTTTTCTTAGGCTCTTCTGATGACGGGAACGCCTTTCCCCCAGCTCGTGCTTACCGATTCTTGGGTATCAGTTTAGACTACTCCTCCAGGCAGCCTTCCCTGACCTCTAGTTTGAGTACGGATCCTCCTCTGGACTCCCATAGCACCCCCTCTTTTCCTCTCCTAGCATGTACCACAAGGCATGAGTGGCTCACACATTGGTTGACCAGCTCCCCAAGACCCTGAGCCCTGCCCCAGGTAGGCCCACATGTCCCAGGTTGTGAAGATGCTCAGTAAATATTGTCAGATTAATGGATGGATGGCGGGCCCAGCTGGAAATAAGAAGAACACGAGGAAAGTGGGAAATATAGACATAAAGTTGAGGTCTGGGGTGGAGATGAGTGTCCAAGTGTAGACTTGATGTCACGGACACAGTGAAGTGATGCGTGCTCTGGTCCGGGAGAGTTCCAGGGGTCCAGGAAGGAGGGGGCAGAGCAGGTGTCACATGGTCAGTAAGAGGGAGTGGGGACATGCTGGTGGCACTTGTCCAAGGCCAGCCTCATTTCTACCATCGATGAGGGTGTGGCTGCAGCTGCCATTATCCACCTGCCCCACCTCTGGTTCATAAAGGAACAGTTTGTGCCTCTCTCCCCTCAGGGTCCTCCTTCCCATTTCAGACTTCAGGCAAACCTCTCTCCACCGCGCACGCAAGCATGAAATTAAATGGAGCCCCACACGTGTTCTTATTCATAGCGAGGCTCTGGCTGAGTGTTCCTGGTGAACAGATTTGTGTGTGTGTGTGTGTGTGTGTGTGTGTGTGTGTGTGTGTGTTTGGTGGAGGGCATGTGTGAGCTCTATAGCACTGTTCAAACGTTAATGTGCCTAGAATCACTTGGGGATCCTGTTGAAATGCAGGTTCTGATTCAGTAGATGTGGGATGGGGTCTGAGACTGCATTTCTGACCAGCGGGTGCTTCTTTTGTTTTTTTTTTTTTTAAGTATATTTTATTGATTATGCTATTACAGTTGTCCTAACTTTTTCCCTTTCCTCCCCTCAGCCCAGTACCCTTCTTCCCTCTTGCAATTCCACCCCCCTTAGTTCATGTCCATGGGTCATGCATATAAGTTCTTTGGCTTCACCCTTTCCTATATTATTCTTATCATCTCCCTGTCTATTTTGTACCTACCAATTATGCTTCCTAACCCTGCACCATATCTCCATTTCTCCCTCTTCCCCCTCCCAGCTGATAACCTTCCAAATGACCCCCATATCTATGATTCTTTTCCTATTCTGGTTTGTTTAGTTTGCTTTGTTTTTATTTTTTAGATTCTGTTGTTGATAGTTGTGAGTTTGTTGTCATTTTAGTGTTCATAGTTTTGATCCTCTTTTTCTTAAATAAGTCCCTTTAACATTTCATATAATAATGCCTTGGTGATGATGAACTCCTTTAGCTTAACCTTGACTGGGAAGCACTTTATCTGCCCTCCCATTCTAAATGATATCTTTGCTGGATAGACTAATCTTGGATATAGGTCCTTGATTTTCATCACATTGAATACTTCTTGCCAGTCCCTTCTTGCTGAAAAGTTTCTTTTGAGAAATCAGCTGATAGTCTTATAGGAACTCCTTTGTAGATAACTCTGCTTTTCTCTTGCTGCTTTTAAGATTCTCTCTTTATCTTTAACCTTTGGCATTTTAATTATGATGCGTCTTAATGTGATCCTCTTTGGGTCTAATTTGTATGGGACTCTCTGTGCTTCCTGGACTTGTATGTCTATTTCCTTCACCAAATTAGGGATGTTTTCCTTCATTATTTTTTTACATAAGTTTTCAATGTCTTGCTCTTCCTCTTCTCTTTCTGGTACCCCTATGATTCGGACGTTGGTACATTTAAAGATGTCCAGAGGTTCCTAAGCCTCTCCTGGTATTTTTCAATTCCTGTTTTTTCATTCTGTACTGTTTATTTCTTCCTTATGGTCCAAGTTGTTGATTTGACCCCCAGCATCCTTCCCTTCACCATTGTTTTTTGTGGATTTTTTTTCCTTTCACTTAACATCACCTTCACTTCTTCCCTTCTGCATTTGCCGTACTGAAGCATGTCTGTCAAGTCTGTGAGCATCATTATTACCAGTGTTTTGAACTCTTCCTCTGTTAGGTTGGCTATCTCCTCATCACTTAGTTCTCCCACTGGAACCTTGATCTACTCCCTCTTCTCTGTCTCTTCAACTTAACAGCCTCCTGTGTTTTCCTGCATCTAAGGTAGAGCTGTCACACCTGTCACATTGTAAGGAGCAGAGCCTTAGGGATTTGTCAGTGCCAGGCAACTGGTTTCACCATGTTATGGTACTGTATGTGGGGGAGGGGTCTGAGAGGGAACAATGCCGCTTACTCAGCACTGGCCGCTTTTTCAGGCATTTCTCCCACTTCCCGCATAGGACTGGCACCCCTCTAGCTGTTGCCCTGGTTGTGGTTCCCAGAGTGGGTGGGTCTGTAGATATTCTAGGACCATGGGGGCCTCTAAAAAAATGGACTCTGCTGAGAGACCAGCAGTTTCTTCTGCTATCCCAACCCCAACTGGATTTTATAGTCAGAAGCAATGAGGCTTTATTTTCCCCAGCACTGGAACCATGAGCTGCGTGGTCTGATCTGGGGCTGGAATCGTTATCCAGACTTTCATAATGTGTGACTGCACTTCCACCAGCTTTGCTGCTGCTGCTGCTTTTGCTGCCACCACCACACCATGTCCTCTCCACCTGGGATCCGCCCCTCCTACATATCTGGATGAGTATATCTTCTTTATATCTTTGTTTGTTAGATTTCCATGCAGTTTTCTTTTCTGGTAGTTCTCTTTGTTTTTAGTTTTGAGGTAGTTGTGTTTCTTCTTATGGTTGTGGAGGGAGGCGAAACATGTCTGCCTACACCTCCATCTTGGCTGGAAGCCCAGCTAGTGTTTCTGATGTGTTAGTCTTGCTGATGCTTTTAGTCTGTTGATAACACTGAATGGCAGAAAAACTAATGGATATTGGTGCCTCTCTGTTGTGCTTGATGAATATACATTATGAAGGTAAAGATGATCTGGAATGAATGTCATGGAATCATATAATAATGGGATTTTTTAAATGTTTGAGAAGAAAGGGACTAGAGATATTACCATATTTTACCATTTTGTGCTAACCATCCTCCATATGCTAACCCTTGTAAGATGCAGCATTATTTTGCATATACTGAGAAAAAAAGTATCCTGCCAATTAATGATAAGAGGCCATCAACTGTAAGACCCATCTCAATTTCAGAGATGTTAAATGCGTGACTTAGAATTGATGGATAGGGTATCAATTTAACTCCCACCCTCCCCATCTTAGAGGGGGATGTGAGGTGTAGAGAGGAGGCACTTGTCTGGGGCAATGGCCAGCAGGAGGCTGAGCCGGGACTTGGTGTAGTTGCATTTCCCCAGAGGCCTGCAATGTGCTCTGACAGCACCCTCAGGCCCAGGGCAGAGTGGGGAGGTTTCCCAGGGATCACTGCATGACCACAGGTCCTCCGCAAGGCCAGCCTGTCCTGCATTCCAGGTGGCACCCTGGGGGAAGGGAAGCCTTTCCTGTCCATTGGCAACATATTTCTGCTAAGAAACCCAGTGCCCAGGGCTTCAGATGTTTGATTTTTAATTCAGATATGTATTCCTTCACTTATCGCAGGTATTATGTTCTAGACCCCCCACGAAGTAGGAACCTTACATTTATTCTACACTCTTAAACCTATGTAACTTTAACAACATATGTGTACAGTACAAAAAATCCTGCGATATAGCGAAAAATCTGTGATAAATAATTAAATATAATATTTTTTTTAATCCCACAATGCAGTGAGGCCGTGATAGTGAACCACGATGTAGAGATGGACTACTGTACACTGATGCCTCAGTTTGAACATGGTCAGACAGAAGGGATTCTGTTTTATTTGGGAGGATCAGTCTTTTTTGTTCTATGTAAGCCTTTAACAGACTGGATGAAGCCCCCCTATATTAGGGAGGGTAATCTGCTTTACTCAACCTATTGAGTTACATGTTAATCTTATCTAATGTACAGTATAGTGTTATAGACAACAAAATAGTATTATAACCATCAAATTGGTTAAGTGACTAGAACTTAATTGTTTCAACCACTGAAAAGAATTATATTAATGACAAAGGTGCCCTGTGATACCAATCATATTATAATAAATAAATGTATCAGATTACAATGTTGTACACCTTAAATTTATATATTATATGTCAAATATATTTTAATTTCAAAAAATGTCATTCAGAACCACTGTCATAGAAACACCCTAATAATGTTTGACCAACACCTGGGCACCCTGTGGCCCAGTCTGACTGACACATAAAATTAACCCTCACAAGGAGGAAGGCAGGATGAAGAAGAAGACACCAGACTGAAAGAATGAGTGTTTGTGAGACAACTGAGTGTACAGTTAGGGACCTGACAGGTCGCAGGCCTTTGGAGATCAATGTCTTGCAATCACAGCCAAGTCCTGTGACCAGTGGTGACAATAGCAGGGACACAACTTGTCCGGAGGAGCTGCATTCTGTGTTCAGTGTACGAAGTGTGGAGCAGATCAGGTGCAGGTCCCTTCTAGGCATCCAGGCTGCGTCCACTTGCAGCTGGAGAAGGGCTCGTGTTCATTGTCCACAGGGAGCCTGTCACACTCTTTGGGACCAGAGTCAGTGCCCTGCCGAAGGAGTCCTCTGGCTAAGGTTCCTCTGGACCCCCTGACGAGGTGATCTTCATGCATTTCTTTATTTCTTCACATGGGATTTTTTTATCTGGTTCTTGCCAAGGGGAAAACAGACATGAGAGACCCATCAGACGTCTCCTAGTCTGGTGGGGATGAAGAAGGGGGTATGACGCAGTGTGATGGAGGCCGGGATTACAGAGGAGCTTTGGGTGCTGTGCCAGGATGTGGGGCTTCCTGACTCAGCCCAAGGAGTCTGGGGGATGAAGCCAAGTTTCTGTGAGGCTTTGAGGCCGCTGGAACCTGGGCAGAGGGTTGGAGCAGAAAGGGTACGTTCGACGTACATGACAGCACCTGACACATGGCTGCAAATCCATGTCACCCATCAGGGACTATCAAAAATTCAGTCAGGACAGTGGTTCTCAGCCGTAGTAGCACTTTGGGATCACCTGGAAGTGTGAAAAAACAACAACTGATGCCTACACCCACCCTCAGAGATTTTGATGTCACTGGCCAGGGGTGGGGCCCAGGCAGATGTATTTTTTTTCCTGAAGTGCTGCCAGGACTGAGAACCAGGAGTGGAAGAGAAGCTGCTGGAGCACTTGAACCTGAAGGGCGTCAGAAAAGATCTCTGCTAAGTCATGGCCCTGAATCCAAGCTGGCTTTGGGGCAGCAGGAAGGACTCCTGCAGAGCTCAGCAGAGAAATAAAGACCTGCCTTTCCCCAGCTGGGGCTTCGTCAGCCCTCTTAACTGTTCCTTATGAGCTGCTGTTCCTCATTCCCCATTTGAAACTGAAGGTCCAGTGGGAAATAACAAAACATGCAGTAAAATAAAATAAGCTGAAAGATTACTCAATAAAAAGAAGCAATAAAATGGTAAAAGCAGGCCGATGCAGTACGAACTCCAAAACTCAACCAGACAGAATCACCGCCAAGGGCTGGACAATAAAAACAACAGTGAAATGGATTGGTCTAAGTGGCCAGCATTTTATACACTGAGACAGTGAAGGAGGATTGTTCCCATTTTACAGAGGAGCAAAACAAGGCTTGGGGAGACTAAGTACTATGGTTCCAGTGGGCAGGGCAGGGTCTCATCTCCACTTTACAGGTGAGGAAGGAAATGGAGGTTAAGTGGTCAAGACTAAATATCCAGTCAGGCCAGAGGAAGACATTGAACTCAGGTCCAGAGCTCTTTCCCCTGAATAAAGGCCCAGGCCTGGCTGCAGCCTGGAGTCAGCTGGGAGCTTTTAAGAAATACTGATGCCGAATGGACATTTTTCCAGAGAAGACATGCCAATGATCAACAGATGCATGGGGAAATGCTTAGCGTTACTAATCATCAGGGAAATGCAGCCCAAAAGTACAGTGAGATAGCCTGGTTCACAAATATCTGCGGACCCCAAAAGACAACAAGGATTGGCAAGGATGTGGGACATGGATCTCCTGCACACTGTTGGTGGGAATGCAAAATGGTGCGGCCACGGTGGCAGAGAGAGTGAGGTTCCTCAAGCCACCAAAAACAGAGCTACCAGGTGAACCAGCAGTGCCACTTCTGGGTATTTATCCAAACGAGTTGAAACCAGGATCTGGCGGAGATATTTGCACTCCCATGTTCGATGCAGCATTATTCCCAATAACCAAGAAGTGGAAACAATCTAATGTCCATGGTCAGATAAATGGATAAAGAAGTTGTACATTCCATACACACAATGGTTACTAGTCACCTTAAAGAAGAGGAAATGCTGCAGTATGGGACAACGTGGGTGAGCCTCAAGGACGTTGTGCTAAGGGAATACGCCATGACAGAATGGCAGATACTGCATGATCTCACTCACACGAGGTATCCACAATGGTCACATTCATAGCCTCAAGGGGTGGGGTGGTGGGGAAGTGGGGAGTTCCTAATCCATGAGCATGAAGTTCCAGTTAAGCAGGCTGAATAAACTCTAAGAGATCTCTGTACCTGTGGTCAGTGGTACCATATTGTTCAACGGAACATTGTTGACAGCAGATCTTATGACAAGTATTTGAACTACAATGACATTGACTAAAAAGGAGAGAAAGAAAGAAACTCTGACTTGCTGGGGCAGCCCTCAGCTCTCACCTGGTCGTTCTGGGGTGGGGTCCCGGCAGAAAGGGGGCACAGGGTGCAACTTGCACGTCTGTGGCCGCGTGGTGCTCTCGGTAGTCAGCGTGGTTACGGACTGGGCGCTCTGAGTCCTGGGCGCTCTGCCTTAGGGATTAAGCGTCTTCGGAGATGTTTCTGGAATGGTTATTCCTCCAGGAGCCCTGAGGAACCTGAGAGGTTAAGTCATGTTTCCTGGGCCCCCGGCTGGCAGGCAGTAGCACCTGTGCTCCTACCCAGGTTGGCCTGACCCCAAATCCCAGGCTCCAACTGCTGGGTCACATGGCTTCCCAACAGGGACCCCTGGGGACACAGACTGGTGGTCACTCCCTTTGCTTTTCACTTCCTGTCCTAATTTAGGGTCGACAGCACCATCTTTGTTCCAGGCTTGTCCATGCTGAACAGTCATCATCCAGATGGAGAAAGGGGGGTGGTGTGTGGACAGATTTCAAGAAGAACTTTCTCTCCATGGAAGAGGTTTGAGGAGACACAGGCAGCCTGGGAAGGCAGTGGGCCCGGCCGGCATTGCTGGGGAGTCTCCTGAGGGATCAGTTGGGAGGAGAAGGGTCATACTTCAAGGTATTGTGTATGTGTATGTGTGTAGAGGTGAGCAAGGGACATTGTGCTTAGATGACACTCATATGTCCCCGAGGCTCTGAGATTGAGGGGCTCAGGGGAACTGTCATAGCTCAGTGGGTGAGAGATGGTTCTAGAAATGAGCTCATAGAACTAGGAAGTTCCAGAAGGTTCTACATCTGTTTAGAGCCTGCCCTCCCCCATTATTCTCAGAAGGCTGGTGTTTGAGGCCCCAGCAGGATCACGGACACTGGCCTGTGGGTGGTTCTGGCCAGAAAGGGGCACAGAGAAAGAAGGGGAGCAGTTGGAGATGATGGGCGTCCTGGGCTGGGAGCGGGTGAGTTCAGAGAGAGCAGCCTTGCTGGCAGGTGTCTGGTCTCTGAACCACCACACCTCACTCCTGAGGCCTCTAGACCTGCTCTGAGATGCTCAGGATAGAATTGCATTTAGTCACTTTGCTAAAGATTCAAAAAACAGTCACTGTATAGCAGTCACCTTTGTTTCTTCATCTATAAAATGGGGATCATAAGTGTATTTCCCTTGGATTGTTGAGAGTATTTGATGAGATTAACCCAGCAAACATCCAGCAAAGACTTGGCACAGTGTCCGCCAGTTTTGAAGAACTCAGGTTAATTGTCTTCCTCCCCTCCCTTCCCTGTACTTTGATGGGAAGGGCGCATACTTCTGTGGTCACAACTTCAGTATATTTCTGTTTAAATAGCTT
This sequence comes from Furipterus horrens, assembly GCF_987537825.1. Lineage (NCBI taxonomy): Eukaryota > Metazoa > Chordata > Mammalia > Chiroptera > Furipteridae > Furipterus > Furipterus horrens. The sequence goes on from NW_028327181.1 coordinate 67,015,387, forward strand.
CCATTGAACACTTACTGCGTACCAGCAACTGCCAGACTCCTAGGATATAAAGAAAAATAAAGCAGCCATTATTTGCAAGGCTACCTGGTGCTGGGAAAGACTAACATATATTACAGTCCAGTGTGGCTTTGGAGGGGCAGAAGCACAGGGTGCTTACGGTGAAGTAGGAGGGAGAGTTAGCTGTGCAAAGGAAAGGAGAGAATTCCTGTCCTAGATGGTAGGGTCATCACGAGGTGAACAGGATGGCATTATTGGATCTTAAGGTGTAAGTGAGGGAGGGGTCTAAAGGCCTAAATCACGGGGAGCCCTGTGGTTGTGCTAAGGAGCAAGATGAAGGGAGTCTTCAAAGGCTGTCACAGGCCTTTTTGTTTAAAATTTTCATTCCGGGAAATAGGTGTAGAATACTCTGGAACAAGAGTCAGGGCTGGGTGGAAGCAGACCGTCCTCATAGCATGATGTGGTCTGAACTGGGGCAAGACGGTGCTCTCGGAGGGAAAGGGGGATCCACAGCACTTAGGGGCCAACTGGCTGGAGGTGTGAAGGGTGCAGCAATGGAGGGAAAGTGTGAAGAACCGCATCCATATTTCTGGTTTGAAAAAACATCGTGGACTGCAAACCAAGAGTCTTTTACCCAAGAAAGGGAAGAGTTTAGTGGGAATGTGAGTTCCGGTTGAGATGGGCTTAAGCTGAGGAGACTGGGGATCCAAGTGGAGATATGCAGGGGCAGCTGTGTGAAGGTCTGCTTCTGTGGAAGATAAAGTCACCAGCCTGCATGTGCAATTAACAACAGGGCGGCCCGAAGGACATCCTGAGGTGGACGGGAAGAGGGCTGGGCACAGTGGGACTGCTTGGAAGCACAGCAGCATATAAGATCTGGGCAGGAGCGGATTCCACAAGGGGAATGAGCAGCAACAGCCTGAGAGGAAGGCAAGAACCTGGGTGAGGGGAGCATGTGGAAGCCGAGGCAGGCTGGAGGTCCGCAGTGTGCATTTGCTGAGAGCGTCTGACAGGCAGACCCCACAAGGGTCCATGGACCCAGCAGAACAGTTTCCAGAGAGTGGTAGAGAGAAGCTAAACTTCACTGAGTTGAAAAAACAAATGGGAGATGAGAAAATGGTAGAGGTCATACATTTGCAGGGACACCTGTTCTTAAGGCTGTGCCACTTTTTTTTTTTGACTCCATGAAGGTGGAGGGCGAGTGTGCTGGAGTGGAGGCCATGAGAGACGTGAAAACATTTGGCAGAGGTGGTGGTCAGGGAGAGAATGGAAGGTCACCACGTCGGATATATGTGGGATGATGATGAATGCAGGGGTGACAAGGCCACAGGAGTCGTGGCTGAGTCAGAGTGCAGGTGGACATCATAAGTAGATGCGATGTCCTTTGTGACATCAGGGACTGACCTCCAGAGCCAGTGAGCAGACATGTGGAGGGCAAGCCAAATGGGCTGAGCTTCAAAGGAGAAAGGACTCTTGCAAGATAATGGTATAGAAGGGGCGGTGGGCGTGACTTGGCCCCTTCTTAGTTATGAAGACTGGGTCTCAGGATGCAATACTGCCTGGCATGTAGTATGGCGCTGGCATGTAGCATGGTGCTGGCATGTAGTATGGAGCTCCAAGTGTGTTTGTCTTCTCCCCCATGTCCCCACCTCTTCCCTCAGCTTCTGGGACAAGGTGGAATGAAGCAGTGTGGTGGAAGGGAGAGGTGCTGGCCCCAGGACCCCTTGGATGTGGCTGAGGCTCCATCAGGGGGCAGGATGGCAGGGTTGGAGCCTCCCCCCATTTTTCAGGTACACTCAGGCCTGGTGTCTCTCCTTCTCCTAAGGGGTGGACTGCATGAGGTGACGGCTGTGGCTGTTGAGCTGCCTGCCATCCCAGAGCCCAGCTCTGAGCCAGTGTGGTTGCCAGCATGGGAGCTGGGGGCCAGGCTCCCAGAAGGCAGCTGTGCCCACCCGGGATCCTGTGGTTGGCCTTGACCTCTCTGCTAAGCTGTCTGCTCACCCCAGGCCAAGCCAAGGTCTACAGTCGCTGTGAGCTGTTTAGAGTGCTACAGGATTTTGGCCTGAATGGATACCGGGGCTACAGCCTGGCTGACTGTGAGTACCCCTCTTCCTGGCTGGCCCATTCCCACAGGCACCGTCCCCTTCCTCCTTTCCCTCCTCCCCGTCTCTCAAGGCGTGTGGCCTCAGAAGCTTTCTGATCCTGGGTTCTCAATAGTAAAACAAGGTTTATATGGGATCACAGGTAGAGAACACCCAGCACCAAGTGAAATATATAGCAGGCAGGCAACAGGCAGCCGGAAGAGAATCCCCTTTCATTTCCTAAACAGCTAAAGTTGGGATTCAAAGGAAAAGAACAGTTTATACCCCAGTCCTAATCTTCGCCTTATGATCAGGCCTTCCCATTGATGTTCGGGGCAAACTGTGTAAACCACACTACCAAACTTTTCCACGGTGGCAGTTTGGGGAAGCCATGAGGTACAGCCACTCAGGGACTCTGTTTCCTCTAGTTCTAGCCCCCTCGCAGGTCCCACCTGCATACTCCTAGTCTCGCCTCCGAAGACTGAGTTCTCACTCGCTCGCTCATTCATTCCACAGTCAGCTCTTGGGCCTCGAACTGTGCAGGGCAGTGAGACAAGGGGAAGATCACTGGCGTAGGGGCAGGAGGCCTGAGGTCCGGGCTTGAGGCTTGCCATTTGGTAGCTTCATGTAACCTTGAGAAGTCAGTTTGTCCCTCTGGGCCTCGGTGGATTAGTCTGTCAAGTAGGAGGGAGGGCACCTGCCCTGATCACCTGCCAGCAGGAGTTGGAGCCCAAAGGCACTAATGTGTGGGACCCGCACCATGAACACTCTGCTCTGGGTTGGCCTTGACCATCATGTGTGACCCACAGGTCTGTGTCTCCACCCTATGCAGGGATCTGTCTAGCTTACTTTGCAAGTGGCTTCAACGCAGATGCTGTGGACTATGAACCTGATGGAAGCACCAACAATGGCATCTTCCAGATCAATAGCCGGAAGTGGTGCAAAAGTCTCACTGAAAATGCCACCAACATGTGCCGGATGTACTGCATTGGTAGGCTGGCCTGAGCCTGGGGCTGGCCAGGCCAGGCCTCTGCACCGACCTTTGCTTCTTTCCCGTTTTGTTTGCTCCTCTTGCCTTTTTCTCTGGGTGGGGATTTCCTTACATCCTGCTGGTCCTACCAAGGAGAGAGGGAAAGGACAATGATCAGGGTGGGCCCTCCATCAATCAGTTTGGAGTCCCAGAGGGGAAGCTATTCTGAGAGCTAAAGGAATGGACTGGGAATTGCTTCTGATAAGAGATGAAAGTGGTAAGAGCAAGACCTGTGCTTCCAGAGAGGTCAAGAGACAGAGCTGGGCTTAGAATGGAAGTGTGTGTGTGTCTGTGTGTGTGTGGGGTGGGGGGGTGCGCATCACAGAGAGAAATACACACACACATATTCTTCATGTATGACCTGCTCCCTCACGGTGTTCCTCTGCCTCACACCCTAGACTTACTGGATCCTAACCTCAAGGATTCTGTTATCTGTGCCATGAAGATAAGTCAGGGGAACCAGGGCCTGAGCAGCTGGTGAGTAACTGGGCTGGAGCCCCGCAGGGGAGGTGGCCAGGACTGATGGGCAGCAGAGGGACTCACCTTTTCTGAGAGCCCGCTGTGTCCCTGCCACCCTCTCATGGCTTCAGTCTCATCCTCACACCTTCCGGGGGCAGAGGTGTCTACCACTGAAGAGCTTACTGACCACACACGAGTGTCAGGGAGGATAAGCCACTCACAAGGGGGCGTGGGGCCCGGCCGGGCTCTCCCAGGCTTTGATCTGTTGGGAAGCCTGCCTCCAGGTCCATGAGGTCTGGGTCCAGCAAACCTTTTGTTAGCGTTTGAACGGTGGCACCTTTGTCCACCTACCTTTTATATAATGCCCACGGTGTGCACAGACGAAACAGTAAATCCCCTGCTGGAGCAGGGTGGGCTTGCCAGAGCCTCCCCCGCCAGCCCTCGCCTTTCCCTCATCTTCCCACATGATGGGAAGCCCTGCTCCCAGGCAGGGCGTTGGGGTGAGCATCGATGGGCATCAGACTGGACCTGTGGTCCACAGAGGGTCCCCTAGGCAGAGGCCCAACAGCTCCCCAGCCTCTTCTGGTGGGAATTTCAGAGTCTCCAGCCTCCTTTACTCTCATTTCTGGATGCGAGACCAGCAGGGGGCAGCCTGTGGGGAAGGTAAGATGCTCCAGGTGGTTGGTGTGACAGGGACAGGCTGCTGGAGTGACTGGAAGGCAGGAAATGTCTAGGGAAGAAGAGAGGCAGGAGACCCGTGGAGGAGCCTTTACAGGAGCCCGGCTGAGAGCTGTGGGTCCGGACCAGGACAGTTCCCCAGGTGGCAGGCGGCAGAAGGGTTGGGAATGAGGGGCTGTGAGGAGGACCAGGGACGGGAGCTCTGTGGTCAGGGAGGGGGAGGGGGAGGTGACCAGGGCTGTGAATAGAGAGCAGGCCTGAGGTGGGCCTTGACAGTGGCTATGGCTTTGGAGACCTGCTGGTCTGAGAGCAGATGAAGCCCCGGGAACGGGATGTGGGGTGAGGCAGCTCAGCAGGACATAGTGCACGTGTGTCAGGAAGTGTGACCCTGGCTCAGGGGGAGTCCAAGGGCTCGAGGCCTCGGGGTACCACCCTGGGATGGACGACACTGGTCCCTTTGGGTTCAATCAATGAACAGCTCTCTTTTGTACACTGGTGTGGACTCGACTGTAGACCCCCTCAGAGGCGGCCAAGGCGATAGGAGCTGGTCCCAGAATGTGGAAAGCATGCAGCTTACTCCTTCCACATGCTCACATGGAGGACAGCCCTGTGCTGGGCGCTGGGCTCCTGAGATGGCTGAGACCCCTGTGCTTGCCCTCAGGGGCCCACAGTCTAACGGAACAGACAATGACCCCCGTGGACCACCCTCGTTGATAGGGCGGTAGAGGTCCCTTACAGACGCTCAGGTCATTGGGCCCTTTGACATTGCCAGCAGGGTGGATACTAGTTATCAAATTTGGGACCCCTGGGAACAGGGACCATGCGACCCCAGGACCCCAGGATCTTTCTTGTCTTCCTCACAATGCCAGTGGGACGCTAAACGAGGCAGTGGTCTTGGGTCTGTAAGCTCCGGTCACCGGCAGTTGGAAGACTCAGGAGAGCTGGGTGTGGGCGCAGTTCTGTGGTTCACCAGGTGTGGCCCTTGGGCAAGTCAGTGTGTGTCGGTCTCAGTTTTCCATCAGAATGCAGGGAACATAGTATCTGCCCCATCTACCTCACGGGGCTGCTGGGGGACAGGCTGTGACCGTGCTGTGTGGAGCGTAAAGGGCCATGCGCACGTAAAGTGGCATTGTTGTCTGCAGAAGCAGCAGGCTGTAGGAAAAGAGCTTTGGACTGGACCCCAGGACTCCAGGCCTTTGCCACTGACCTCTGAGTGAACTTGAGCAAATTACTCTGTAACCCCATTGGGAAAATGAGCAGGCTATGTAGAGCACTATTGTTAAGGACCATTCTGTTCCGTTTTAAGTTCTCCTAGGGGGTTCTTTGCTGGGGAACACAGTTCCTTTTTCTCTCTTTTCCTTGCTAACCCCTTTCCTCTGCTCGCTTGTGGTTTAGAGCGCCTGTCTCCTTCCTGTTCTCCTCTGAGCAGGGCCTGAAGGCTGCCGCTGATTGGGTCTCCTCTTCCCCTCTCTGCATCCTCAGGGAGGCCTGGAGGCATCACTGCCAGGGCCGGGACCTCAGCGACTGGGTGGATGGCTGTGACTTCTAGGATCCCATGTGGATGGGCCAGGCCGTGCCCTGCAGGCTGGGAGATGTGGTCTGGGTCCTGGCCCAGGAGGATGACAAGCCAATAAATAAAGAATAGTTTATGTAAGTGTGTTTCTCAGTTCTTACTGTGTTTAGCTTGTTGAGTCCAGAGCATCTCAGAGTTGCTTCCCTGTCCACCTGGGCTGGGTCTCATGGAGGCTCCTAAACGCCTACCATGGAAGGTGGGCCTCCCTTCCTGGGGGCGAGAGGTGGGGGTTCAGTGCCTCCCTTGAGCACACTGGCAGTTTCCTAGATTCTTTACCTGAATGCAAGTTTGCCAGATTTAGCAAAAGAAGCAAACAACAGAAAATAATGATAACAAAAACAGGATGCCCAAGTTATAGGTGAATTTTGGATACACTACACAGTTTACTATGCGTGCGTCCCATACTTCCATTAAATAATGATTGGCTGTGTACCTGAAATTCACACTTAGCTAAGTGTCCTACATTTTATCTGGCACTCCTTCCTGGGTCTGGAGTTTGCACCTCTGGCTTGTTTGAGAGGGCTCTTACTCTCTGTGGCTCTGGCCACCGTGCCTTGGGCCTCAGGCTGGTGATTCTCACACACTGGTGGCTGCCAAGGGGTGGTGCGCGGTGACTGGGGAGGCCACTGGGGACGTCAGCTAGGGAGCTCCCCTGGCTGCTCCATGTCATCCAGCAGCAGGACATTCATGTGCCACTGATAGTGACGGTGGCTGTCACATTCTGGGTAAGAGCCGCCATATGTATTGTGACCCACTGCTGGGAGGGCGGCGTGTGGGGGGGAGGGCACGGGTGGCTTTCAGGCAGCCACCCGAAGTTCTCCGCCTTCCTCAGTGCGGGGGACGCTCAGAAGCAGCAGCGCTGGCTCCCGTTAACCTGGGGCTCAGCGTCCTGGGCCCTAGGGATGGACTCAGTGTGAAGAAGAAAGGTGGCAGGAGACTCAGGATCATTGTAGATTCTTCTGGAAAGGCCTCAGAGAACCCTGCAAGTACTGAACTGCTGACCGAGGCATGGCTGGTGACCCCCAGGGAGAAGAGGGGCTCTGAGGTGGACCACCCCTCCCCGTTAACCTGCCATCTCCTCATGCCCTGGTCATACCTGAGGGGTGGCTGAGCATCCACAGCGTCCTTCCACTGCTGGTCCACTGTCAGGCCACTCCCGTCCCCACCTGTGTCCCACCCTGGCGTTTGGCTCTGCATTTAGCGGAGTTCTTGCCTCCCAGGCAGGGGGATGATAGCCCTTGAGGGCTGCTCACACAAGGGGACAGTGATGGGGGACCAGCTCCTCGCTGGAGTTGGGGATGGGTTGATCAATGACTCATTAGGTCATAGGTAGGGGGATACTCGTCTCTTTTCCATATTAAGGCAGACTTGTGTGCCTGCCGTGTGCTATGCCTTATCTAAGTTCGACCCTGAAACAATAACCTTGATGGAGGTGCGTCATTATCCCCACTTTACAGGTAATGAAACAGAGACTCAGAGGAGATAAGTGTGCGCTCAGGTCAAAATAACCCCATGTGTGCTCTTAGTCACTGGGACGTGGCTGTTTGGGCCACACACAGTCTTCTCTCTATCTCGCTTGGTGAGATCCTCAGGGCCCACCATCGCTGTATGATTTGTACCCTCTGTTTCAACTTCATGTTGGACTTCTGTTTTCTGCAACCTCCTGATCGCTCCACTGGGTCCCACTGGCCCAGGAACAGGTGAAATGAGGTCTTTGGAATCACAAGGAGAGTTGTCAGAAGGACTTGGAGGCTCTGGGCTGGCATGATTGCCTCAGGGTCCCTAAGTGGGGCTGGGCAGGGTTCAGGCCTGGACCTGGGCTGTGTGGGTGACCAGGAGCAGGTGTCAATGGAAGAGGTGTATGCAGGGGAGTGCGCCCAGGCCAAAGCCAGGGAGCCCTACCTTGTGCACGAGGGTTGAAGGGTCTGAAGCCCACCTGGAAGTCCAGCTCCTAAGTGACGTGCTCAGGCTGGGGAGAGTAACCAGGAGTGTCCTGAAGAACCTGCTCCCTTGTCATTCTCTCACCCCACCTTTCATCGGTCACTATGTCCTGTCTAGTTTACCTTTTTAATATCTCCGGGAACTGTCCCTTCTTTCCATCCCATATACCTTAACTCTAGAGCAAGCCCCCATCACCGTTTCCCCAGGACCATTGCTGTGGCCTCATAATGCACCCTTGCCATCGACCCCCCACCTCAGAGTGAGCTCCCCCCCCCCCCCCCGTTACTCCCTTGCATCCTGGCCCCAGTGGCTTTCCTCACTCTCGGATCAAAGGCCAAGCTTCGCAGCTTGGTACCCAAGTTCTTTCACGACCCAAGGTCCTGCACATTCCTTACTCAACTGTTCAGAAACGTTTGCTCGAGCTGGTTTTTGTCCCTGCATCTGGCTCAGAGTGCAGCATGCTGCTTCACACGTGCCTACCGCCTCCCATCCCCACTCCCTGCCCCTCAGGTAACAGACCCTCCCCTTGCAGGCCACCAGCTGGTCCTCAGCACAGGGCCTTCCCCTGCTGCTCTGTCTTCCTGGGGCACCATTCTCTGCTCTTTGAGTGGAGATTCCTTTCTTTCAGCCAGTCTTGTCTCGCTTTGACCTCCTCACGGTGACTTCTCCAACCCCTCCAAGTTCTCCTCTGCCTCCAAGCTTTTGCTCAGGAGTCTCTTCTGCAAACCTGGCTGCCAGTCACCTTCCACCTGCCTCTCAGGGCTTCAGCCCAAACCTGCGGGCCCGGCCTGGCAGACAGACGCTCTTCTCTAATGGGCGAGCTGTGCCTCATGCCCTTCACTGTAGCTTCTGCTGCCCAGGGTCTGGTGTGTGTGCCTGTTGCCCACCTCTGCCTGACTAGACTCCGAGGCCCCCTGAGAGCGTGTCTTCTTGATATATGAACCCCCAGTGCCTAGCACAGTGCCTGCTACACAGTGAGCACATGGAAAATGCTGGTGGAGTGAGGGAGTCTTGCCAGATACTCCCGCCTGGTGCTGGGAAGCCTTCTTACAGCTACTTCTTGACCCTCCTCCCTCTAAGGTGGGTTGAGCTGGGTATTGTTTGGCCCACCAATCACTTTGTGTTGGGCCTCTTTTACTGGATGTAGTTCCTTTTGAGAGGACACCATAAAGTCTGAATGACACTAAAGACAAATCACTCATAATGGTGACATTAGCCTAGTGAGCCGCTTCCTTTTCAGTTAAGGAGTGCAGAGCAGGTTCAAGGAGGCTGGACGTCCAATTCCCCACCCCAAGGTGTCACTCAGAGCCATTATCAGGAGGGGGTTTTCTTTTTTAAACAAAAAGCATCATGCAGTTCTGTTCTGGTCAGAAATGAGTGAGATTCAGCAGTGGTGCTAGCTGGGGCCCAGAGGCAGCAAGAGGCCATTGTGCATGCATTTCCCAGTGCAGGGAACTCAGGGGTCTCTCATTCCTTCAGAGCCAGGCCACGGGGACGTTTGCAAAATGAGGCTACAGTTGCTTCTGTATCTGCAGGTCTCCTCAGCCCCCCGAATTGCCACAGGCATAGAATAATTTTGTGAAATCCAGCTCCAGGGGTCTCTGCTCACGTCCATTTTCTGCTCATTCCTTCTTTGTGCCAGCTGTGAAAGCCCACCTGTGCACAGCTGCAGCAGGTGCCAAAGTTCTGAAAAAGTTATGCTAGAAAAAATGTGGAATTGGTCAAATCCTGTCTGTCCTTTCCCTGACTCCTGTAAATGAGTTTGGTTGGAAAGGTTTGGCTTGTCCAAATGCTAAGTGAAGTGGCCAGTTTTGGAGAGACAGCCACACGTTCATGCTAGGTGAACATGCTGACTCACTTCTCCTTAGTTCAGTGACAGAGTCAGAGGTAGCTCAGGATTTTGGGGGGCTTAATGAACATTCTTAAACTCTTAAGGTCTTTGTTGAGAGGGAGACCAGCTGAAGCTTGAAAGACACAGGGCAGAGCAGGCCCGGTAAAGAGGTTGCAAGATGGAGTGGGGAGTGAGGTCTTATCTGCTGAGAGGTGGGGGTTGAGAGGGGAAGTTAGGTTGCCCCAAATCACGTGCAGAGACTTGAAGACCTAAACGGAATTAACATGCATTTATGTCCTGCCCCAAATTTGCTTTTCTTTTATTAAAAGAGTTTGCTCCCCAGTTGGACCAGGATGGACGTTTGTCCTGGAAGAAAAGGGAACATTTTCACCAGCACTGCCCTCTTCACATTTACAAGGGTACGAAAGAATACCCACCTCCTAGGGAGGAGGGCAGGATTGTATTTACTGAGGGTCTCCTCCGTGCCAGGCTCTTGCTTGTTAACCCTTGTAATGATCCTACGAGCCAGGTTTTAGAATCCCCATCTTGTAGTTGAAAAACCTGAGGCTCAGGGTGGTTGAGAAACTTGTCCAAGTTCATGTCGTCAGGAAGCAAAATGCAAGCCCTTAGCCTGAGGTGAACATTCACTGCCTTTTTCCTTTCTCTGAGGTACAGATGGTTCTAAATATTCTAGGAAAACTTCTGGTTGTCAGTTTCAGTGTTGGAAACTTACAAGTGGTGTTAAACTGCTACCTATTTGTTGTTTTCATTCAGGAGGCTCTTTCACGCCTGTTTTAATCTCATAGGCTGGAGGGACAAGGGCACGTCAGAGAAGTACGTAGTCACAGCGTTCTTTCGTTGCAGGCCTCCTGCTCATCTCCCTTTAAGTAAGTTTCCTCCCCTCTGGGTTTTAACTTCTCCACCTGCCAAAAGGATGCTTTGACAGAGGAGTCTCCCTGACCCCTCTATTTGGATTTCATTCTATATCCCGTGTCGTAGAGGGTCCAAGTACTCCTGGTTGTCCTTCAGTAAATATTTATTGACCATCTACTATGCACCAAGCACTGGGCTGGATTCTGGAGGCTGGAGATAAGTAAGACACAGACCTCAAACCTTGAGGATCCAGGGGAAGAGGCACACAGGCAGACAAACCATTTCCACTCCACGTGCCTCTGCCACATGCAGAACTACACAGCAAACAGAGTAACGGTGCTTGCATGGCATTTTCTGGGAAAGCCTTCTTCGCAGAGCAGGTGAGGCCTGAGCTGGGTTTTGAAGGATGAGTAGGAGTGCGCCGGGTGGGCCAGGAGGCAACTCGGCTGGCTCCTAGTGCCAAGGACACCTTTCTCCGAGTCCTCACGTTGCTGTTCTCCCACCTGGAATCACTTGCCCACAAGGGCAAGAAGGCTGGGCTCTCTTCCATCTCTGTATCTCCGATCGATGGTGTATGTCGGGAGCAGTGGGGCTAATTCTCAGGGTCTGCCTCAGTTTCTCTAGATGTGTGTTTATACTGTGCCTTTTAAAGCACTACCTCCTTTAGCCCTTTTCCTTTCCTCCTCTCGTTTCTCTCTCTCCATTTTCCAGTTTTCCTCTGTACTCCGGAGACACCCCCCCCCCACACCCCGTGTCTTCCCCTTCTCAGAATATCCTTTTCCTCCCACTGCCCATGGCCCCCTAGAGCACCCCCTTTGTTTCCTCTCCCTGCCTGTGCGCTTGAGTGTTTCCCTGTGTGTACGAGCTTCCTGAGTTTTCCATCTTTCTCAGTGATTTGTGTGTATGCGTGTTTCCTTTTTATTTTTCGTGTGTTTCAGGATAAGTTTTTCTCGCTTCCCTCTGCCCTGCCACGCAGAACAAAGGGAGGGACCCCCACCACCTGGGCGTGCGCAGCGCGGGGGCTACCGGGCCACCGGCTCCAACTTTCTCCAATTTGTGAGAGCTTGCGCTTTCCTTGCGCGGGCACTGTGGCCGCAACAAAGGCGACCAGCGCCCCAAGCCCCCTGCCGGCCCGGCGCTCCGCCCAAGGGCCCGGGCTGCTAGCCGGAGCCCCTCTCCCGCAGCCCTGGGTCAGTGGGGCTCATCCACCTCCGGCTGCGACTGCAGGAAGACTGCAGGTCGGTGCGCTACCAAGGTCAGCCCCCTGCTGATTTCGAGGCACTCAGAGGCAGGCCCTCCTCCAGGCTGGGTCTAGCTGGTGGCTCCTGGGAACGGGGCATGCGGGGAAGGGGTTGGGCTGTTCCAAAGAATCAAGGTAAGTCCTCTGGAGCATCCAAGTCCCATGCGGTGGAGCGGGAGGGGGAGCCTGAGCCAGGAAAACCACGTAAGGTCTGCCTCGTCCACAAATGGGCACGGCAGTAAAACCTATGGCCAGCCTACAGGTGTTCTGGAAGTTAAATTAGGTGATGCATTTAAAGTGCTCATCACACAGAAAGTACAATGAGGGTGGCCAGGGCCTAGAGGAAGAGAGGAACGGGGAGTTATTGTTTAATGGGTACGGAGTTTCAGTCTGCGGATAAAGTGCTGAAGATAGATGGTGGTCATGTTCGCACATATACTTAAAGCGGGTGAACTATGGAGTTTAAAATGGTTAAAATGGCAAAGTTTATGTTATATTATTTTATCACAATTAAAATTAAAAAGTACTCATTACAGTATGACACGGGAAAGAAATACGGGGCCTCCTCGACATTTCTCACACATGGCCAGCTCACCCTCCTCAGGGCAATGCCGCGCCCTCTGTCTGGGACGCTTACCACCATTATTCCCGGGGCTCACTCTCTCCCTTTGCTGAGGTGTCTGCTTAAGAGTCACTTTCACCGAGTCACTTCCCTGGTCACCGATCTAAAGTAGCATCTCCCATGATCCTTGCTCCCCTGGCCCTGGCGTGTTTTTTTTTTAATGGCACTTATCACTCCCTGAATATGCACTAAATGTTTGTTTATTCCTTCTCCCCTCCCTGAGGCCAGGGACTTCACTGTCTTCTTTTCTGCCAGCCCCCAGTATCCAGAACAGTGCCTGGTACTTCGTAGGTGCTCAGCAAACACTTGTGAAAGAAGTGACAATAAAGCTTAGTTTTGTCACTGTCATTCTACTCTAGACCCTTTCCCAGGACCCAGGAGCCTGCTGGGTGTGGCACCCATGGGAGGTTTAAGGCAGAAGGGTTAAGCTGCTGGAAAGACACAGAGGGCAAGGCACCTGCACTGGAAAGCAAGGAAGGCTGACCTGAATGAAGGAGCCACAATATTAAATCCCTGGCTTGACAGTGAGTCCATGCTTGTTTTAAGTGTTCGGGCCCTTTTACTTTATGAGCTAGTGAATGGCTTTCCAAGGAGAAGGGCCCACCAGGAGGGTTGTGTGAGGCAGGCCAGGCCTTCCCTGAGCTGTGGGTGTGGACAGAGACCCTGGTGAAGCCGATCCCCCTTGCAGGAGCGAAAGCCAGCACACTCAAAACTGCTGCGGCTGACCGGAGCAAGCGAGCGAGGGGCAGGACCAGGGAGCGGGGAGAAAGAAGGTTGGAGAAGGGCTGCAGCTAGCAGCTCAGGGTGGGCCAGGATCCCCACTGGGGATGAAGGTCAGTTTTGCATTTCCCCAAAGTGAAGGCAACTGGACCAGTGGACAGAGACCATAAACAGGGATTCCCCCAGGGGACAGAGGGTGTGTACGCCTGGGCAATCAGAGGCAGCAAGGGAATATACTTTTGGCAAAAGTCCTTAAAATCTTCAAAAGACTTCTGAAAGGGATCTCAAAACAGACTTCACAGCCTCCTGCTCTTGCCCCTTCTAGTATTTCACCCCCCTCTTCAGAGTCAATGGAACTCTCTTGCTTTAAGTTCTTTGGGAGTAACGGACAGGTATGTATAAAGGAAAGTATCATCCCTTACTTTATGTAATGCAGATAAGGCTGGTTTAAGAACAGCTTTAATGTTCTCCATAAGGAAAAGTCATGTGGGTCTCCAGCTTTAACTCTGACCCACCAGCAACGCTCCTTTTAGAAGTTTCCACAGGATTCTATCAATCACAAGTGCTGCCACTTTTTAGACTTTTTTTATGTGCCAGTACCATGCTAAGTACTTTACATGGAGTCCATGATTATTATGATGATCCCTTAATAAAGGCATTATTCTCCCTCACTTCACATATGAGGAAACTGGGACATAAAGCAGTTAAATACATTTCTACAGCGGGGAAGTGGTAAAGCTGGGATGTGAACTAGAATCGTCTGTCTGAAAGGTGTGCAATGTCACCCAGCACCTGGCACGGTGCCTAGGCCCTAATATATTGGATTTTGACCTGAATGAATGGGTTTTCAAGATTCATTCACTGAGTGCCTACTCTGTTCTAGGTGCTTTACAAGTGGCACCTCATCTAATTGCCTCACTAGCCTGGGGGGTACCAATTACCTGTGCTTCATGCAGGTACATGGAGAATTCTGGGAGGTTTAATGACCTGTCAGAGGAGCCACAGCTAGTAACTGGCAGAGCTGGATGTGATCCTAAGTCTCTCTAACTCCAAGCCCTGTCTGTGTGCTTCTTATACCTTCCTCCCTCTGGGCGTTCTCAGCCTTGGAAGGGACATCAGCCATCACCTTGTCTCTGATGGATCCACCAGTGACTGGGACTCCCTGCCTCTAATGGAATTTCATTGCCATTAAAGTTTTCTTTTTCTTTTAAAGTGTATTTTATTGATTATGTTGTTATAGTACTCCCAATTTTTTCCCCTTTGCTCCCCTCTGCCCAGTACTTCCCTTCCCTCCAGCAATCCCACCCCCCTTAGTTCATGTCCATGGGTTGTGCATGTAAGTTCTTTGGCTTCATCCTTTCCTATATTGTTCTTAACTTCCCTCTATCTATTTTGTACCAGCCAATTATGCTTCTTAATCCCTGCACCATTTCTCCATTGCTCCCCCTTCCCCCTCCCAGCTGATAACCCTCCAAATGATCCCCGTACCTATGATTCTGTTCCTATTCTAGTTTGCTTAGTTGAATTTTTTTTTATTTTTTAGATTCAGTTGTTGATAGTTGTGAGTTTGTTGTTATTTTAATGTTCATAGTTTTGATCTTCTTTTTCTTAAATAAGTCCCTTTGACATTTCATATAATAATGGCTTGGTGATGATGAACTCCTTTAGCTTTACCTTGTCTGGGAAGCACTTTATCTGCCCTCCCATTCTATACGATAGCTTTGCTGGATAGAGTAATCTTGGTTGTAGGTCCTTGCTTTTCATCACATTGAATACTTCTTGCCAATCCCTTCTTGCCTGCAAAGTTTCTTTTGAGAAATCAGCTGATAGTTTTATCGGCACTCCTTTGCAGATAACTCTGCTTTTCTCTTGCTGCTTTTAAGATTCTCTCTTTATCTTTAACCTTTAGCATTTTAATTATGATGTATCTTGGTGTGGTCCTCTGTGGGTTTAGCTTGTTTGGGATGCTCTGTGCTTCCTGGACTTGTATGTCTATTTCCTTCACCAAATTTAGGAAGTTTTCCTTATTTTTTCACATAAGCTTTCAATTTCTTGCTTTTCCTTTTCTCCTTCTGGCATTCTATGATTTGGATGTTGACACATTTAAAGTTGTCCCAGAGGTTCCTAAGCCTCTCCTCGTTTTTTCCAATTGTTGTTTCCTCATTCTGCACTGGTTGACTCTTTTTCTCTTCCTTATGTTCTAAATCATTGATTTGAACCCTGGTTTCCTTCCCTTCACCACTGATTTTGTGTGGATTTTTCTTAGTTTCATTTAGCATAGCCTCTACTTCTTCCCTTCTGCATTTGTCGTACTTAAGCATATCTGTCAAGCCTGTGAGCATCTTTATCACCAGTATTTTGAACTCTACATCTGTTTGATTGGCTATCTCCTCAACACTTAATTCTCCCACTGCAACCTTGATTCATTCCCTCTTTTGGGCCTTACTTCTTTGTCTCCTCATCTTGACAGGCTTCTGTGTTTGTTTGCCTCTGTGTCTTAGGTAGAGCTGTTGCACCTTTTATGTTGTAAGAGATGGAGCCTTAGGTTTTCATCAGTAAAGGGCGACCCGCTTCACCACGTTGTGGCACTGTATGTGAGGGAGCAGTCTGAGAGGGAACAATGCTGCTTGCTTAGCACTTGCCCCTTTTCCAAGCACTTCTCCCACTTCCATATGGGACTGGTGCCTCTATAGCTGTTGCGCTGGCCGTCATTCTCAGAGTGGGTGGGTCTGCAGATGTTCTAGGACCGTGGGGGCTCTTTAAACAAGAGGACTCTGCTGAGATTGGCAGTTTCTTCCTCCACCCCAACCCCCACTTGTTTGCACAGTCAGAAGCAATGAGGCTTGATTTTCCCCAGTGCTGGAACTGTGCAGTCTGGTTTGGTGCTGGGAGCACTCCCTAGGTGTCCCTCCTGACTTTTAAAAATGTGTGACTGCTCTTTCCGCCAGCCTGCCACTGCCACCACTGCTGCCGCCACCACACCGCATCTTCTCCGCCCCACCTCCGTCCCTCCTACCTGCCTGGATGAGTATTTCTTCTTTATATATTTGTTGGACTTCCATGCAGCTCGATTTTCTGGAACTTCTGGTTGTCTCTAGTTTTGAGGTAGTTGTATTGCTTCTTAGTTGTGGAGGGAGACACAACGTGTCTGTCTAGGCCTCCATCTTGGTTGGAAGTCACCATTAAAGTTTTTGTCTTTCTCCTTAAAACTAACAAAATCTACCTTGGTGTAAATATCTAATAATAATAATACCTGAAACCAAAGCCCCATGTCAGAGTAAGAAACACTCTTGTGTACATTATTAATTTTCATGTACATCAATTTGACTTTCACCTCAACCTTGTGCCCTGCATGTTACCAGCACCATTTTGCAAAGGAGGAAACAGATGTGGTCAAGTGATTACCTGACCACAATTTCAGTATGGCCACTATACCAGGCTCCGCCTAAGTTCAAAGTCAAATTCAAACTGGGGATTTTAAGATAAGAAAGGGAAAGAGGGTTAGAGGTGAGTCGAGGGTCTCCTTCCATTTCTTGACCACCTTAAAAACTATCTTCCTCACCTCTCCCACTCCAGGGCTCCTGCATCTGCGACACACCCTCATTTCTCCCTCTTCTGCTTAGACTTAAAATCTTATTTGCTAACCACTTAAAGTGAAAGATAAACAGCAGGTCGATAAAAGGTTATTAGTCAGAACAATAAACGTACCTTTGGTCATTGCTAAGGGATTAGGTATCCTATTTTGGTCCTCTTTGTAGTTCCCTGTGGAGGGGACAGGCCCTAACTAAGGGACACCCAAATCCTTGGCCCAGAAGTCAAGTTCAGTACCTAGGATGGGCGACAGGACTTGGGGAGAAGCCCAGGTTTTCCTCTAGCCAGATCCCAGTGCTTGAGTCAGGAGGCACCTAGACAGAGCCAGAGACATCAGGACCCTCTCAGATCCCAGAGGACCATGACTCTAGGGAGCAGGTGGAGAGAGAGGAGTCCTCACTCAGCTCTTGAGTCAACCTGGATGACAATTCCCAAGGATAATTGTGGGCTGGAAGAGGCTATTGTCTACACCTCAGCAGGGCCTTGGAATCCCAAAGCCATCCCAGGATGCTTGTCCTTGGTCCCCAGGATAGCAGGAACATAGCAGAGAAGCCCAATCTGGGCTAACAGCCCTGCAGATTGCCTTCAGTGCCCGACTGCCTGCTGCCAGTCACCCACCTGAGCAGCAGCCCCTCCATCCCCACAGGAGGTCCAGGGCCAGTGGGACAGAATCCTGCGAGAAACAACTATGGGGAGAATCGGGGAGGGCTGAGTGCCTCCTAAGTGGAGCAGAACACGCCCTGCTTATCATACAAGGCTGCTTCCAGGTCTCCTAACAGCTTACAACACCAAGAGGTTACACTTCAAGGAGCAGTCACTGGGTGTCACCACTGCTGCTTCAGCAAGCGCCCTCACAGCTCAGCTCACACCAAAGGGTGCTGGAGGGAGAAAACCCCTTCTTCCCCACATCTTCTGTGTCTCCTGTGGACATCAAGACATGCAGCGTCCCTCACGGAGCTGCTCCCTTGCGCCCCTCTCCTTCCTAGCTCACTCAGCACAGCTCCAGCCCTGCATTCTCCACAGCAGAGGCATGCGGCTGGAGAAGGTCACACGGCAAAGCTGGCTTTGCTCTCAATTCACGATCACAGACCTTAAACAAGCACTCATCACATGTCCCTAAGGATCCCCGTCTTACTCTCTCACTCCCTTAGACTTCATCTCTTATCTTTGCACCTTTCCCGCCCCTTTTCCACTTTCACAGGAAACTTGTTTCATTCAAAAAGAAATAGAAAACAATGGGTACTAACTTCTTCATCTTTTCATCTGCATATGTCTAGACTCATCCACATTTATACATATCTTTCACTTCTGCTCTGAATCCATTCCCCCTTCACACTCTCAAGGTCATGGATTCTTCGCCTTTGTCTGCCCTCTTCTGAATTCATGTCTCTACCTTGGAGAATTGCCATCAGCAAACAATTAAGCTCTAATATCTCTCATCTTAAAAAATCTCTCTACCAAATGAGTCTCTGGCTTCTAGCCTGTGTCTGTTCTCTTTCAGTGCTAAATTGCTCCTTCAATGCCATCAAAAATGCTGTCCACTAATTTCTATTCACTCTTCAACCTGTTTAAATCAAGCTGATACCCCCCTGCTCCAGTGCGTTGACTCCTCAAGGTCACGATGATCTCCACGCCATCTAATGCAATGGACACAACATCTCCTTGTAACACTCTCCCCAGGACTGTGCACAGCGGATCAGACCACTGTCTCCCTTCGTGGCTTCCCCAGAATCATACCCTCCTGTTTCTCAGATTTCTCCTTTTTAGATTTCTTTGTCAGTTCTCTACTATCAGATTCTAAATATTAGAATGTCTTTGGTGTTGGGTTTGGAACACCTCTTCCTAATTGTACCCATTCCTGCTGATTTGTGAATCACCTTCCTATGCTGATGACGCCCAGATTTGTATCATTGGTCCAGTCCCATCTATTCGACATCGCCATTTGCATGTTTCACAGGTATTTACAACTTTACGTGACCAGAATGGAATTCTCTTCCAAAACACCTGCCCTCCTCTTTTATCTTCTCCATCTCTGTAACTGACACCAGTGTTTATCACACTGCTCAAGCCCCACACCTGGGAATCATCACCTTTTCCTTCACTCCACATATCCATTCCATTAGCAAATCCCTTTTGATTCTATCCCAAATTCATTTCAGATCTCTTCACTTCTTTCCACCTCGGCTGCCGCCCACCACACTCAGGCCATGACCGTCTCTTACTAAACTCATGCAAACATTTCTAACTAATCTTCCCATTTCCACACTCTCTTCAATCTGTTCCTGACAGGGCAAATGTGATTAAAATACTCTGTATCCTCATCAGAGTATATACATCAAGCTTTGAGGTGCCCTTAAGAATTATGCACTTTATTATAGGTTATACCTCAACAAAAACCAACCAACCAGAACAAGATGTCAATTCCTTAGGTAAACTCCTTCAGGGGCTTCACGCTGACCCTAGAATTGACACCACAGCCTGCCTACCTTGGCCTCAGCCTTCTTTTCCAACCTCATCTTCTACTGTACCTCTCCCTTGCTTGGCAGAACCAAGCTGCCTGGACCTTTATCTAGTTTCTCCAACAAGCGAAAAACTTTCCACCTGCCTCAGGACCTTTCCTCAGGACCTTGGCCCCGAATCATTCCTCATGCTGAGCACCTTCTCTTCCTTCCTGTCACCTACCCAGGCTTTCCCAGATCCCCACACCTAACTCATATCATCCTGTTTATTCTTTCTGCTCCTATTGTATCTTTATCGTCGTCGGCAGCCGTCCGTCTCGAGAGACGATGGTGTAGCTTCTTAAGAGTCTATCTGCACCGCCGAGAATGGCTGTGCAGTCCGACTCGGGAGTGACACAGTATCTGTCTCCTCCCGTGTTGAATCGACATCTTGCGATGACACTGAAGTGTCCTCTCCAGTGAAGCTGAAGCTACAGAGCCTGGGCAGGGTGGTATGGAGGGTCTGCTGTTGCCCATGCAGCAGACCCACCCTCTCTTCGCAGCTGAAGGGTCCAAGGGAAAGACGGAGTCAATACAGCTTGGCTTCAGGTGTGCCGCAGGAGTTGCCGGTGTTGACTACAACGTCAAACCGCCTTAGGGACTCCGGCTCCGGATTTTCTGTCGGGGTTTACTCCCTTAGCCTTTCCCCTGAAGAGGTATGCCGCAAGGCAGCGGAGGTTTTTTGGAGTCAGAGTTTTCCTTCTCTGTGTATCTTTATACTATTATTATAATTGCTTTGTTTTTTCCACTGTTGGGGCGAGCAGATACATTTGACAGTACATGCTAATTTATTAAGTCCTACATAGCTAACCAACCCCACAAGTCTTATAGTCCAAGAGCAAGTAGATTCCTTTGCATTTTATTTTTTAGTTCCCATCAATCAGGGTAGGGGTGCTTACATTAAAAGATGAATAAATAAACAGTTTATTCCAGTTCAGCGGCCTCTACCCTTGAGCTGGAGCGGGGAGACAGTTGGCAGGTTTATAGTGTTACTCATTCCATTGTGCCCTCCAAGGATAGGTAAGCTCAAAACAGGGGAGAAGGATGCCTGAGAAAATTTTTAAAAACTATAGACAACAAGAATAACGCATATACAACAAGAGAAAATGTTTTTCCTTTATTTTTTCACAAATTAAATCAGAGGCTAAAAATACAGGCCCCAGGGTCCAGGTGTGTGGCGCCCACACTCGCGCCACAGCAGGGCCCTCTGGGGAGCGTGTCTCCCAACACGGCTCCCTGGCATCACTGATTTGTACTGACAGCTGCAATCATTTGGACAACAGGGCCATTCGGAACCACTTCTTGATTCAAAAGCTCTTCTGAGAAGGATCTCTGCTTGCCTGCACCAAGGATCTCTCTGCTCGTGGCTGTAGAAGGACAAGCTCACCACCTCCTGGCTAACCCACTCCTGTTGCCAATCCTCCAGAGAGCGCAGGAGCACCTATTGAAGTCTGGGTGCACCTGGGGGAGAAACAGCACAAGGGTGAGCCCAAGAAGCGAAGGCTTCCCATAGTGAACGATTTTTGGTCTAACCCAGCACCCATGCTTCCGTGGATTTGTTCATATGTGGAACCACATGAACAACCCAAAGGGACAATGGCTGGAATGTGGCAAAAGAAATCTGGCATCATACCTATCAACTAAGCAGGGCGAGGAATTTGTCGCTGGTGACAGTTTACCCTTGTATGGATAGTATAGGCTAATTCTGGTCACTTCAGCTTCTGTGCCTCGGCTTCTCCTACTGGAAGGAGAGTTCACATTTAACACCTTCTGAGGATGAAAAATATATATTTTAGTTAAGAGTGTACTTTCATACTCTCTATTTCATATTTGTAAGCACTTTACTGGAACACTTCTCAATTTCCAGCCTTCCTTCCCTGTGCCAA
Organism: Furipterus horrens; assembly: GCF_987537825.1. Lineage (NCBI taxonomy): Eukaryota > Metazoa > Chordata > Mammalia > Chiroptera > Furipteridae > Furipterus > Furipterus horrens. The sequence goes on from NW_028327181.1 coordinate 67,036,407, forward strand.
CATGCTCTCCAGCCAAGCGGGGAATACTTGGCTCTGCCTCGGATGGATGTGTCCCTCCCTGTGCTTTCCGGTCTCCACACCCTGCTGTTTGCCTGTCACCCCTACCTACCATGCCCACACCCAACTCCAACTTTCAACCTATCTTGCCTTTAAGGCTCCTCCCCAAGTGCCACCTCCTGCTTATCTACATTCCACACGTTACTGTGTCCCTCCTCCCGCTGAGGGCCAGAGCACTTTGTGTTCTGACAGCCCTTGTCACAGGCTGCTGTCATTGGATTTCTCGTCTGAAGGGAGAGAGGTGGCAGTCATAGTCAAAAGAATGCTGCCCTGAGACTCACCCACCCAGGACCTTCATCTTAACCGAGGAGACATAAGATGTTATTGTAAGCAAGTCATCTTCTCACATTGGGCCTCAGTTTCCGTTCTGTGAAAGGAAAGGCCTGCAGCAGGATTCAGAAAGTTTCTTCTATTTCTAATGATGTGCTGTTCTTCAATGCCCCTCCCCCCCTTTCCCGCTGCAGGCTGGTGAGCCTGTTTAGAACAGAGACCGCGTCTCCTTTGCCCTGAGCCCCTGCAGCAGTCCCACCTGGCACTTGGACACTGCCCGTTTATCCAACAATGTCTTGTTTTATCCTCACAGCCCCCTGAGAGGCTGACCCAAGGCAGAGGCCTGACCCTTTGGAGGCTTGAAGAAGCAGAGCCACATGGTTCAAGGCAGGCCAAAGAAAGACTCAAGATTGGAAAACTGTGTAGTCCAAGCACTCCTATGTGTTAGGTTTGTGTCCGGAAGAACGGAGGAGTCACATGGACCAGTTCAAAGCATTTACTAAAGGATGTTCAAGCAGGTGGGCTGGGTCCGAACAGACTATAGCACCAAGGGAAGGGGTGGGGGGCTTTTTACGGGCACGGAGCAGACCCCCAGGGAGGTGAGTCACTCTGCTGGTCAGCTCCAGAGTCCAGGATGGAGGTGAAACAACAATGCCCTCTGGTTAGGGACGGTTGCTGTGGGAACAGGAAGCCCAGGAGATTTATGGCCCTTGCTCCTGGGAACTGCTCAAGGGGAGAGAAACCAGGTCTCAGCAGGACGCTGGCAGCTGTGCCTCAGTCGCCTCTCACAGTGGGGAACCTCGTGATCAGGTACGCAGACCCTCTTTGTTTCAGCACAGGTGGCGGCTCAGGTCCTGCGAGACCGCAGGCCACGGTTCCCAGCAGCACAGTGACCACTGGCCATGGCCTGTTTTGCAAGCCCTGACACAGGTGGCAGGTTTCGGGGTGGGCAACGTGGGGTCTCTGGCCCTAAAGCTACGGAGGGCCCTTCTAGCCAAACGCAGGATCTCCTGCGGTAGTTCTCAACAGGGGGATATTTTGCCCTCCAGGGGATATTGGCAATGTCTGTGGATATTCATGGTTGTCACAAGTGGGAGGGAGGGTGCTACTGGCATTTAGTGGGTAGAGGCCAGGGAAGCTGAGCAATATTCTACAATACACAGGACAGCCCCCCCCCCCCCGCAAACAAAGAATTACCCAGCCCCACAATGTCAGTTGTGCCGTGGCTGAGAAACCCTGCTCTGTGTCATACGCCTTCTCCTCCTGTCTCTCCTTAGTCCTACTTTCCCTTTAAGCAACAGATTCCAAATGATGTTGCTGGAACTCAGGGGGCTTTGGTACAATGACACACATGAACATGCAGCCTTGCTTCATTATCATGAAGAAGTAAACTCTAACATCAAGCCTCAGCACATCTTTCATAGGACCCCCTTACTGTCTTCCCCACAGCTTCTTTTGAAGGGGAAGAATTTCCCAATTTTGTTTTCTACAATTTGTCTGCTATGGGGGGAGGTTGGTGGGCAGGAAAAAAGAATAAGGGTGTCTTCCTACTTTAGGTACATTCTACGCAGGGAGTACAATAGAATGAAAACTTTATTCGGTATACGCAACTCTCCAAAGTGTAGGACAGAGTAGGTGGTGAATCCCTCCCCCCCTACAAGAAAAGAGGGCATTTAAGAATCAATTTACAGATTGCCTGTCAACAGATACAAGAAAGGGAGGCACTAAGAGCTCAGGTGTTCAGCGTGGTTGCCAACAGAAAGCAAGCCAAGGGGAGAAGATAGCAGCCGTCAGCAGATCCAGTTCACAGAAGCTGTCTGCACACTACTCTTCAGGAACTCAGTGTGTGAAGAAGGACTCCTGTGTCAGAGTAAGCTGAAGTCAAGAACACACCCAGGGCCACGAACACGATACCCGTCTTGGCCATTCAAAAGTTCCACAAAGACAGTCCCAACTCATTTGCTTTAGGATTTTCCTCATGTAACCAAAAATAGACCTCCTTTTTCCTTCTCCTCCTCTTCCCAAAGGCTGAACTGGCCCACTCATACTTCCTGTTGGCTGGAATATATTTTAATCTTTTTAGGGAACCTTTGGCCACGTAAGCAAATGAAGTAAATGTGGGAGGCGTCATCCTTACACGTCTAGCCCACAGCACTGGCTACAGGCAAGTGTACGCTCCGAAGGGGTTTTACAGGGAGAGCTGCAAAGCACACTTTCATAATAAAATAAGTGATTAGTGATTGCACCTGCAAGGGATGAATGTCCTCAGGGGATATTGGGCGAAGCTTCGAAAGCAGGCTTGTGCTCCATTCCCAAAAGGAGGAGCACGAGGCAGGGAACCCAAAATCTTAAGCTTCCTTCTGCTCTCCCCCATGTGAAAGAGAAAGCAGCCACTTTGATGTAATGGCCCTCAGTTTTCCAGGCAACACTCATCTCAGAAGTTCTTCTTATGTCTAACTCCAGGTGGTCTTAATTACAGTAGTTCTTAGCCACAAAGAACTGAAAAGGACTGGGAGTGGAATCCTGGAAGCTGTATTTTTCTAAAGCATCCCAGGTGAATCCACTGACCAGGCAGATTTGGGACTCACTGGTCAAACCTTCCCAAAGCAACTACCCAAGATTTGGGGGTTGGGGTGGCAGGAGCAGCTCTTCATGGACATCATGCTTGTGTGCTGTGTGTCTGTATTTGCAGTGGGAAAGAAATGGATCCTGAAAGGCAAGCATACACCTGGTTGTGCAACAGCAATCAGGGACTTGGGTAACAAAACCTGAATAGGAAAGCCAGGAATTCACTGAACCTTCCAGAATGAATGTTGAGAAATTATAGGTACAGAGGTCATGAACTCCCTGCAATCACTATATCAGCTCAGCCTGAAGGAAGTGACCAGTCTGACATGAACTAACAGGTAAGAGGACACCAGAGAACCAGGGTGTTGAAGGAAGAGAAGAACCAGACCAGAACAGACACCCTTTCCTGCTCCCTCTAACTATGAGCCCATCAAAGCCTGGGTGCGGGGACTGCTGGGTCACAGTAGTATCATCAGCTTACATGGGTTGAACTCTATGTCCCAGACCGCATGCTAAATGCTTAACATACTTCACCTCATTTAATTACCATAGCAACATTACGAGGGAGGATGTCAGTATTACTCTCACTTTATAGAAGAGGAAACTGAGTCTCAGAGGGCTTAAGCAACTTGCCCAGGCCACATACAGTGCAAGTGGGTCAGAACCGGCCCCCAAACCTTCACTTCCAACTCCACACTTTACCACCTTCTGGACCCGAATACCAGAGCCCCGCCAACCCTGTGGTCATGCACGTATGCTCTGCACAGTTGCTACATGCATTTACTCATGGATGGAGAACTTTGACTATAACTTATGTGTAGTGTAGGCGCAATTCTTCTGAATTAATCCTTTGAGAACAACAGTGGAAGCTAAACTAAATGCTTCTGTGAAAGAAAACCTGGTTGCCAAAGCCATGACCCCCACCCCACTCCTACTCTCACGTCACCAGCTCCATCTTTCGTTATTTCTGTATTTAAAAATGTAATATGTGCACAAGGCATATGATGATGTGAATTGGAAGTTTTCATGCAAAAGTAAATATCAACTGGCAGGCATCTTCAAGGCTCGGTGGGACGGCACACGTCACGGGGCTGGGGCAACAGGAAGGGTCAGGCCAAGGGGCAGCTGATGTTAAGAGGATGCTGGAGCGCATTTGGGGGAGGGGACGAAGAGCAGATGTGGTGTGGCAGTGGGAGTGTAGCACAAGAGGCCTGGCCAGGTGGCATTCACTCATTCAAAAATAATCAATGTTGATCCACTGCTAAGTGCAAAGCCCATGGTATGCAGAGAAATGGTAATAGATTCTGAACAGGAATCACAAGTCACACAGAGAGAAATCATAGGGTGATCAGAAGACCCACAGGAGATATTAGAAATCGTAGTCTGCTAAAAAGGACAGGCAATAAATTATCACCTGCTAATAATTTCCCAGTCCTGGAGAAAAGAAAGCAATTTCATCAATAGCAATGCTGGTGAGTGTTTACTAGGTGTTTGTTAACGGTCTTGAATTATATGAAGCACTTTGTAGTCATCATCTCATAGGTTTACTATGCGGAGATGGGTTTTATCTTCTCTTTAATAAAGATAAGGAAACTGAGGCTTATTATACAGATGAACAAATGTGTTCAAGGTCACACAGGTAGTAAGTTGCAGAGCTGGGAATTAAACTCTGATGTGTGTGACACCAAAATTCTCATCGATATCCCTTCAGGTTAGGCCCCCTGCCCACTTGCAGTAGAATCTCCTTGTCTGCTTATTAAAATGAAGATCCTCAAGCCCCTCCTAAGCCTCTGGTACAGGTGCCTAAGGTTTGGGCACCACTGTGCCGCCACTGCCTCCCAAGTATGGGAAAATGCTACTCTGAATGGAATCCTATTCAGAAGAGCTCATTAGAGACTTGGAAAGAATGTGAGCACCAGGAGAAAGCTACTGTCACATGGCTAAGAGATAAGCACAGTCAGACACAGAGCTTAGAAACGGAGAAGCAGGCTTCAAAGAGATCAGAGACAACAGAGGATTCTGTGGATAGCAACTCGAAAAGGCAGGTCAACACAAGAAAAGCAGGAGGCTCCTCCTTAACTATGACCTTGGCCCGGTCCTGGATTACAGTGAACTTGAATCTGGTCCTATCTTGGTGGAATATCAAACTCAAAGGCCACACTAAGCTCCTAAATAGGGATAATGAGTAACAAGAGCAGAAGATGGGAGAGTTTCGAGCTGTGGGCATACAGGGCGTGGAGTGAGTCTGGGCAGTGATTTGGGAGTCAAACTGAGTGAAAAGGTGTTGGAATCTGCTTTTATGTGGAGACATCTGCAAGGTACAGGGTGGCCTAAAGTGTCAAATGGCCCAGGCCGGTCCAGGCATCGTAGCACATTGCAGAAAGGATTCAGGCCTGGGGTGGAATGTTGCCTTACAGGGCCTCTGAGCTCTTCTAGATTCTGTGGACTCTACTTTTAAGTAATTGAAATGTTTCCCCTGTATCATTTCTTTAGGGTTAGGTTGTTAGGATTTGGAGAGAAATACTACTCATATTATTTCTACCTCTAGACAGAAGAATTAATCCAGTTGATTGGAAACAGTCAGAGGGTCACACTGTGCATTTCAATGTCATCTTATTTCATGATCTTAACTCCAGAAGATGGGTGCTGCTCATCAGCTGAGAAACTCTGGCTGAATGACACAGGGAGAGCGGGCGTGGGAGGCAGATAGATGACGCCACCTTGAGAATGATGTCACATCCTTCCTGGAATGTCAGTTCTGTAGACACTAACCCAATATTAATGTTGGACGGTATTAGTATTAAATACTTGCTGCTTTGTCAGGTGAAGGGAAGAAAGGAATTGAAATTTTTCTCAACCCCAGCAGTATCTTCTTTAACCTTTACTCCAAGCTTTGAAAAGTGGAGAAAAAGGGCAGGAGGGAAAGGAGGCCATGAGCGCCCTACTTAGGAATGAGACAGAGAAGTCCTGGGGTTACCCAGGGAAGATCTAGGGTGCTGTCCTCCCTACTTCTCTTTACTCTCCCGCTCCCCGTCCCCCCACATTGTCTCACAAATAGGTGTCCATGTTGGGTAGTGGACACTATCCGCTACCCAAATCAGAAGTTTTCAGTTTTGGTCTCAGCTCTACCAGCACCTCACTCTGACCTAGTCAAAGTCAGCTGCTCTTCGTGGGACTCAGTTTCCCCACCTGTAAACCAAGGACCCAAAGCTCCTTTTCACATAATCAAACTAAGTACAGAGAAAGTTTGGAGGGATCTACTGAAGGGGGGGAGGAGAGGAAGGAAGAAGAAGAGGAGGAAGCAGCTGCCACCGCCAGAACCTCCGGGCAGCAGGCAGCAGTAACGTAGCAGAAGATTCCTTAGGATCTTGCTACTCAAACTGTGGTATGCAAACCAGCAGCAGCCGCATCACGTAGGGATCTTGTCAAAATGCACGTTTTGATTCCCTAGGTCTGGGGCAGGGCCTGAGACCCCATATTTCTAACACATTTCCAAGTGATCCTCATACACTTTAAACTTGGAAACGTCCTGCTCTAAGACATCATCAATCCATGAATCAACTGTGGATGTGCCTTTTTGTTTCCCCTTTCAGGGGTTCCTATCACACTCCCAAATTTTCTAGCTCTAGGACTACTTCCAGTGGCTAGAAGAGCTTGAAATGTAGTGGTTTTCTGGCTTGGGGCTTAGAGAAATGCCCCATGTTCCTCAAAATATTACACTTATACACATACATTTACTAATAAATTAACCCACTAATGAATTCACTGATTCTATTTGAGAAATACCTAAGGGGCAGCAGGCACAGCCTGAGGGCTCAAAATAAATGGAGGAGTAGGGCCTGGCCCCTGTTCTAGAGAGTTTAGGGACACGCCTAGACAGCCAACTCCAACTCAGTGTGGTAAGTACTTACGTAATTAGCAAAGAGGATACATTCCAGTGACATGTTTATTGTCAGAAACTATGTTGTCCCAGGCAGAAAAAATTCTGGAAGCTGTCCCAGGTTGTGTCTGCCTCCAGCATCCGATTCTGTCTTTCCTGTGGCCTTAACTCTATGGCTCCTCTGCCCACAGAGGAGGATGTGTTCTTGGGACAGTCCCTGTCTGGTGACTCACAGGATACTGACAGTGATGACTTGCTTAAATTCTTCTCCATTCCCCAGTGATAAGGACTTGTGGTGTGACCCTTCCCTTGGCCCAGGGGTTCTTACGTTGAGATCCACAGACAGGTTATTTTGGGCCAGGGTATCGGGGAGGAGTCCATGTGCAAAACGTTGTGTGTGTGTGCTTAATCCATTTGTCTTAGGAAAGGCAAGGGGTGGGCGTGGGCAGCAGTCTACAGGTGGGCAACACATTGACCACAGGGAGACAACTGTTGGGTCTGTTTTTTTTCAAATTTAGGCTTCTGAAACCACAGAGAGCCTATCTTTGATGTATCATTCTTAGTTCAAATCCAGCCATAGACATGAAAGAGGAGAAAATGTGTTTTGAGTAACATCTAAGGCAGAGAGTTCCATGTCATTGCTATGTGGCTGACTGCATCATGAAGTTGTTTTGCAACATAAATTTACCTTTCTACTTCTGCTTTAGAATAATTGGGGCTTACTGGCTATGCTGTGTGACCACTCTTCTCAGCCTTCCTGTCTGTGTCTGGCAGGACTCATAATGCTGAAATGAGTTGTCTTCCCGGATGCAGAGCACCTGAAGAAGAGAGGGAGCATGGGGCGGCCCAGGAGCAAGTCCTTATTGTGGGAGAGTCAGAGCTGACTTTCATGGATAACCCAGAACAGATCCTCCACAGCAGCTGTCAACTGCAGAAGGGTTTTCCAGACAAGAGCTATTGTTCAGTGTGAACAGAGAACTGGCAGGCCTGGCTGGCCCCAGGGGAGAAGGGAACCCAGCCCTGAGATCTGCTTCCAGGGGCATGAGACGAGAATGAGATAAATGCTGCACGAGGACTGATTTTAATGCAGAAAGTTGACCAAGGGGGTGGATTTACAACTTCACATTACATAAGCCATAGATTCAGAGAACTAGTCCATATACATTTATCAAGTGGGCATTGGTTAAGAGCTTCACAGCCTAGCAGGCACTGCTACTAGGTGCTAGAGTGACATCCAAGAACAGAACAGACACAGCTTCCAGCTCTCACGGCCCTTACAGTCTAATGAGAGATGGCAACAGGCTCAAGTGTATTCAGTGTTATAATAGGGGTGACACCTCCAGGGTGCTATGGGGGCACAGAGGAGGGACAGCAAATCCTGTCTTAGGAGATCATGGAAGCCTTCTTGGAGGAAGTGATATTGAGGTTGAGAGCTAAGAAGTTAGGTAGGCCACAGGGTGAAGGGTGACCACAGGAAAGAATTTCAGGCAGAAAACAGGATGTACCCTCTCTGGGGTATATGGCCATATCTGACAACTAAGGCAAATGTTACATTATTTTTGTTTCTAGAGTTGTCTGTTCAGGGTTTATAATCTCCTAGCAGAGTACTGGCAACCAGAGCTAACAGATATTCTCTATCAGAGTTTGCAAAGTGTGTCTTGGTTTTTCAGTTCTGGAAGGTCCAGAAACTTCTAATGTGACTTTCATTTTTAAGTAGTATTTGATTTCTTAAAAATAAACTTTTGTATTTTTGAACAGTTTCAGATTCTTATTTGATTTTTAACTTTATATTTTGAAATAATTTCATATTTAAAGAAGTTAGAAAAATAGTGTAAAAAAGCTGCCTTACATTAACTATATTCACCTATTGTTTACATTTTGCTATATTTGCTTTATTTACTATGTCTATCTACCTATGCATACCAACACATTATCTTTGCCAAACAATTTGAGACATCACACCCTTTACACCTAAATACTTGAGAGGTTATCTCCTAAGACCAAAGACATTCTCCTACAGAACTGCAGTGCAGCATGATGATCACATTCAGGAAAACTAACAGTGATACTAACTAAGCTATTATCTAATACAGTCTGTATCAAATTTCACCCACTGTCCTAATAATGTCCTTTACATTCTTCTAGCTTGAGATCTAGTCAGGTCACACACTGTCTTTAGTTGTGGTGTCTCTTTGGGGCCCTCTAACCTAGAACAGTGCCTCAGCCTTTCTTTGTCATTCATACCATTGATGTTTTTGAAGAATCCAGATACGTTATTTTGTAGAACGGCCCTTAATGAGGGTTTATTTGATGTTCGTTCATCATCAGATTCAGCAGATGCACTTCTAGCAGGTGAGTGATGTTATGTCTGTTTCAGGAGAGCACATCACTCATGATATCAGTGTATCTCATTACTGATGATATTAACTTTTATTTTGGTTTTTGATAACTTTTTAAAAAAAGATATTGTTTATTTATTTTTAGAGAGGGTAAGGGAGGGAGAAAGAGAGGAAGAAAGAGAAGGAGAGAAACATCAATGTGTGGTTGCCTCTCACACACCCTCAAATAGGGACCTGGCCCACAACACAGGTATGTGCCCTGACTGGGAATTGAACCAGTGACCCTTTGGTCCGCAGGCCAGGGCTCTATCCACTGAGCCACACCAGCCAGGGCTGGTTTTTGGTAAATTTTAAGCTTTAACGCAAACATACATATCCATATGTGTTTATATTCAAATTGGATCACAGGGAGATGAATGAGCTGACCTGCTCTACATTACCTTGTTTGAATGCAGACTTCAGTGTTGAGTTTCTCCTGCCATCTCTGCAGGTATTGGAACTTCTTGTAAATGAGTCAATGATTAATAAGATTGTAGCCTTGTTTCGGCCTTTAGAAAGGCTGGATGTAAAATTGTAGGAGTAACAAATGACTGCTTACCCATGTAGATCAAAATTTTCTTGATATTGTACAATCAAAACAACATACAAAATAAAACTGGAATCCTAAGGCTGACATAAGGTGACAATGAGCCCCCATTGGACTGATTTGGGTTCATCAAAAGAGCCTCATTTGTCTCAATGCCTGATTTTATACTAATTTGGGCTTATAAGATATCCTTTGCCTATGCTCTATATATGTACTATTCATTGGGCTCCTGTATAGGATATTGAGTGAAACAAGAGTTCCCTTACTTTGGACATTTGAAAATCACAGCTGTATACCACTATAAGTCATACCCACTATACGACCTCTTTTGTTCTAACAATCCAGGGCTCAGTAAATACACGCATGTCCATTTACTAATGGGTCATTGAGTGTGGTCCCTAGTTGCTCCCAATTGAACAAAATTTGAGATTTCTTGCTTTTCTTTTTGAAATTCAGTTCTCCTGATGTTAAAGCATACCAACACAAACATTTTATGAATATACCATACTCTATGCAAATGACCCAAATAAGGACACTCCTACCATGGACAGTGTCTAGCCCAGGGGTCCTATTCCACGAACAAGGACAATGAGATCCAGAGAGGTGGTCAGACTGCAGCTCTGCCTGTGCAAGGGGTTGAGGTACCTTTTCGATAGTAGAGGTGCTCTCTCAGGAGCTTATCAAGCTGCCTTCCCCCTCTCTCTTGGCCAGGGTGGGTTGCTGGCAGCCGAACCAGGCCTTGAGTAGGGTTCTTCAGGCTGGTTTACTCTTCTCAAATTGAGCCATAGAGTTGGAGCCCATCCAGGTCTTTGGGGGCTTCTAGATTTTCTAGTAGATTTTGGAATAGAAGATGGTCCTAACAGAAGCACAAGACAGGAGAGGAGCTGCCTTAGAAAGCTATTCATAATATATTTTCATTGGGAAAAAGCAGTCTAAGTTCCAAAATGTTTTTCCAAACTCAACCAATGTATCTACAAATTGGAGACCACTGAAACGTATTCCATTCCATCTAACCATTGTGGATTTCATATCTACATATGCCAGGCAGTACAATAGCTACTTGGTGGGTGCCAAGGGGGTATCAGGAAGTTTAGGGCATGGCCCCATGCTCAGGAAGCCTACAATAATACCAGGGAGATTATCCATACATATATTAAAAACATAATAACAATATTAGAGGATGTTTGACGACATGTTCAGATGAGTGGAGAGAAAAATGGATCACGGAACACTGGGAGTGGAAAGTAGTCTGTCACGTGGTTAAACGCTGGGGCTCATAAGTCGAACGACCTGGACAAAAATGCAGCTTCTCCACTTCCTAGCCATGTGGCAAGTTACTTAAGCTCTCTAAGGCGCTTAGAAGTTTTGGTCATTTCTATTGTCACCAACGTGTTAGCTATTATTATTCTCTCGATCTGAGCGTGAAGCATCATTTCAAGGATGGAGAGGATGTGAGCAGAGGAGCAGGAGTGGGCTTTGAGACTGGGTGACGATCATAATGAGTCATCCTCAAATAAAAGCACCGCAAGCTATTTTCGTAACTTTGTTGGCATTTACAAGCAAGAGCGGGAGGCGGCAACGCTGGAAACCTGATCCCACCCACCCTCTACGTCCACTCTTCTCGGCACCGCCCTTCCGAGATCCCAGCACTGGACCCCAGAGGGCGCTGCCGCCCCGCCGCCAAGCCCGGCTGGCGCGCGTCCCCGCCGCCCCCCACGCGCGAGCGCGCCGCCCAGGTGAGGAGGCGGAGGCCTGCGCCGCCGCGGGGCGGTCTCCTCCGCCGGCGGGGCGGGGTGGGGCGGAGCCCGAGAGGCCGGGGCCTGACGGGGCGGGCGGCGGCGGGGCCGTGGCCAGACCAAGGCCAGAGGCGGGACCAGCCGCCGCCGTCTCCGTCTCGGTGTCCCGTCTCCCACAGCGCCAGGCAGCTGCCGCGGGAGAAGCGGAAACTGCCGGGTGCGTCGCGCCGACCGAGAGCGCGCCGAAGAGCAGCGGGGCGGCCTCTGTCTGGCCCAGACCCGCCAAACGGAGCCCAGCGCCCCCTCCCCCGCAGCCCCCCAGCCTCGCGGCCCCGCCCCAGCCCCGCCCGAGCTCCCCGCGCCCCCCCGCGGACCGGCCCCCGCGGCCCCAACGCGCCCACCTGAGCCAGTCGGCGCCCACCTGAGCCTGTAAGCCGGCGCCATGGCGGAGCAGGAGAGCCTGGAGTTCGGCAAGGCGGACTTCGTGCTGATGGACACCGTCTCCATGCCTGAGTTCATGGCCAACCTCCGACTCAGGTGAGGGCGGAGCGGCCGCACGCAGTGGCGCTAGCCTGCGCTTTCCCGAGAGGGGGCGCCCCTGCGGTGCGGCTGGATTGGGGGTGCGGGGGCGCGCCGAGCTCGAGGACTGGAGTGCAACCGGAGTGGAGTATCCCGGGCTCCTTCCCGAGAAAGGGCGCCCCGGGGCGCGGCCGCATTGGCGTGTAAGGGGCGTGCCGAGTTCGAGGGGTGCGCCTTCCTGAGAGGGGGTGTCCCTGGGTGCTGTCGGGACTCGGGGATGGTGCGGGGGAGGTGTAAGGGGTGTGCGGAGCTGGGGGCAGCGCTTGGGGCAGAGCGGGCTGGTGCGCTACCCCAGGTAAATGATGTGGGCGGGCCGGGTGACCTAATGGAAACAAAATTTAAGGAAAAGAACTTGAGGAAGAGTCGTGGCGGCCCCGAAGTTCTGGGAAGACTAGAGGGTTGTTTAGGGGAGAAACTAAGGGCTCATCCCTGTTTCGAACTTGCTTCTTCTTTTTTTCCTCTTCCTTCTTCCCCACCCCTCCCCCCACCCCGCCCCCACCTGGCGTGTCTCCATCACGTCATTCAGGATGCTTTGGAGCGATCCCTGAGCTGTCTGTTCCAGGACACTGGCTATTTTTTAGTTACTCTCTAAACGTAATTAGACACGTTTCCAGACATCGAAGAGACTGCTCGGCTTGCCAGTGCCAAGATAAACTGTCTGCTTTTGACAAGGCGTTCATGGTTTCAGTTTTTTCAAGGAGTTATGGATGGAGCCCTTGTGTTATTGACATCCTTGAACACACAGTCACCGCTCAGCGCCCCCAAATGGACTTCTAAAGACGTATTTCAGAACGTGTTGTACATGGGATTATTTCTCTTTTGATAGAGTACTATGTAAGCAAAGCTTTAAGGTAGTTAAAAACAACAACAACATTGTAGTAAATAGAGTTTCAAAATAACTGAGTTTTAAGGTGTTTCCTGAAAGTTCTAGCCCTATTTCTGGTAAGGTTTATAGCTAAATATCACACCATAAACTTATCAAATAAAAATCATAATCTAGGTTTGGGTGCTTAACTAACCCCACTTCTCAGTATTAATAACCCCTGCTAGCCTCAATTTAAATTTTTAAAAACTATCTGGCCTTTTTTTTTTTTTAAGATTCCATTTATTTACTTTTAGAGGGAGGGTAAGGGAGGAAGAGAAACATCAATGTGCAAGCGATCAGTTGCACGCCCCTAACTGGGGACCCCATCCACAACCCAGGCATGTACCCTGACTGAGAATTGAATCAGCGACCTTTTGGTGTGCCGCTCCATCTACTGAACCACACCAACCAGGGCTCACTTTAAATTTTAAAAACTTTTTTAATCTTTGCAATTGCATACCCCATTGAGTCTTCAGTTGCTCTTGGCCCGATTCCCTTGTACCCCAGAGGATGGAGCAGGGGCACAGACCTGATTTTCTACACCTGCCTATTATAAAGACACCTCAGTCAGCACTTGTGAGTTTCCTCATTTGTAAAATAACAAGGATCTTCAAGATTTTTCAGCGCTTATTTATAGTCCCTTTTGCTTTCATATGTCACTGGTTACAGAGTTTCTTAGTGTGAGGTTTGACTCTTAAGAAAGATTATTAACATGAGCCAAACTTAACTCCTGTGAACACAGAAGAGAGCTTTGCAATTTATAATAATTCTATGTTGTGTAAGGTACTCCGGTGGGAAGATTCAAAGAACTGTAAGATGGGCTTCTTACCTCTCAGAGAGGGGTCATGTTAGTGAAGATAGGGAGAAAGGTGAAGATTTCTGTTGACTTAAATAATAGTCCAAGAAAACAATAGAAGAGTGAATTAAGCCTTGTAGAGCTTAGGTGATTCTTTGCCAAGTAGTAGTACAAGCTCCTTGTTCTGGAGTTCAGAAGAGGGAGAAATGCTTTAAACACATTGTTGAGGAAAAGAGAAGATGTGTTACAAAGGGTGGGTAGGACCCTGGGACACTTGGTTTACTTCGCAGAGGGTGACCAGAAACCCACTGCAGTTACAGGTGCGCTTATGAGATGTAGTGTTTTCATCTCCTAGAACATGGGTGGTTGGGCCATCCCATGTGTATATGGTTGCATCTAAGCGAAATTGGAGTATATTTTGTCTCTCAGTTATAGGTGTGCCTGTAGCTGATCATTCCTGCCTTCCCCAAGCTGAGACGTCTCCTCTGTCTCCATCTGGAATGTCCTGTCCTTTGCTCTCTACCTGGCTCTTCTCCAAGGCCCACTTTTGCATTTATGGTCTGTAACATACAATTAGGCACTTAAGGCTACAATTGCTTCAGGGGTCTGCGTCATTCAATCTTAATTTTAATTTTTCTGACAGCAGCCCCCAGCCTAATGGGGGTCACATAGTACATTACTATGACATTTATTTATTTTTTTGCAGAGAAAAAAAGGAATGTTTCACTTCTTGTTTTGAAGCTTTTATGATTGTCCATTTAGACTTATCTTCTTATTTTGCTGCTATGCTGGCCTTCTTATTTCCTGTTGGAGCTAAAGCTTGATTTTTAGACATCTGCTACAATTGATGCAACTTTTCTGTTACTGTTATTATTTTTAAACATTGACTTAGCTGTGTGTCTGTGCTTGTGAGTCTGGATAAGGCAAGGTTAAAGGGGGGAATGTGGATTAGTGTGAGTTAGTACCTATATCTGAGGAGTTTCAATTCTGATTTTTACCCTAATGTTCATAACTGCTAGTCTCTTGAGGGCTGCTGCCTTTCCCTTCTAGAAGTTCCTTACTAGAGGAGATTCGTTCTGTTTCTTTGTTTTTACTTTTGGTGGAGGTGGAGGTACTGGTGGTTTTGGCTGTGGCTGAAAGCTGCTCGCTCACTTTCAAGGGCCTGTGCCCAGGAGTAAGATTCCTGCACAGGCACCTCATGCCTTCACCATCAGGCCCGGGTCCTGCCAACAACCCGAAGGACCCTTGAAGCCCTGACCGTGGCCTCCCCAGCATGTTCTGTTTTCCCTGTAGCCATGCCCCTTTTGGACCTGGAACCCCTGTGTCTTTTTGTCCTTGCTCGGGCCATTCCTGTACTTGAGCTTTTCCAACATTCACGGCAGCTTTGCACCGTGTCTCTCGAAGTGAGCGTTCTGCCAGGACAAGCCACACGGAACATCTGGTTCTCCCTGTGCTCCTCACTCCTCATTTAGCCGACCACGTGGAAGGGGACATGCAGGCCGCTGCTCTGGAAGGGACTTGAGCTGAGGACAGTGGCCCTGGGAGCTTTGCTTTTCATTTTGTAGAACAAAGAAACACACCATGGGCTTCCAGGAGTCCAGTTTTCGAACTTGGTTGTTGGTGTGTCTGTTTTAAGAATAAGGGATCAGCTCAGCCTTATAGCTTGGCCCCTTGGAAATGTAATTTTTTCCTCCCCTCTTTTCTTACTGGCTTTTGTCTTCTACAGAAGCAGTTGTTAGAAGCACTTTGTTTGCCAAAGCTGCAGGCAACTTCTCACTTTTAGAGCGCAATTATGTCTTTTAGACCTTTGCTAAGACCAGGGTTTCTCAACCTTGGCACTATTTACCTTTTGGGCTGGATAATGCTTTTGTTGTGGGGGCTGTCCTGTGCATTGTAGGGTATTTGGCAGCATTTTGGGCCTCTACCCCCCAGGTGCCAGTAGCACCACCCCTCTCCCATTTATTCAACCAGAATGTCCCCAGGTATTGCTGAAGAGCCCTGGGGAAAGGGGGAAATGGTCCCATTTGAGAACCACAAGTCGAGGCTGTTCTCCCTCTCTTGGAATGTTCTTCCTTCCTCATCTCTACCCTCACTCCCTGCCTGTCATGCTCTTACTCATTTTTGAGACTGGTTCTGAGAAGTCTTCCCAATCCTACAAGTCTGGGTGATTATACTCCTAGGATACACAGACCCTTGCTCATACTACTACTGTTAGAGAGAATTTGTCACGTTGTACTGTTATTACCTGCATGTCTGCCTCCCCACCCAGTGTCTTCAAAGGCAGAGAGCCTGTCCAGAGGCGGATTCAGGTTTGGTGGTCCTTTGAAAATCATTACAGTTGAGGAGGTGGGGGACCATCTTTAAGAAAAATACATAAATTGTGAATGCAATTAGACACAGGGCTTTGCAAGAGGACGTGCAAGTGAGTGGCTGTGAGGCACACGCACCTCAGGTCCTTCTGTGTTTTCCTCGTGCTGCAGAATTTGGCACCTGTGGGGTTCCTGCCTAAGCAGTCATGTAGTGCCTGATTGTTCCTCCACCAGAGGTATCCTTCATTTTAAAAAACATACAGTCCTCTAAAATGTATTATACTTATTTTGACACAGCTAAACTTGGGGTGGAGGCAGGAACAGTGAGTGGTAGGATTAGCAGAAAGACGGTGAACAGGCACACACACGCTCACCAACACTTCTGTCCTCTTTCTCTGCAGCTCTTTGGTCATTTGGAAGAATTTGGTGGGATGAAGGTTCCTTCCTGCTTGCCAGGGGCAAAAACTTAGGTGCTCTGGGTGGTCTTCAAGCAAGTAGACAGCTGCGATTGGTTCAGAGTCCTGGTTAGAAGTAACTCTAGTTAGATTTATAGGAGAGGTGAATGGCACACTAAATCTTTTTGGCTTCCACATGAAATTCTTTGGCAACCACTTTTAGAGGCCTTCGGAAAAGGACAGTTTGCTCTTGTGCCTGTTTTGCACATTGGCTTCATATTGGGACAGAAATGAGAATTTGGGTTTTGGAGTGAATCACCCTGCCGTCTTGTCTCCTTTCCTACCCCGGGACGGATTTCCAAGGCTATTTTTATTCAGGGTCATTTGTTGACCCTGGAGACTTCTGCTGAATTTAGCTCTCAAAGAGAGCCAGATGTGGGTGGAATCAGGCGCTCAGAGGCTGCTACTGGTGTGTTTCGTGGCCTATTGCTGACAGGTTCTATTTCTACATGAAAGAGATGAGCTTTGGGGTTTTGCTTCACTTGAGACAAATGTGGTGACTCTGGTAGAGACAGCAGTGTGTTTACGTAACAACCCATGTGTACATTGTCTGCATTGTCAATTATCTGAATGTGGAGAACTGTTTGTTGACATTTTCACCTAAGTCTGAGCCATCTCAGCAACAAAGGACCCTCTCTCAAGGACTGGCCCCATTTTATGATAATTCTCTGGCATCCCTCGCTGTGTTGCTGTTGGGACCGGATCGGGTCATTGCGTCATTGGCCAACCGCTGCTGAGCAGTCTAGTGGGAAACTGCTGTCAGGGCAGCTGAGCTGCTGACGAGCCTCACTGACATGCCTATAAAAATGTCAGCTCCAGCCGTAAATGGGTTCACGGGGCAACAGTGTTTTAAAACATACATCATATACATCATAAGTCTCTCTCTCTTTTTGTCTATTACATTCCTTGGTTGAGATGACAGTTTTATTTCCTGTGGGAAGCAGGCTCATTTCAGTTCAACTGCTATATAATTACTGGTTAGATCTCTTAATAGAACAGTTTTCCCAAATGTTCGTTTTTGGCATATAGGGGAAGAAGAGAAGGGAGCAGTGGAAAGAGCTTGATCTTGGAGACTTGATGGATCAAGTTTAAATTGCAGCTTCACTTTTACTCTTTTTAGGATCAAGAGTTAGGGTAAATTAACTTGCCTAAGCCTCAGTGTCCTAACAATATATAAAATGATAGCTTTTCAGGGTTATTGGGATGAAGTCACATGATGTGTAAAAGGTGCCTGGTCAGTGTTCAGTACGTAATTCCCACCCAGCGAATGTAAGTATCTTCCTGAGTCCTTCCCAAATGGTCTCACCTCCCTGGCCTGAACCCGGAGCTGCTGAAGATCTATTTTCTCTTCCTTCTCCCTCATGAAGACAGAGTTGTTTGTTTTTGGTTTGTTTTGGAGGCAGGTATGGAAAATGTCCTGGAAGGGATTGGGCTTACCTTGTGGAAAGAGCAAGATCGGGAGGTAGACAGATCGGGACCTCATCCTATTTCTGTCCACTTACTGCCACCTACATGGTGCTGCACGAGTGAGTTGTCTCCTTGAGCCTCTGTTTCTCCATCTGTAAAGGCGACGTGTTACTGTGACGATTAAACTGTAGCACCCATAAACAACCCAGCACGGTACCCATAGCAGAGCAGATACTCCGTTGGTGGTTTTCTGCCTCTCTCCTAAATCCCCTGCCCCGCCCTATGGACCAAGTATCTTTGCTGTTCCAGATTGTCCCCATAATTGTCCCCTAAACATAGTGATAACCCTGCTGCCCCCCAGGGGGTCCCAGTTTAATTTCTGAAAATTCTTTCCAACTCTTTGGAAAAGTATATCTGCAATTCATATTAAAAATTTCCAAAATATTTTATTCTGCATGTCACTCTTCTCTGCTTTCATGAAGGTTAGCAACATTAGTGCCTGAAAACGCCAGGCACTATAGCTGGGTGATGAACTTAAAGTATAAAGTCTTTTTGTTTGTTTGTTTTAATATGTAACTTGTTTCCATTTTAAACTATAGACCTTATATGTTTTTAATATGATCTCCTGGCTTTAAAGCTAGCAACTATGTACTTTAATTCTTGCCGTGTGCTTATCATTGTGTTGGGTACTTTGGGGAGGGTTACTTTTTATGAAGCCCCTCTTTGGGGTATAGCTTAATTGGGAGTAACAGATGCCTTCCTAAATGAGTCAATGTAAAATAGAATATTACTGAGCCAAAATGAATAGTGGAGACAATCAGTTATCTTAAGGGGTTCCTAGAGAGAAGGAATCAACATATATTTTTAAAGAAGAGAACTGGTGACAGTATAATTAAGAGCTGTATGTATGTTATATACTCAAGTCGTGAAGGAATTCAGAAAAAGAGAAAATGGGATCGGGAGTAGGTAGAAGATGCTCTGTGAAGAGGGTAAACTGAGCAGACCCTTGTTGGAGGTGGTCTCTCATCTGGAAACAGCCCTTTCTCGTGGCCCCCACTGCTCAGGTGCCCCCAACCTCCTCATCTTCTCTTCTGCTCTTAGCATGAGTCGGCTGCCCGTGCTGCTGGCCAGCTCCCATTGCTCAAAAATGTGGCCCTCCACATAGTCTGCACTTTTTTCCATTCTTGTCTTATGCTGCCCCAAAGTCTCCCAACTAGAGTTTGACTTAGGTTGATAAGAATCCTCCTAAAAAGTCACATATTCTAATGCAGCACAGACACATTAATGTAAATTAGCTCGATCCATTTTTTCTTATGCCTAGGTGAGATGGATTAGAAATAATTTTGTAGCGTATACCTACCTATTCAGGGATAAGGTAGACCTGGGATGGAGAATTGAACACAGGTGGGCAGGGGGCGTGGGCACGGTATATGAACAGTGTGAGCTCAGTTCTTCCTTGGGGAGGCAGGCCCTGGTGACAGAGAGGGGAGTGCCAGAGAAAAAGTTGGGTCAATTAAAATAAAAAACTATTTTATCTTTGGGCCTAGGAAAGAAAATAGAAATTTTCATATGCCTAACTGGTGAAATAGGAATGGTCTACTTTTTGGAAATAGACCATTTTTAAGTAAAGGGTTCTGATAAGTGACTTCATTAGATAGAGAAGGGATTTGAGAGCACAAGCTTGTCCTTCTTGCTACTTTGCCCACCTTCCAGTCTCCTATTGTCCCAGGCTCACCCTCGAATATGCGCCACCTGCTCATGTGGGAGAAGTTACTCTTGTGGCTGAGTAAGGTCGCCTTCATTTCCCCCACATTTTGTCTCCTTGATACACAGTATAGAAATAAATTTCACCTTAATAAGATTAAAGCGTTAACTCTAGTAAAGTAATTGGGTTGGCCAAAAAGTGCATTTAGTTCTTTCCATAAAATAAAAGACACATTTTTTATTTTCACCAATAACTATTGATTTGGATATTTTGAGTATGTCTGCTATCTCCCTCTATTGGCTTCTAGTGGGTAGAGGCCAGGGGTGCTGCTAAACATCTTCCAATGCATAAGACAGCCCCACAGCAAGGAATTATTTGGCCAAAATGTCAGTAATACCAAGAAACTTCACAAACCACTTTTGACATGTTTGATCAGTCACAGCACCGTCTCCATACACTGCAGGAATCTTCTTTTTGTATGTTTCAGTTGCGTTTTTACCTTTCTTGAAATAATAAAGCATAATATGCTGAAAATGTTACATATTCTCTTCCATCTTCAATATTAAAATGGCTGCACAAAAGTTCACCAAGTTTGATAAGTTTCTTTTTAATGCATGCTGGTATGACAGCTGTCACAATACAATCTAACAAAATTGTTTTGAATGAAGTTAAAGATAACTAAGTACTACTAGAGCCACCGTATGGAAAAAAACTAAATGAACTTTTTGGCCAACCCAGTATTTTGCTTTAATAAGATTGTTTACTGCTGACCATAGCTTTTTTCCAAAAGAGTCACAAGCCAATTCAGTGTTCTAAAAAAAACTAATGGGATAAGTGGAAAAAGATACATCAAGGAGCAAGCACAACTTAATTTTTGTTCTGCCTCTCCTTATAGCTCCCACATTCATATAACTAAGACTTGAAGGGAAATTACCACTTTTATGTATATTCAAGGGTCACATAAGTGCTGGAAGCAAATGAATTAATCAAAAAATGGCTTCATTCTAAAACAATGAAGCAAACAATTTTTCCCCCTCTGACCACAAAGTCTGCTTTGAGTAATTTGTACAATAGAGGATCATCTGTAGCGGGGTTGGGGTGATCCTGAATGGCTCTATCTCAAACCACTGCTTTGTGTTCAATATAAAGTCGAGAAAAAATTTATAGTCAATTAAAAAAAATGGTTAAACTCCATTAAAAACTTTACATTTATTTTGGGTAACCCTAAATTGGTTGTTTTGGTTTTGGCTTTTATAGACGTGTTGGTGATTTTAAGTTTATTATAAGAATAGTCCTCAATAATGAGATTGCATTAGTGTGATCTGCTATTTTAGCCTGTGTTCCTGTATTAAAAAGAAGACTTTATAATAATAATAAAAAACCTCAAAACCAGCAGCTCTCTAGAGTAGATTAAATGTCAGTAAGTAAACTGTGAGGAGTTTCTCATTGTATTCAACCTGTCCTGTCAAGTTCATATTTGTGTCCTGCCTCTAGTCCCCAGGTCCCAAGGGCAGGACCAAGTCATCTTTATCTCTGAAGGCCTATTTCCAGGCATTAAGGAGAAAATGTTTTCACTTCTACCAATGAATGAATAAATAAATGTATGATGTTTCTGCCTCTCTGATTCCTGGCTGAACTCTGTACTTACTGTATTTTATGTATGTGTTTTATATCATTATATAATCTGATTTTTCTGTTGTAACTCCAGTCTTTGGGAAGATAGGAAAGTAAAACTACTATTACTCTTAAAAACAAAAACAAAAAACTAAAATATATTTGGGATCTTTGTGATATGGTGGATCTTTTTCTTTTTTCCTCTTAAAGACTTGTAGAACTCAGACACGTGGTGCCTAATACATATACAAGGGGGAGACCACACTTTAGTGGTACTGTAATTCTTTCTGTCTTCTATTGTTGTTTACCTTAACAAGTTCACTTCATTTTTACCAGCATCATGATGCTTTTGTATAGCTTTGTACACTTTGTTGAATATGTCTGCCTTCATACAGCAAATCCAGTGACTAAGCTTGTTTAGATGGGTGCTATCGTTTTTTAAATCTGCATTTATTCTGTGGTATCCCAGGCCACGGAGATACCCAACCAGCACTCTTGGATTCAGTCTAGGGGTGTAGCAGGGTTCAGGGCCCCTGCTGTTGATGGGACACTGAGCAGCTTTGCTTCTCCACGTTGGGGTTCCAAGGACTTTTTGTTTCAGAAAAAAATGCTATCACATTGAAAAAATGGTTTGAAAACCACTGGTTTAGGTGATTGTTTTCCAGATGGCTTTTACCCTTGTAAACACACACACAGAGATTCGTTCCCAACTAAAGTGATTTGAACTCTGGCAGTGCAGTCTGAAATAATGAGCGAAGGAATTATCTCAGTTATCCAAACTTCCACTTGGCTATATACCACATAGTGTGCGACTTAAACAATTTATTTAAGTTTTCTGAGCCTCTGTTGACCCATCTTAAAATGGGATTGGTCCCAACATTACAAGGTTATTTCATTAAATGAGATGATAGGTGGGTTGTTTATGGTTCTTAACACATCAAGGGCATTCAAATGTTAATGCACCCTCATTTTTGCTCCTTAAAGAGAATATGAAAAATATGATCTAATTTATTTTCTTAATGACTTAGATCATCATGACTATAGTTTTCAATGATTTTTTCATGCCCTTGGGATTTATGAGATATATGTAATGTTTTGTCTGAATCAAGTTTAATGATTTACTGTTTTAGAGCATATGGGTACCTTTCTGTGGTCTCGTGAGTGTACCTTCCTGTGAAGTCTCTCTCCCTTCTTAATTTACAAATCTGACCTGCTCCGGATGAGCCCACAGAAGGGAGCGTGAAGAAGTAGTTAATGTGTTCTGATGAAGACCGAGGGGTTGTCTGGTTGTCTTGGTTGTCTGCCAGTGATAGGACAGGAGTTTTGAGAGGTCTGGTTTTTATCTTTCCTGCTCAGAGGTATGTTTCAATGGCTTTGGCGTGTTTGACTGAAAAGGCATGTAGGCCAAGGCTGAGTTCTAAGCAGGTAAAGTGCTACTCTAAAACCTATTGCTCTCCTTGGTATTTGAATTATTTGTGTAGTTGGAACAGATCAAAGCATGCTAAGTGGGTTTTTCCACACTGTGTGCCCTTTATGATTATTTGTTGATTTGTAGTGGGCAGCTGCTGTTGGCAGAAGCTGTAACTGTTTGCATCCCTGCCTCTTAGGTTCCGCTTTTATCTGAAACCTTTACTGAAATGGAACCTCCTCTTTAACTTCTTGATTTATCCTAGGCAGAGGGTTCTCAGATTTGGCTCTGTATCAGCATTCCCCAGCTTTAAAATTCTACGGAGTCCCTGGACTCTACCACTGGGTGTCCTGATGGATTAAGGCTCATCATGCCCAAGTGATTCTTGTGCGCATCTGGGTGGGAGCCACCATCACTCGACAGCTGTGTTCTCTTAAAGCTAAGCGGGGTGTGGCTACCGTGTGAGCTGACTGATATATTAACGAATGTAGCATAACTTACCCAGATAATCAGTGTTCTTAGTTCTGTGATGATTATTGAATCTAATTACTTAATAGTCCCACTTTCTTCTTTCAACACATTTTCTGTTCTTTCACCCTTTGGTTCGAGTTGTGCACTTTTGGCATACTCTACATTATTTCTTTCACCAGATTTCTCCATGCAAAAAAGTACCATCATCTTTGTTAATGCTTTAATGTATTTCCTTATCTTTTGTACATACATAACTATATATTTTAAAATTTAGAATCATCCTGCGTATCAAGGTATAATTTTGTAAACAGTTTTCTTATATAATGTAGTGTGTCTGAAGCATTCTTCCATGTCACTAAGTCACCTTTGAAAGCATGATGGCAGCCATGCCTTCATTCTTCCCTGGGAATGCAGGGACAACCCAGACAGACCTGGTTTCTTCTCCCACGGAGCTGAGAAACGAGCTGGGGAGACACATAAAACTGGTCAGCAGCAGGAGAACGAGTGTGGGCAGTGACGTGTAGAGAGGGAAAGAGCAGGGCTCCTCGTCAGGGAAGCGGCAGCGGCGTGTGTGCGGCGTGTGGGCACGCCACAGAGCAGGCATCTTGTGAGGAAGTGGCTTCGAGATTAGAAGGGTAAGGCATCTGGGGGAGGGGGAGGAGACAGGTGTGTGGGGGAATCAGATAGGGAAGGGTGGTGCAGGCCAGGCAGAATCACGAGAGAGGGAGAGAGGAGGGACAGACAGTTGGATGGATGCCTGGTGTGTTTCAGAAACTAAGTCTCCAGGCAGAGTGGGGCAGGTGATGATGGAGCACTAGTCAGGGACAGCTTTGAAAGGGTCTTGGAGAAAGAAGGGTTCAGACTTCAAGTCCACAGGGAAGTGATTGAAGAACCTGACACAGCACCTGTCTTGCCACCACTTCAGAGCCGTAGCATGCTTTTACTTATCTGGGCTTCCTTTCACTTAGCCGCCAGAACTCCCCAGGTCTGCTGGCTGTTGGAAGTGTTTGTTTTTGTCAAATTGGTGAGTGGAGTGTGGACTTGGCAATTGGTTTCTACACTTTTCCTTTAGTGATAGTAAATGCAAATAGTCCTGTCTCGGTCTATAGCATAGCAAAGCAGTTTTTGGAGTAGGCAGCCCAAGAGCAGGGTTTTGTTGATTTGAAATAATCTCTATAATGACTAAGTAGACTACCACCGATTTTCAGTGGCTTTTCCTCCCCGATTTTATGCATCAAGCAGTAAAAGAAGTAAGTCTCTGAGTCATAGAATGTGTATGCCAGGAAGGAACATTGAAGTTCTCTCACTGGTGTACAGATGCATGAAGTTAGGAACACAGTAAGCATGTGGTTTGTCCAGGATTCTTCACTAGTTCAGTAGCACAGTTATTACTGGAGCAAAAATCTCCCGTATGTTAGCTCCGTATTTATACTACTTTTCCTCTCTTCTTAGTTGTATTCCTTTGCAATCAAGTAGCAATTCTCTAACTTCCTTTCTTATTCCCCACTGGAAACAAACTTACTTAAAACGATCTGAACAGGTTGAAACAATGGAAAAGCTAACAATGTAAACAATGAATAAATCTCGCGTTCCCTACTGAAGGGCAACAATGTAAGATCAAAGTAACATTGTAAGAGCGCCAAAGAGGAGGGCTTTCGTCGTCTCTATCGTATGTCCACCTGGCCTCTATCAGGAACTAAAGAGACTTGGGAGTTCCCCTCAGGCCCATCCCACCTCTGCCAGAGGGGTGAACAGCTGCCATATCACCCTGTGTCAGTTAAAATGCTGTTACAGGCTGCCACTGAACAAAAACCTGACCAGAAGGAAACATAACTCACACAACCAGAAATCTAGTGGTTATAGAGGCTCTGGCTCCACTAGTCTGTGATGATTATCTCAGCCCTGCCCTTCCTGCACTAATATCAACCTCGGGCTGGTGGAAGGTAGTTCTAGGCATGTCATCCAAACACAGTGACCTCCCTGGGAAGGAGAAGGAGCCAGCTGCTTGTCTTGTGCTTCTTGCTTAGGAAGCCCTTAGAAGACTTCCTTTCATTTCATTGGTCAGCATCTGGTCACATGCAAATTACTAAACCATGGCCCCCAGGAATGTGGTTAAATGTGGTTATCGTGATTGATTTAGAATAGTCACAGGCTGAAGATAGAGTTCACTTTTTCTGAAGCACATGATTATATGGAAGGGAGTAGCTAGCTACCTCAACAAAACCTGATTCTTTTGAATTTTAGGGGCAGAATATTAGAGTGATTTTTAAACAAGCTTTGTAGACAGAATGGGGTTCATTCAGAAAACAATGGTCAGTGTGATGAGGGCATTTGAAACTATGTCACTATAAATGACCAAAGGGACAAGACTTAGGATGCAGTGACTCTGGTGTGTTTTCCAGTGCCACCAAGCAACTCTCTAGTAAGAAACAGACACCAGCTGTTTTTTACACATTTAATGTGCACAGTTTGGTATTATCTACATGGAGATAGTAGGTCAAGGGCTCAGTCCTGCAATACTGCCCCTTCTTCAGGCACCAGTCGCAAATCCAGGTTGTCACCTGTGCTTCTGACCAACCAGCCATAAATTGGAGGTTCCCATGACCCCCTCCTCAGGTTTGATTCATTTACTAGAGTGGCACACAGATAGCAACATCGACTTATGTTTACCAGTTTGTTAGAAAGGATCCAGACAAACAGCCAGATGAAGAGAGACATAGGTCCAGGTCGGGACATCCTGAGCACAGGAGCTTCTGCCCATCCGCACTGTGGACTATTATAAATCAAACTGAAAGAAAAAGGTTCTGTATGTACGCCATGATAATATGAGATATTTAATGAAATAGGTTACAATAGGTATAATTCCATGTTAATAGAGAGGTGAATGACATTCCTTCTGCTTTAAAACAAAAAAAAGGGGGGGTGCAAGATGATCCAGGGGGATCTTGCTGTGCCAGAAAGCAAGCAAGTCCTCCAAGAAAGGAAGGAAATGTGAAGATACAGAAACCAGCTTGAAGGAGCTCCCACTAGCTACCTCTGGGTCAGTTTGAGCATCAGATTGAAATAGGGAACCACGAATCCAAACTTACATGAACTAATAAATGAATACCTTGAAATCTGGTGAGGAGTGAGAAAGTTACTTAGTATCTGCCCACAACATGCTCATTAATTAATATCAATGAAAAAAAGGAATATTGTCACAGTGGAGGAGACAGGCAGACGCTACCTTAGTAAGTGACAACAAGGAACAGAATCAGTAATGGGACAGATCAGCATGCATACCACATGAACAGATGCAGTGAGAACACAGCATCCCTGTGACAGTCATGCTAAAGATGCATAAGCTAGACCAAACCATAGGAAACATCTGGCAAATTCAATTGAAGCACATTCTACAAAATAATTTTCAAAAATGCTGAGTTTGTGAAAATCGAGGCAATATTCTAGAATGAAGGAGATTAAAGAGACATAACTAAAGGGTGAAACATGGTTCTGACCTGGATTCTTTTGCTGTAAAGGACATTATTGAGGGATTTGGTGGAATTTGAGGTTTGTAAATTCACTGTTAGTAAATGGATCAGCTGTTAATTTCTTGGTTTGGTCATTATGTTGTGGTTCTGTAGGAGAATGTCACTGTGTGCAGGGAATACTCACAAATGGGTGGTAGGTCAGCAAGTTACTACTCTCAAATAGTTCAGGAAGAAAGGGGGCACTTGCAACTTTTTTGTAAGTTTGAGGTTGCTTAAACGCAAAGCAACTGCTCCCTAGACATCAGATGGGTTCCCAAAGGATGTAGTAAGTCTCTGGTCATGAGATATATTGCAATAGAAGTGGAAAGTTCACTCACTGAACTTGGGTCTTTCTTAGGGAGACCCTGAAAGGCTTCTTGCGCTGTAAAGGGTTGCTGTGCATCTGGAAGATGCATCTACGTGGCCTCCAAGTCCCAGATTCTAAGATTCTGGGTACCTGTGCACATATTTTAAAGTAACAGTTGAATTTATTAAATTATGGTTATGCCGTTAGTTATTACAAATCAGAGGAGATTGATCTCTCATATCAATCAACAGGTGTTATTTAAAACTGTTTCCTAGATACTGTATATACTAAGGACTGTATGCAACTCCCTATAAGAAGTTAATGATGTAATTGGGTAAAGGGGGCATTGAAACAGTATATGACCCCCCATAAAGAAGTATATAATAAGTACCAAATTGTCGGTACCAGTGCTCTACAGTTCAGACCAGAAGGTTGTTTCCGTAGCTTTGGTGATGAAGGGAGGGCCTTTATAGAGGTGTAGTATTGGGCTGGGTGTTTGGAATGAGTAAGACTTAGGTATGCATGAAGTAAGAATGGCCGGGAGAACATTCCATGTACAAGTGCCTCTGTAAATGGCAGGATGTGTCAGGGACAATGGAAGACTAGTCTGACAGGTTTGGAGGTTTCATCTAGGAGAGCTCTGCTTCAAATGCCGTATTGCTAGAGAGATAGGACTAGTTTCCATAAAAGGAAAATGAGATGGAAACTGCAAATCATTAGTTAGATTTTTTTTTTTTTTTAATCCTCACTCGAGGACATGTTTTTATTGATCTTAGAGAGAGAGGAAAGGGGAAGGAGAGAGAGAAACATCTATGTGAGAGAGAACAATCAGTCGCCTCCAGAGCAATCAGTTGCCTCCTGTATGCACCCCAAGAGGGGATAGAACCTGCAAGCTAGGTAGGTATGTGCCCTAATCAGGGACCAAACCCACAGCCTCCTGGTGTATGGGATGATGCTCCGACCAACTGGCCCGCACTATGTGGTTTTTAATCAGATCCATTCATTCATCTCTTTGAATCTATTCACTCTTAGAAGATAGGTGTTGTACTCATATGGATGCGAAACATGTATTCAGAGAGAGAAAATAACTTTCTTGAAGTTACATAGCTAATTGAGACAGTTTGAATTTAAAACCAGATTGGTATGAGTTCAAAGCCCATTTCTACTACCCCAGCTGCCTTTTACACTTGGAAGGGGACAAAGGGCAGTGATACAGACTGGAGTACTGACTACATGTGTAGACTGTAGGAAAAAGGAGAACGTCTCTCAATACATTCTGTCACGTTGAGATTGAGGGGCACATGGGATGTGCCTGTGTGATGCAGATGATCAGAAAAGAGCATGAAGTCTGAGAAAAGGGCCAAGGACTGAGCCCTGAGGGCCGCCTCCATTTAAGCGACAGCCAGAAGAAGCATGTTAATGGGATCATGAAGAGGAGCATCCAGAGAGGTTGGGAAAAAACAGGAGAGCGATAAAACAGAAGTCAGGAGAAGGCGGGGTGGGCGACAATGTTGGACACTTCAGAGACATCAAGATGAGGATGGAGAAGTGTCCTTTAGGTGCAGCGTCGAGGGCACAGGTGACATCAGTGGGAGCGATTGCAGCGGACGGGTAGAGGTGGGAAACAGCTGTCATGGCTGGGCAGGGGTGGGGTGGGGTGAGGCACTGGAGACAGCGGGGGGCAAGGCTTCCCGAAGTTTGCTCTGAAGGAAAGGAGAGAAGGCTGTAGCTACGGGAGGTTGTAGGTGGGTATTTGTTCTGTTACTTCTAAGTCTGGGGCGCTGAGGTGAGTCAGGGGTGATGGGGAGGAGGCAGGACAGAGACATGTGAGGGGAGAGGGTCTGATGCAAAAGGTGAGACCCCTCGGGGAGAGGGGGTGCCCTGGCACCAGAGCCGCAGTGCAGAGCAGGCTGGGGAGGAATGGAGGTGCCCGTGCTGTTGTCTAAATTGCCCCCCCCCCAACTCCCTGAAAGTCCTGTGTGCCTGTGTGAGGCGGTCTCACTCACCACCGCTTCGCGGCATGGCCCACACCATTTCCGAAAACATCCCCCATGAATAGCATGGGTAAGCACTTCTGAATGATGGCAACTAAAACATTCTGTTTAAAGTTGTTCAGTTCAGTGCTGTGTCTATAATGCTGTTTGTTCTGAAGGACCCTCCGTAACCAGGGGTGTGAAAGGAGGAAGGGGGCTGAGAATGAACACGCTCGCAGGCGAGGAAGGCTGGCCCCGCAGACCGCCGTGGCGTGGAGCCAAGGTGTGCCAGCGCCTCGGTCGCACGCAGAGCGGTCCGCGCCGCACTTTCCTGCGCCGCCTGTGCTTGCAACACGTGTTGCTTACGCTGTCACGGCCTCTTTTTCAGTTATTTAGCTTGGGCTCTGCAGGACTGTTTTGATCTGTAAGAGTTGACAGAATGTCTTTGAATGAATGATAGGACGTATGCGGTGTAGAAATAAAGGCAGGGCACTGTATTAGCTGTTAAGGTGCGATGAGGAGGAAGAGCCGAAACTCAGGAAGAGCACACGCCGCCTCCAGTAGTGGGATGGAAAAGTAAATTGTGGTATTCATTCGATACAATAACCAGATAACAAAAATGAATGCATTCCAGCTACATGTGTCAGCATGAATTAATATCACAATCATAACATTGAGCCCAAGAAGGGAGACACAAAACAATACCTACCCTGTGCTTCCATCTATATAAAGGGAAGAACAAGCAGCACTAATCTGTGGTGTCAGAAGTCAGGACAAGGGTTATTTCTGGAGAGGAGGGAGGGGGCAGGGATAGGAGGGGGCTAAAGGAGGGGGCTTCCGGGGCTGCGGGTGTAACCTTCTTACACAGAGTGTCACAGGTGTGCTCACTCGGGTCACTCATCAAGTTGTGCGCTTCCGATGTGCGCACTTCCTTATGTGCGTCTGTCATACTAAAGTAAGAATGTGTTTTTAAAAAGACAACGAGGAGCCTTCAAAGAAATGGTTGAGGAAGCAAGTGTAAAAGTCAGCAAGCAAGGAAGAGTTGCTGGAAGCCCTTGGACCCTCTGAATGCCATCATAAACCTCATGGTGGCCAATGAGGATTAACCAACAGTTCTGTTAACATCAGCTGAAGGTATGTCATTACCTCAGTGGATCCACAGAGACTGGAAGAGCAGCTGCCAAATATGGGAGGTATGGATGTGTGTGAGGCAACATTCACGCACATGCACATGCATTGGTCCATCATGCTATTCAGTGGATTCAGCCAGTGCACTCATACCCAGCAAAGTGCTGCAACTCCCTGCCCCCGATTCACGTGTCCTGTAGCTGTGGTTAGAGGCTTTATTGTGCCTTTATTGTGCCTCTTCGACCTTTACCCTGTATTTATGACTTTTCTTCAGATTAGTTTCTGATTTCATTTTGAGTTTCAGATGCCTTCAAGACTTGTACATTTATGGGATTTTTTTTTTTTTTTTTTGAGGGGGATGGGCAGGGAGGGAGAAAGAGGGAGAGAAACATCAATGTGTGCTTGCCTCTCAAACGCCCCCGACCAGGGACCTGGCCCTCAACCCAGGCGTGTGCCCTGACCAGGCATCAAACCTGCGACCCTTTCATTCGCAGGCCGGCGCTCGGTCCACTGAGCCACACCAGCCAGAGCTTTGGGATGTTTTTAATCCCAGGGTCTGCTTAACTAGCTCAGCTGGTCTGCTTGCAGGAAGTGCAAACTAATTCTGATATTAGTTTGTCAAATAAAATTAAATCTTTCAACCACTGCATAAAGTATATAGTGTATTCCAAGGTGAAGTAAGAATTATTTTTGGATAATTCGTTGTTTGCAGTTGACTTCATCAAGGATTTCCTCCTTTAGTCCAGAAGAAACTGAAATCGATTTCCTTAGATGGTCAGGTTCTTCACATTCAGGTTTATTTCAGGTGGAACTTTGCTTTTTTTGGAGGAAGGTAACTCACTTGTGAGGAATTTTAAATAGTTAAGCAAGGAAGAAATCTGTTTTTCAAAGTTTTGTAAATTTTCAGTAGTCTTAACTCTGTCAGGATTCATTTTTTATCTCTTTGTAACCCCCTGTAGGTTAGATCTTTATGATAATTCTCATTAATAAACTAAAATTCCCATGCATTTGGAAGGGACAGAAAAGAAACTCTGCATTAGGTGAAAATGAGATTTATTTTTCTTTTGTTTGGACTGATTCCAGTAGTTGGCATTGCTAGTAAAAAGAGTATTTGACTTTTTTTCTTTTTAAAGAACTAAGCTAATTTTTGCTTGTATTTGAAATCAGTAGCTATGAAAGGTGATTTTCAAACATATGCCTCACAAAGAACAAAAAAAGAAAAAAAAAAGGCTGAGAGAAAACTTAATAATTAAGCTAAAAACTTGCATACTTTAAACATCACTGCAAGATAACTGTGTAAACTAAGGCAGATAGCACACTTCATAATGTTGAACTTCTTGTTCATTTCAATAATTTATTGAGTAAATTTACCATCTTGTATATATATTAATTCTTAGAGCATTTGTTCAGTTATGTGAAAAAAAATCAATAACTTGTTCATCTATTCTGTACATTTTGTTTGTGAATTAAACCATTTTAAGCATTTAGCGCATTTAATTATTCACCAACTACATGAGGGGGGACCCCAAAAACAAAATTTATGTATAAAAATTATGTATTCTTACATGTCTAAACTTCAGTCACCTTCAAAGTACTCTCCATTTGGGGTAATACACCTGTTGAGATGTTTTTTCCACTGCTTCAAACATTTTAGAACCCGTCGATTTTGGTACTTTTTAGTGCTTCTACCAGTTTCACCTCTTCCACATCAGCAAAACATTTCCCTTCGAGGACTTTTTTTATTCAGGGAACCAACAAAAAAAAGTCACTCGGGGTGAGATTGGGTGAATAGGGAGAGTGGGACACAGGGGTCATGCCATTTTTGGTCAAAAGTTGCTGAACACTCAGCTGTGGTGTGAGCAGATGCCCTCGTAAATCATCCATCGTGAAATGGGCAAACGCGTTAAGTCTTCAAAAAAAATTCACTAAAGCTGAACGCAGCCTCTCACAACACTACCCTCTGGTACACTGATACACATGGGTTCCTAGAACACTCACCTAGTGGGGGAAGCCGGTACTACAAGGGGCCCATCCCCCAGAAGATAATTCCATTTCTTTGGGTCCCCCTTGTATGCTATGTTTAAAAGATACAAAGAGGAAGAGAACCCAATCCATGCCCACATTTAACCTACCTCTGGAGGGAAAGACAGATATGGACATATTTACAGCAGTGGGATCCATGCCGTGACAGAGGTCTGGCTGGCATGCTACAGGCACTAGAAGAGGACACATCTCACTGTTGGGGCATGGAAGCAAGGGAACCTTTCCAGGGGAAACGTTGGAATAAGGATGAATAGGAAGTTGACAAGTAGACATGGTGAAAATAAGTTCATGAAGTCCCATGCTCAGGATTTTTTCTTTTATTTTGTGGTGATAGGGACCCATTGAAGGATTTTAAGTGGGGAAATGATCAGATTTACATGTTAGAAAAATGACTGGTATTATGAAAGTGTTATACAGGATGTGACGAAAGTAGGTTTATAGTTGTGAATCTGTGAATCATGGAGTTTATTCTTGCGTTACTGTTTTTTAATTATTGGATTATTTTCCATAGGAACACTTCTAAACCTACTTTTGCCCCACCCAGTATCATCACGTGGCGGAGGCTAGAGGTCGGAGGAGCAGTTAGGAAGTTACTGAAAGCATACAAGTGGGAGTCTAGTGAGGAAGTGGAAAGAGAGAAGGAGGCATGGTTTTTATGCCTATTGAAGAGCTAGAGCTGACTGGCCTTAGTATTTGTCAAATAAAATTTGATTCGATATCAATGGAGCAAGAGTCTAGGCTGACTCACCTACTTACCCAAAGTAGGAATTTGGGTGGGGTCATTGGTGCTATTTACCAAGATTAAAGTACAGGAGACTTGGAGTGTAGGATGGAAAGTAAGACAACAGACCAACCATAGCCTTGAGGCTGTGCTTCTTAGGAGCCGTCACACAGAGCTATCTAGAGGCCACATGGAGGCACAGTCCGAAAGCTTAGAGGGGTGATGTGCACTGGGGACCCAGGGTCAGAGTCAGCTGTGTGTGATGGGATTTGATGCTTCTTGGGCATAGGAGATTCTTTACCTATTGGAAAATGTGTAAAGTGAGAAGGGAAGGCAAACACCCCCTTCCAAAAGAGTTTGGGACCCACATTGAATTTGTTTCTTATACTTATGTTTTCTTCCCTCTCCACATGTCCATGATCCTTGTGCAAAACTTGGAAAGTACAGAAATATATCAAGACAGTAAGGTTCACCCCTAATTCAATTCTCATTTCCTAAGAAAATCACTGTTAACATTTGGAATATTTCCTTTTAGATTTTTTCTTAGGCATATACTTTTTACACAATTTAGATACCACTGTATTGACAATTTTGCATCATATTTTTTCCATTTAACATTAGTTCAAGCATAATATCTTATTAAAAATATAAATAGCATTGCATTTAACATTTCTGTGCAAGGATTATTTCTCCTTTTATGATTACAGTGTTTTCTTAGCATGGATTCCTAGAGGTAGAATAACTTTGTTAAAAGATATGAACCAATGTAAAGCTTTACATTTTATTAAGTGTTTTTCAAAATGATTGTTTTGAAATACAGTATTCCCTCACTTATTGTGGGTATTATGTTGTAGACCCTATCGCGATAGGTGAAAATCCGTGAAGTAGGAACCTTACATTTATTTTAGTATTTATATATATTTTAAGGCTTTATAAACCCTTCCCACACACTTATAAACCATTCCCAGTCCCTTATTAACCATTCCCACCCCCTTATTAACCTTTTCCACACTTTTATAAACACTACTTATGTTCTTAAACATATTCTACACTCTTAAACCTACGTAACTTTAACAACATATGTATACAGTACCGCAAAATCCCGCGATATAGCAAAAAATCCGCGATAAGTAATTAAATATAACATTTTTAAAAATCCCGTGATACAGTGAGGCCGCGATAAGTGAACCGCAATAGAGAGAGGGACGACTGTATCTACTCCCATTGACAGACGGCTCTAACATCTAAGTGTTTTCTTGGAGGAAGAGTCAATAAAAGAAACAGATGAACCAGAAAGTAACGATATAAGAGAAAACAGAGGAGAGCGTTTCTAGAAGGATGCCTCAGGTCCCATCAGCAGAGGGTGGATGGATCCATTGGGTTGGTGACTGGAGGAATTGGGATAAGCTAGGGTGTTACCAGGTTACAGTGAGCGGAGAAATGGATGAAGTGGGTGTGACTTATTCCAGACTCATGGCTGCGAAGAGCAGGAAAGAGCGGGTTATTAGGTAGAGGAGCTGCAGATCTGATAGAAGGTGTTTGTGTGGTGATTGCAGGTGTTTGTGTGGTGATTGCAGGGGCGGAGGGAGGTATAAGGGGGTTAAATGGTAATAGGAAAAATACAATAAAAAAATTTTTAAAGGTGTTATATTGTTTATTTTTAAAGATGGGTGAGGTGTACATAGGTGTATTTGTGGGACTTGGAGATGCTGGAAGAAGTGAGAGAGGATGGGGTCCCGAGCTCCGGGGCCACCTCTTTTTCTGGGACAGAAGGAAGGGTGCTCAGGATGGGAGTGCATGTAGGTAAGCTGGTAGGAAATTGGAGTAGCTTCTGTCTAATAGATTTTATTTTTCTCTGTGAAATAGAAAGCAAGACATTGATTTAGAGAGAAGGGAGTGGTAAAACCAGCTTGAGGGGTAGGTGAACAGGTTTACCTTCTGATGCCATCATGGTCAAGGCAGCAGTTTAAGGACAACTGTGAAGATCACCAAGCAATGTGAAAAGGTCTTCTGAGGTTGAAAACCACCAATTTGTAGAGTTTTCCATCTGTCAATCTGGAAGAGTTCTCTGGCGATGCTTAGCAGCCCAGGTGCAGGGCAAAAGCAAAGTAATCAGTTGGTCATCTGAAAAACAAAAGTTCCTTACAAGTATATTTCAGTAACTTTAAAGTTAGCACAGGGAGATTTATTCTCTCGTGAATGAACAAAAAAAAACAGAGATTGACTCCCATGTAATCTGTGGATCTGACCTTGATGCTACTCTGTTCCCTTTGAATTCATTAATGCTTGTAGTTAAGATTTAGAAAAGTTGGTAATAAAAAAAACGAGAAAAAAGTTGGTAAAAGAAAAGTTGGAATAGATAGGATCTTAAATAAGAAACAGGGTACATAAGATTGAGTTGGGGGAAGCAAAATGAAAAAGACAGCTTTGCTATGTTATTGGAGGTGTGGTAATGATTTGGTCAGGGAAAGTTGAGAGAAACAGTGAAAGAGAAGACAATAGGGCATGTCCAAAAGCCATTTAGTTATTGTACTGCTATACAATAGCAGTGGATAATTAAAAGTATGGGAAGAATACTTCTTAAAAATTAACATTAATAAAATTGTTTTAAAGAAAATGCTTGCGTCCTTTGATAGTATTGCTATACAAATGGAAGAAGAGTAATAATTGTGTGTTGGGTTAGGGATGGACAATTGTCCATTTAAACATCAGTGGATAATTACTTTTATGAGAAAAGTTCATGTAGTTTGATTCTCTCTTAAAATATTATAAAGAATTTATACCCGACTTACTATTATTTTTTTCCTCTTTCGTGGTTTTGAGTGACATCAGTTTTTGGTGGATTTGTAAACAACCATTCTCAGGAACAGTAGCTATTAAATTGGTTTGAAAGCTGCTCGACAATGATGAAAAATAAATTTTTTCCCAAAAGACTGCAGTAAGACCAATGATTTTTAATGCCAGTAGAAGGCCAGTTTTTACCACAAAAATTTCCCGGTAACCTTTTATGATTGAAAACATATTACTTGCTATTCAAAAACACAGGCAAATTAGTGAGGAGAGGTTCTAAAATAAGCTCAAGGGTTAGACATGTAATTTGCGGATGACATGTCATGATAGTAAAGTATATTTCCTTCTGTGTTTTGTCTTAAACTGTAGAAAGTACATGAAACTCTGCAATTCAGGCTTTAAAGATGTTTTTACAGTGAGAAGATGAGCACACTTGATTTTTCAGGGACTGTTTATTCCAAGTACATACGTCTTACTACCTAATGTTTACTTCTAACAATGTATTTCTTCTCTTACCTTGTAATATATGTTTACATAACTTTGGTACAAAGGAATGTTAGGGAACTTGGCATTGTCTTTGAAATGGTCGTCTAAGAGCCTCTCTGTTACAGGGCTCTTCCCTTAAAGCATGCATTTTAAGGAATAAATATGACACTTGGGACTGCTGTGTTGAATGAGCCTGGCGGCACTTCTTTACAGGAAGGGTTAGGTAGCAACTGCATCAATAGTTCTGGCTGCAAGTAGTCAGTCACTGGTTGATACCACACTGAACAAGAGTGTGTCCTGTTGGGAGCGAGTGAGTCCTGGGGCCAGCACGACTGTCAGAGAGCTCGCGACGGAACATGGTGACTCTTCAAGCAAACCAAAGACCTCTGCCATGTCCAGTGTGTCCCGTTGCCTTGATCACTCTGAGATTGACTACCACAGAACTACATGTTTTCTTAAAGAAGCATAAAGAGAGACGAATTAACTTTTTTGGTAACTTCTTACTTTGACATAATTTAAAGTTTCTGAAAAGTTCCAGGAATTTCCATATACTTTTCACTCGGATTCACCAGTAGTCTGACATTTGCTTTATCACCCCTCCACCACTAACATTTGAGAGGACATTGTGGACATCAAGTCCCTGTCCCTGTTATATATCAATGTGTCTTCTGAGAACAAGCAGAGCCTCTTACATAGCCACAATAAAGATATCAGAAGCAGGAAATTTTATATTGGCTTAGACTATAGTCTTGTACCAAAGTCCTTACTTAGATATTGCCAATTGCCTCCAATAATGTCTTTTATAGCAGTGTTTTTCCTGGTCCAGGATTGATATTATATCTCTTTAATCTCATTTAATCTTAAACACATTAACTGTTTTAAGTGAAATGGAGACACCCTTTTTCTTGCATGCTTTTGTTGCACTCACATCAATTTCAGCATCTTCTCTGAAGCAGAATGACAGGTTTTATACAGCATGTATCATGTAGGAAATACTTGACCTCCATGGCTTATTGGTTGCTACCTGTTTCAGCAGATGAGCTGCTTTCTGTAGAGGCAACCGCTGGTCCTCATTAAGTCTTACTGTATAGGGACGGTTGGGTGCTGAGTACAGTATTAAGCTCAGTACAGTATTAGGCCTGTTTTAGCTGCTATTTCATTGCATTGAAACATTTTGTGTAAGTTCTGATGAGACATTTCCAAAATATGTCCTGCAGCTTATCTTTAGCTGAGGGAAGATGACAAGTTGGCCACCGTCTTTTGCTTAAGCCCAGCAATTCTCTTTCCTCCCACTGGGCTATAATTGTTCTCTGGAGTATGTGAACAAAGCAGCATATGATTGTGATTTCAAAAGCACTTATAACCTTCATCATGTTTGTTCTATTGAAAATTGCACGACAGTTTTCTGTACTGATATTTCATTATTCTGTAAAAGTGTAGCAGTGATGAAATTCTGCTTCCAATTCATACCCACAAGATAGGAAGAATTCCCAAATTGAGGTTTCTCTTTATAGAATCAAGGCCTAAACGGAATCAAATAACTAAGATATTCAGTACAGTTTTTAAAGGGTTATTTTGTTCAATGCTATGATTCTACAAAGATGAGTATTATACTGTCATCTAACCTCTGTATTCTCTCTTGATCATTGAAATTTGTATAAATATTTGGTTGCAAAAGGGTATACAATCTTCTTCCCAAAGTTACCTAGGAATGTACTTTCTTAATATTTATATTATCAGTCTGTTTCCCTTTTTATATAATGATTTGAAATTTTTGATAGTTTTTATAATATAGTTAGTAGTTTTCTTAACTATCACAATTTTAATTTACTTTTGCAAGAATATAGTTTGAGAGAATTTCAGCACATAAAGCAGAAAATTAGATTTTTTGCTTTGTCTGTATTTGCTGATCTGCTGTGCTAATGAGATATAACTGTAATAGTGGTGTGTGTAATCACATTATATACATGCTCTTCTGGGGCAGTGCCTGAGATGATGTTGAACTAGGTATCCTATTCAGCTTTTCAGAGGTGAAGACCAAAGTCCCATGAGGGTGTCACCCTGTCACTGAACTTCTCACCTAGTTTCATTGCAGGCCAGTTTCTGAACCATGAGGCAGGGGCAGAACTAAAATCTTAGTTCTGCTGCAGGAGAAGAGGGTGACTAGGTGCTAGGTGGGCAGTCCCCGGAGTTTGCCATACAACCTGTGTCCCTGTCTGCTGCTCAGTATCTTCTGCACAAACCACCTTTCAGTTACCCTAATTCAGCAGTTTTTTCCCCTATAATTTTTCAGAGATTCATGTCTTCTTAGAGTAAGATCATCAAATAATATTTTCCTTTCTTTCAAGAGGGCACAGCAATGATGCAGAAAGCCACCACATGAGTGGAAAATGTTATTAGAGTAGAAATCATATCATTTCTGTGGTGATGGAAATATTCTATATCTGCTACTGTTCAATACAGAGCCACTAACCACATGTGACTGTTGAGGTCTTAAAATGTGACAAGTGCAACTGAGGAACTGAATTTTAAATTTTATATCATTTTAATTTACTTAAATCGAGATAGCCAGATGTGGTTAGAATCTACCATGTAGAACTGTACAGGCTAGCGCTAACACTCACCAATCTGAGACCCCGGGCACATCACCCACCTCTCCTAACTCAGGCTACTTTTCTTAAAAGTGAGGATTACATTCTCCTGTCCTTTACATAGACTTGAGAACCAGTTAACAGTGTGGATATGAAAGCTCTTTGAAAACCATAAGTTGAAATATAAAATAGCATTATCAGTCTTATGGTACTCCTGTCTCTTTTCATAGCAAAGCTAGAAGCAGCCACATTTTGTTGGTGATCTCAGTCCTATTAATTCTCTTGTTCTACTGCTGATCACTTCTTTTAGAGGGGATAAATCTAGGGTCTGTTACATAAATGGGGAGAGAAAGCAAAATTAAAATAATAAGGTAAATAGAAAAAGGAAGTAAGGTTAAAACAAGTTATTATTGAACTATTGTTGAAGTTTATATTAGCTCCTAGAAAAGGTTTGAAAGTGAAAATTGAAGACAGGTTTTTTAAATGAGAACTTTATCTTTAAAAATAGTATACAGTCCTTATTTTTAAAATGGAATCAAAACAGAAAGTTACAAAAAAGAAAGTAAAAAAACCACAAAAATCTCACCCCCTAGAACAGCCATGTTCAGTGTTTTGCTGTATTCTTCCAGGTTTCCTTTTCTTGTACGTATGTATGTAACTTTAAAAAAACACAAATATGGGAACTTGCTGCTTTAGCCTGCATTTTTCACTTAAAAGTGTATTATTGAAATTTTTACATGTCAATAGATGTACAAGTACTTTAAAATATCTGTAGGTTGCTATTTATACACATAATACAAAATTATACAAAATTAAAAGTTCAAGCATTGCGTGAATATTAAATGCACAAAGAGAAATTCCAAGAATTCACATCCTCCATGACATTATTGTCTGGTGTATATTTCTTCTATCTTTGTACACACAAATATGTATATATGTGTATTAATGCTACTTTAAATTTTATTTTTATAAGAACTAGATCACGCTGTATATACTCATTTTAAACTGGCTTTTTTCACTTAGCATCATGTTTTATACATTTATTTTTATATACTGTTTACTAGGTTATTTAATCAATGTAATGTTGAGCTGATTTTAGTTTTCTGCTAATAAATGTATTATGCTAATGAATCTCTTTGTGTGTATATATATATAATATATATATTATAGGTATATAACTATAATGTGTGTGTGTGTGTTTCTTAGTGCAGATTCCTAGAAGTAAAAGAGGGGGTCAAAGTGTGTAGACATTTAACTTTTTTATAGTCACTGCTAGATTGCTCTGTGGCAAAGGAAGTGGCATTAATTCAACAGAGCATGAAAGTGTCTTCAAAATGGGTATTGCGATA
This sequence comes from Furipterus horrens, assembly GCF_987537825.1. Classification (NCBI taxonomy): domain Eukaryota; kingdom Metazoa; phylum Chordata; class Mammalia; order Chiroptera; family Furipteridae; genus Furipterus; species Furipterus horrens. The sequence goes on from NW_028327181.1 coordinate 67,076,349, forward strand.
TTCATTTAAGGACAAGAAGTTTTATCATTGCTAATGGATTTTTTTCGTATTAATCCTAGTTTTAAATTTAAATAGATGAGTTTAAGTATACTTGTCCTTACGGAATTGTAGATCTCACATTTTGCCTGTAGTGCCTTGATGAAACCCACTGCCTTTTCTTCAGTCTTGATTCCTCTATCTGTAAACTATTGGGTTGGCCAAAAAGTCCTTATGGTTTTTTCCGTAAAATAAAAGACACATTTTTTTATTTTCACCAGTAACTTTATTGACTTGGATATTTTGAGTATGTTGACTATCTCATGCATGGTATAACACTAATTGTTCTCAAATAATAATAATGTCTTGATTTGATTGCTGTTAACTTCAACTGGTCTACCCAATTGTGGAGCATCATCCAGCGAGACATCTCCAGCACGAAACTTTGCAAACACTTTGACATGCTTGATCAGTCACAGCACCCTCTCCATATGCTGCACAAATCCTTTTTTGCCATTTCAGTTGCATTTTTACCTTTCTTGAAATGATAAAGCATAATATGCCGAAAATATTGCGTATTTTCTTCCATCTTCAATATTAAAATAGCTACACAAAAATTCACCAATTTTGATGAAGTTTCTTTTTAAATGCATGCTGATATGACAGCAGTCAAACTACAATTTAACAAAATTGTTGTGAATGAAGTTAAAGACACTAAGCGCTACTAGAGCCATCTTATGGGAAAAAACCCAAACAAACTTTTGGACCAACCCAAAACTTCTTTCTCCCTTATTTTTATATTTTCTATTCCTCTAAAAGGTGGGGGAATAGAAAAGTTGGTGACTTGGGATTTCCTTGGCATACCAAAAACATGACTTAGTGACTAAGAAACAGAAGGCTAGTAGTCAGTGCTGAACATTCCATTTGATTCATTCAGCATTCCATTACTAATTTGGCAGGTTATCATGCCACTTTGAATACATTTTATATAAACATACTTCTCCATTTTCTGCTTAGTCATAGGAGTTTGTTCTGTGTAGATACTCAGTGTGGTGTGTGAACTTTAGAATAAGAAGATGATTATCTACTTTTTGGTTGCCTGCGTACTTTAAATCAAGAATATTTCTGCCCTGGCCAGGTAACTCAGTTGATTAGAGTGTTGTCTAGATAGCACCAGGGTTGCAGATTTGATTCCCGATCAGGGCATGTACAAGAATCAACCAATGAAGGCATAAATAAGTGGGCCAATAAACCAATGTTTCTCCCTCTCTTTCCCTTCCTCTCTTTCTAAAATCTATTTTTTTTTAAGTGTTTAACAAGGCAGAGACCTATTTGTTTTTTTAAGTATTTTTTAGGCTCTAACTATTCACATACACACATTTTTTTAATTGTATTTTTCACACATTTTGGGTTAAACATTGAATTTAGGAAGAATTTCTGTCCTTAAAGAGAATTAGAAATAAAACAAATGATAGTATAAGCATGTGGAATTTTTAAAAGCCGGGGTATTGAAAGAAACAGTGATTTGGGTTAGGTAGAACCTTGGAGAGCTTCCTAGTAGAAATTGGACACTTATCAAAATTTTGAAGGTGGTGAGATTTTGCAGTCTGGGCACAGGAAGTGCATTCTAAGTGAGAGTAGGAAGAGGGCATGTGATATACCATGGCTGGAAGGTCGAGTGCCAGCAACATCTTAGAAATGGCATGCAGCTTTCTCTGGTTGGAGTAGATCACCTAACCTGAGCAAGAATGCAGGTAGTTTAGACAGGAGGGAAAAAAGAGAGGTATATTCAGAGTATACAAATATAAAGACTTTGAGGAATAATGAATATTTCTGACCATAAATAGTTAAGAAACACAAGGAAGGAAAACTCTGACTCCAAAAAACCTCCGCTGCCTTGCAGCATACCTCTTCAGGGGAAAGGCTAAGGGAGTAAACCCCGACAGAAAATCCAGAGCCGGAGTCCCTAAGGCGGTTCGACGTTGTAGTCAACACCGGCAACTCCTGCGGCGCACCTGAAGCCAAGCTGTATTGACTCCGTCTTTCCCTTGGACCCTTCAGCTGCAAAGAGAGGGGGGGTCTGCTGCATGGGCAACAGCAGACCCTCCATATCACCCTGCCCAGGCTCTGTAGCTTCAGCTTCACTGGAGAGGACACTCCAGCGTCATCACAAGATGTCGATTCAACACGGGAGGAGACAGATACCGTGTCACTCCCGAGTCGGACTGCACAGCCATTCTCGGCGGTGCAGATAGACTCTTAAGAAGCTACACCATCGTCTCTCGAGACGGACGGCTGCCGACGACAATCAGTTTAGTGTCCTGTCCACTGAGACACTATTGGGCTTAACTGTCCCAGACACCTTTCAGCCAGCTAAACTGATTGTGATTCAGCCCCTGTACTTCTTTCTGATCGTCTCCCAAAATGTCACCTGTATTCTTGTTTTCATGCTGCTTCTTGCTTCTCCCTGTGACCCAGGATTATTAACCCAAGCTCCATTGCCTCTCTGTCTTTCTCAGCCTTTAGCTGCATTGTCCCACTGTCCTTCAGGGACCTCACCTGGCAAAAGCCCAGTCATGGACCTAGCAAACTGTTCTCCTTTATTTGCCTCTACCCATTCAATATTGGAGCTGCCGAGACTTGCTGGAGAAAAGTACTGTACATGTAGGTATCCACAGGGCATTTCTTCTGTGCTTGCCTAGGCTGCTCTCTCTTAACTTTGCATAACATCTACGGTATTTCATCTTCTTTCCACTAATCTCTTATTTCTATGTTGCCCCCTCTCTCCTGCATCACCTTCCTGCTCCTCAGAGAAACACTTCTGTAGACCTGATCTCCCGTGCCTGCAGCCCATCTAAACCCTGTGTCTTCACCCAGGCTCCCCTCCTTCCGCCCCTTCACTGTAGACACGCTTGTCCTCTGTTAGGCCAGTTCCCCCTTCCTGCCGAGGGATCCCATCTCGTCTGCCCCCACAGAAACACTGCCCTCCCAATGATTGTTTTGTTCTTTTGAATCTCCATCCTCGCCCTCTGACCTAGATCCTTCCCTGCAGCGTTCAGATCTTATTGTGAACACCTACTGTTTTATCTGACTGGCCTCCCTCCCTCCAATCTAGTCAAATGGTAGCTCTGGGAGCCACAATTTAAATGCAATAAACTTCTCCTATTTGGCCACTGTTGATTGGTCCAGGAGTGGACGCCTGACTCAAGCTAGAGCAATCACAGTTCTTCACTAGGGTTTTGTATTTGAAAGGCAATCATTTTTCTGTTTTGGTGGCTGAAATTTAGAATATGTATATTTTGGAACTGTTGGAAGTCCAGTTCTGCATGAGAATTAAGGAGTAGAAAAAATAATAGTAAGAGAAGAATGAGATGAATGAGAGAACAAGAAAGAGAAAATATGAATGAATGAACATGAACAAATTATACAATAGCAGAGAGACAAAAACAACATTGCCTGAGTTCTTCACAAGCACTGATTCCCATTCCTTTTCATGTCATGACCCACTTAGGAAATGGTAACACCAGCTGTCGTCGTCGGCAGCCGTCCGTCTCGAGAGACGATGGTGTAGCTTCTTAAGAGTCTATCTGCACCGCCGAGAATGGCTGTGCAGTCCGACTCGGGAGTGACACGGTATCTGTCTCCTCCCGTGTTGAATCGACATCTTGCGATGACGCTGGAGTGTCCTCTCCAGTGAAGCTGAAGCTACAGAGCCTGGGCAGGGTGATATGGAGGGTCTGCTGTTGCCCATGCAGCAGACCCCCCCCCCCCCCTTCGCAGCTGAAGGGTCCAAGGGAAAGACGGAGTCAATACAGCTTGGCTTCAGGTGCGCCGCAGGAGTTGCCGGTGTTGACTACAACGTCAAACCGCCTTAGGGACTCCGGCTCCGGATTTTCTGTCGGGGTTTACTCCCTTAGCCTTTCCCCTGAAGAGGTATGCCGCAAGGCAGTGGAGGTTTTTTGGAGTCAGAGTTTTCCTTCTCTGATGTGCCCTGACTGGAAGATCGAACCAGCGACACTTAGCTCGCAGGCCGACGCTCAATCCACTGAGCCAAACCAGCCAGGGTACATACTGGCTTATGGCTAGTGGGCACATGTGTAATATGAGCATGGGTCAGGAAGCTGTGTTCTGCAGCTGGGAGAGCATGCCTGTAGTTCACACCCAGGTGGAGTTGTCTGGTTCCATTTTCTGGTTCCAGTTCTTAGCTTGGGTCCTGTGAGATACCCACATAAACTTATGGTAGAAGTCAGTTCCTCCAAGCTACTTCCTGAACTCCGAAATGGCTCTCCCATGTGCTCCAGGAACATCCTGTGCCCTGTACTCTAATTATCTAATGATTTATCTGTATACCCTGTTGTACTGTAAGTCCTGGGGGGAGGGGAGCACATCTGCCTTTCCATCATCATAGTCCCAGTCGTTGGAGTGTGGTAACCACCTTCTGAAAGAAGGAATTATGCTCTGCCCAGATGAAAAAATTAGGAAGATTGTAACTGGGACACAGGCTATGTATAAATACTCTCTTTTTGTAACGGAGACAACTTTGAATGGGAGCCCTGGAAAGGAAAGTACACAAGAACTGTGTCCTTTTGGCAGTATCTATCTGGTTGTTTTGTCAGGCCATGAGATCTTTCAGCTTATTTTGACTGGAAGTGCATACCTCAGTATTCATACTGGAAAATAAGAGTCAAACCATTTTCAGAATAACAGATCCCTTGATGAAAAAATGCCTTTTAAAAACCCTGAGAATAAATATGGGCATAACAATATGGGCAGTTTCTCTGTGTTGTCCACGGGCAAAATTATGTGTCCATTCTTATTTATCGGTACTGAGAATGCAAGGAGGATCACATTCTTTCTTATAGGGTGAGCCTCCTTCCCCGGGTTTTCCTTCATTTTGCTTTCTCTGGAGGTAGTCCTTCACCCCCAGTCTGCTGTCTGTCACGGAATTTCCAGCTTCACTGCCTCCTTCTGCTTTGGTGTAAGAGAATCCAAACTGTGACTAAGTGAAGCCACGTAGTTGCTAGTCACTTAGCGTAGCCCAGTTTTAAAGCCTTTCGAGGCTCTTCTAGGTCTTTTGCACTCCTTTGGTTCTTAGATCCGGCTACGACGGCTTATAATTATTTTGGTAAGACTCCATTTAATTTGAATTCCGGTTGAAGATTTTTGTTTATTCACTTCTTGGCTTTTGGAAAAATAAGATTCTTTCTTCACTGGGACCTACGCGTGCCCCTGTTTAACACTGAATTTACAAACCGTCCATCTGACTCCCTCCAGCAGCTTGGTCAGCCTTCTTGGCTTAGACCTTAGTCTTTCTTGCTTTTGCTTCTCCTCGGTTTTTTACATTTCCTGTACTTTTGGTCAAGATTAAGACCCTCCTGTTCTGCCCTTTTCCCTTCTATTTTTGTTTTGGTCACAGCCATGCCTTATCTTTGCAAAAATATGTGTTAAAAGGAGATACGGCTTAGCAGCAATTATTTAATAACCTTAGGGAATAGAATCAATAGAATTGTAATTCTTCATAAGTTTTAAGCATTTAAATCATTTCAAATAAAGTCACAATTGGGTTGAAGTCTGGTCTATAAGAGGCAGTTTAAATCATTTCAAATAAAGTCACAATTGGGTTGAAGTCTGGTCTATAAGAGGCAGTTTGGCTAAGTAATTTCAAGATTAATCTGGAAAAATAAAGATTGGAGAGTAGCATAGAAAAGTTTGATAAAGAAGGGTTCTGAGTCAGGATGTAATCTTACTCCTGGTACCAAAGTTAGCTCCTGGGTTGTGCTCTTGACTTTCTCCATTAAATTATTTTTCATCTTCCTATAGCCAGTGGTCTTTCTAAAACACGTATCTGAACACTTAGCTCCATGATTAAACTACGCAGTGGCTGACCTGGCCCCCAGGATAAGGACAGACTCACTTTTAAGGCACTCCATGATCCCACCCATGATACTTCTCCAGCCTCAGCTCTTGCCACGCTCCACTTCCCACTCTGTGTCCAGTCAGAGTATAACACTCCCAGGCTCTTCTAGGGTGCGCTTTCCTCTTTCACTTCCACCTCTTTCAGCATGCTTTTTGCTCAGTCATAAGACATCACATCCTCCAGAAACTGTTTCCTCATTTCCAAGGCCAGGTTAGAGGGCCCTTAGCTCCCTGTCCGTTTCCTGTCGTACGCACCACACCGTTTTGTCACCGCCTGGTGACTTAATCTCTGTCCTCCAACCAGCCTGTCAGTGCCATAAGGACTGGGACCAAGGTGTATCTGGTTCACACTTTTTACCCTTGGATCTAACACAATGCAGGTGCCCAGAGAACATTGGTCAAATGAAATGATTATAAGGCTAAAAGAATAGAAAAATATGATGGTGTTGTAAGAATAGACAAATTGATGGAATGGAAAAGACAGCCCAGAAGGAGACTATTATCTGTATAAAAATTTAATAACTAATGAAGTATGCATCATAAATCCAAAGAGTAAAGGAATATTTATTTGATAAATGGTATCATTTTTTTAAAGCTTATCAGTGAGGACACGGTTAGTGTGCATTCTCATGCATTGCTGAGCACCTATATCAGTTGTTAGAATTCTTTCTGGAACAGTTTGGCTCTGTCTATATCAACTCCAATTGGTCATGTAATTTTACTTAAGTGAATCTCGGTTAAGGAAACTTTTTAGATACAGATAAAGCTTTAAAAGTTGGTCATCAGAATGTTCAATTACAGCAAAAATTAGTAATAGTTTAAATACCCAGCAGTAGAAAAATAATTAGATGATGACATATCTGACAGAATAATACATAGCTATTAAAAATGAATATCAGCCACATCTAGAAAAAGACTTTCACAGTATTTATATCTAACAAAAGACTCATGGCCAGAATATATAAAGAACTTCTGCCTATCCCACCTACCCCCTAAAAGACAGCCCAGTTGAAAAAAAAAATAGGCATTTAAGAAAAAAAAGATAAGCAAATGATCAACGAACATTTAAAAAGTGCACAATATCATTGCACATCAGGAAAATGTAAGCTATAAACCAGAAGACAGCATTATACATTCATCAGAGCGGCTAAAATTAAAAAGGCTGACAAAAGTCAAATGTTGGTGAGGATATAAAGCAACTGGACCAGTTACCTATTGCTAGGTAGAAGATAAATTAATTCAATCACTTTGAAAAACTCTTTGACAGTATTTTTTAAGGCTAATATATACCTATCCTATGACCCAGCACTTCTACTCCTAGGTATATACTGAGGAGAAATGAGTTCATATGTCTATCAAAAGACATAAATGAAGTTGTTCAAAGCAGCTTTCTTCAAACTAGCCCAAAACTGGAAACAACCCAAATGTCCATGAACAGGAGAATGGATTGATGAATTGTGATATATTCTGTTTGGAATACTGTACAGCAATAACAAAAGGACAACCTAATCATACAACAACATGAATGAATCTCACTGACACTGTGTTTAACGAAAGAAGACAGACCAAAGGAGTACACACTAAATGATCCTATTCATATGATAGGAGAAGAGGCAACTTAAATGATAGTGATAGAAATCAGAATAATGGTTACCCCTGGGTAGGAGAATTGACTGGGAATGGGCACAAGAGAATCCTCTGGTGGGATGAAAATTCTCTATATGTTAGCCTGTATCAGGGTTACATAGGTCTCTACATATGTCCAAATTCAACAAATTATACTTCATATGTAAGTACTCATTTACATTTCTCACTGATTTAAAAAGGGGGGGGTGACATGTGGCCTTGGACAAGTCACTTCATTTTCCTAAACTTCATTGTTCTCAACTGTAAATCATAATAATACTTAACGTGCAGGTTTGTTGTTAGAGTAGTACAGGGTCAGTGTGCAATAAATGGTGGTTTATTATCAACTAGAAATATTTTTAAATGCTTGTGATATGTGAAATATTTATATATTGAATATATATAGTTGGAGAACTATAAAACAAACTAAACTCCTTTATACATTAAGAAAGTTAATTCACAAAATATAATCAATGGATTAGATGGCTTTAGTTGGTGGGATTTATTTTTTCTTCTATTTTTAGTTTACAGGAGTGTTTGATGAGCATCGCTTTCAGAATGGAAACATATTAATCTTACTTTAAACATTAAAAAAATTTTAGCCAATAGTAAGCCCAGTATGAACCACCAGTCAGTGTGAAACCCCAAATATTAATTCTCTTTTAGGTTAGATTAATTGAAGAGTAGTAACGACAGGAAAGGCAGGGATGCCCATTTGGTTTTAGGTGCCACCCTTCTAAAGGGAAATGAATAATCTAGAACATGGTCGGAAGAAGCATGGCCAGGATGGTAGGTAGACTTGGTTGTGGTACATGGAAGAAGGCTGAAAGACTGGTCGTGGTTCTCCCAGAGGGTAAGTATGCAGAAGGATCTGATGGCTCCTTTCAAGTTAGAAGGGCATTCATTCACGTGACACGGAGTTTGTTGTGTCCTCTGCGGTCTCAAGCAGAACTAGGATCGGAAGGTAGAAGACATGCCAGGAAACCAGTTGCAAGGTTGTGTAAGAAATCTGTGGCAATGCTGTTCATTCGTTTACTCAAGAGATTGATGAAGTACTTTTCTGTCACAGGCACTCTGAAAGCATAGAGCTCATTGAACAAGTAAGACATGAGCTTATAGAGTGAGAAAGGGAGCTACAAAAACCATGACAACGTTTCAGTGCTGTGATACAAGTGTGGACATAACGTTATGAGAGCCCAGAAGAGGAAACATTCTCTTTGCAGGAAATTGGAGGCGGTACATTTTTGTTGAATATTGAGTGATGGATTAATCAGTGTTTGCCAAGCAGCCGGGCAGGAGGTGGTATCGGGGCAGGGTTGGGGGCTGGCAACAGAGCTGTGTTTAGTGAACCTGTCAAGGTATGTTTGGGACATGAGTGTTCAGGACTTTGTATGTCCTTCTGTAGGCAAAAGGAAGAAATTTAGGAAAGGAAATTGTGTTGTTTTCCTTTAAGGAGTGGGGGTCGGTGGTAATTGCAGCCACAGTGCATAAAACAGACTGGATGGGAAGAGGCGCGTAGCAAGGTACTAGTTAGGGGAGACCCATCGTTCTCTGGCGGCAGATGATGAAGGCTGGGGAATCGAGTGATGGTGGAGTTAGGATGTGCTTGTGACACATTCCTGAGGTCCACTCAGGACATCTTGATGACCGATTGGTTCATTGTTTGAAAGTAAGTGAGAAGAGTTGAGGGTGATTCCCAGGTTGCCAGCTTGGTAAGTGAGGGCCTGCTGACCCTGACCTTGCCCGCAGGTACCTTTTTTTTGATCATGGCTGTGGGGACAGGGGAATGGACCCCATCCCTTGACTGTCAGCCCACGAGGGCAGGTACCGTGTCGGCTTGCTCACTGCCATTTTCCTGGTGACTGGGACAATAGATGAATGAACAATTTGCCATCCCCCCTGAAGTGTCCTACTGATTTGATGGCAATTCTTGGACTTCTCTTTTTTATACTTAATATGAATCAGGTTAAGCCTTACATTAAATATTATTAAATTTTGGAGTTGACTCATTTGTTCATTCCAGAAACACTTTACCAAGTGCCTACTATATGCCAGGCAGCATTCTTGGCTCTGGAGAAAACAAACAAAAAAGACAAAAAGCAAGCAAAAAAGATAATCCATTCCTTTGCGGAGGTTTTATTCTAGTGAGGAGAGACAGACAGTAAAACTAATAATAAGGAAGCCAGTAACAGCGTATTGAATGGAGGTAAGTGCTGTGGAAGTAGAGCACAGAGTGGGGGAGGGGTGTGGTTTGCACTTTTGCGTAGGACCTTGAGGGAGAGCCTTACCAAGAATGTCGCCCTTGAAGGAAGTGAGGAAGTGAGCCATGCAGTTGTATTAAGCTGCTGATGAATCTAGGAAGAGAGAATCCCAAGTGGAAGGGGATGCAGACACAGGCCTGTCGGGTGGGAACTTGGCTGGCTGTGTTTAGAAGAACAATAAAGCCAGTGAGGCTGGAGCCAGGTGAGTGAGGAGGAGTAGAAAGAGATGCTGTCAGAGATGTGGGTGGATTGGAGGAAGGCTGATGGAAAGATCTGGCATTTTTCTGAGTTGGAAAGCCTTGCAGGGTTTGAGCAGAGGAATGACGTGATCTGACTTACATAGTAACCGAATCACTCTGGCTGCTAGAGATTAAGCTGAAGAGTAAGCGGGGGCAGAGGCAGGGAAACTATATGGAAGCTGTACAGTAATCCAGGTGAGAGAGATGGCGGTAGCTTGGACCAGGATGCAGCAGCAGAGGTGGTGAGAAGCCAGGTTCTGGAAATAGTGTGGGGACAGGGACTGCTGACAGGTGAGGTAAAGGGTGTAGGGAGCAGGTGGAGCGGGTTTGGGGACAATATCCAGAGCTCCGTTTGAACATGACCCGTTTGAAATGCCCAACAGACATCCAAGTGGAGATGTTAAGTGGGCAATTGGGTATATTTTTCCAAGGTTCAGGGAAGGAGTCCAGGCTGGAGACAGATGTTCAGTTCAGAGGGAACTTGTTATTGTGTCTGTAGTTTATGATTTGAATACCCAAGACTCAGGGGAGTGCTGTACGTAACTCTACTTTAGAATCACGTAAAGGTCCCTTGGGAAGGTTTCAGATTATGTTTCGTAGGTGCAAAAACATTTTATAGATGGGGTAAGTTAAGCTGCTAACTTGTAACTAAGTTAAAAGTTATTTGCATTTTAAAGGACAGTGGATTCTTAAATAATATATAATAACTTCTGTTTTCTTAGATTCACTTTTAGTTTTACTTACTACTCTATCAGCATGGGTTCTCCTAAGTAGTGTTCACAAACTAGTTAGAACAAAAGTGAAAGAAATTCCTTCTGTGAGGATTTATCTGGCTACCATTAATAGAGGGTATTTTTCATAGGTTTCCTGCAGTTAAATCTCAGCATGATCTAACACAGCAAAAAATATCAAAAAGCTATTTCTTTTTTCTCCAAGTGTATCTGCTTTGAAGAAAATATCATTGTCTTTCTCAGCAGAATTTTGAAAGCATTTTTTGATTAGATTAGCACACTATCAAAATTGCTTACTACTGTTCTGAATTCTTTTTTCTTTTTGATCTGAGACACTATTGTGTCTATTGATCACAAATTAGTAATATATTTATAAAAAACTGATCTTTCCCTTTTATTTGCATTCATGTATCTCATGTATCTTTTAAAACCTCTTAATTTTGTTGTAGAAAAATTAGAAAGTGAGTGTTAGGAAAAGGAAAAAAACTGTTGCTATACCATTTAGTGATAATCATTCTTAATATTTTGTATTTATCTGTCCAGACTGTTTTTCTACATATAGATATAGATATACAGGTAAGATAAATGTCTACATGATTTTTAAAAATAAAAATGGATTCATACCATAGTAGGTACAAAGATGTCTTTCATTTATTGTTCTTTAAAACATTTTTAAATCAGTTGCTAATGTCTCCGTAGCATTATTTTTATCAGGTTCATGCTCCACTGTATTTCAAAGTCATGCTTTCAGTCACCCCCTCTTTAATCCAGTGACAGCAGCTCCAGGGGGTCCTACTCTGGTATAAATTTTTAGTATTATATTTAGTGATAATGATATTGTGATAATGCTGTTTTCAATGGATGGGGGAACTTGCTTTGATTCAAACTTTAATACTTTCTCTATTCACCCCACTTATTCAGAACAGTTGAGGCAAAAAGTAAAACTGATTTCATATGAAGCTCAAATAGATATTGTAAGTGATTCACTTCAGTCATAGGAGACCATCTCAGGCCTTTACCTGGAGATCTTTTTCCCTCTTAACTTTAGAAAGGACAGTAGTCTAAGCTTCAATTACATGGAAAAAAAATGATGCTATTTTAATTAAGATGACTAAACCTATTAGGTCAACTCTTTTATTCTTGGAAGAAATGTTTATTTGATGAATGGTAAGGGAGGTGGAGAGACCTTTTATGATAGGTCCCGTGGCCGACACTTTCATGACAGCCTCATAAACACTCTACAAGGCACGTATGCCATTGTGTCTCTGCCTCTCTTTCCTTATTTCCCGATTTGTTTAAGAAACAGTATGAGACTCAAGTTCCCACTCCAAGCAAGTGAGAGAACTGGGGTCCTACCTCAGGAATGAGGGCAAAGTTTCTGTTTCTAGGATTCATGCAGAGGTGTATATGTAATTCAGAGCGGAAAAAATTACTTTGGATATGGGCACATGATTTTATCCATTCATTTGAAAATGGGTATTCTGATGATTTGATGACTACCTGCCCCCTAAAATGGAATAAAAGTGCCCTGAGAAGACCTCACTCAAAAATGCCAACTATATCTACTTTCCCTATTCCAGCGTCCACTCCGCTTCTCCCTGTTAGTCAGCTCTTGTTTGCTGCTATTTCAAGATCTCATCTTAACAGTGAATGTTTTGCAGTTTATTTTGGCATCTGCCATAGCACTTTTTTTTCCCCTATCATTTCCATTTTTATTCCTAACTTATTTTCTCCTGCCTGTGTGGGACTGAGGAGGTGTAGCTCCAGGGGTCCTGAGCTCTGGAAGCAGACCCCCAGGGTGCATCCTGACCTCATCATTTACTAAAAGTTTACCCAACTGGTATGCACCTCAGTTTCCACAGCATTAAAACAGGAACTAATAATGCAGAATCAACAGGACCAATAATACAAATACAACCTTATAGGATTGTTGTGAAATTTACACAAGAAAAATGCATAGAAAGTGGTACCTTACCTCTTAGTGTAAGGCAAAAACTCAAAATTTAGCTCTTATACCCTTTCTATTATTTTAAATATGAACTAATTGATTTTTTCCAGTGGCTTACACCACATATTCTCTGCCCCCCATCCCCACCCCCACCCCCACCCCGTACTTGAATGCAGAATTAAAGAGAACATTGGAGCATGGCACATCACTGTCACGAGCCTTGTCGCCCTCTGATCTGCTCTTCCACATACACACCTGTTTCCTGTGTTTTCCTTCTAGTAACAAAGAAGAATAAAACAACCTGACTTACGTAGTAAAGCAATTAGCTCTTACACAGAGCCTTTCTGAAAATGGTTCCTGCCATTTGTATCACTGGCTTCCACGTCAGCTTGATCCACGGAGGCCTTAACTTGGAGTGTTTTTCCGTGTGTTTTTAGTCTCTCCCATGTTCTGAGTTTAGTTCTTTGCCTGGTATTTAGGGGTTAGTGATCTTGTGCTTTTCGCCAGTGGTGTGGTTGTGACTTGGGAAGAGTTAGTTCTTGATGCTATGCTAAGTGATCCCTTTTTCCTTAGTGAGAACATAGTTAATAAGATAGACATTGTATTTTACCTGCAAACCAGATTTCTGAAAATATTTTGAAAATATTTGTCTGCTTAAGTGAGAGTTGTTTTTCTTTTAAGCTCACTCTTCCCTCATTATTTTGGCATAAAGGACAATTCCTTGTGTATATAGTCACTGGCCATCTGTTTTGTGGGTTCTAGATTCTAGAGTTAGTCTTTAAACTTAATGATGCCTTTTTTCCTACTTTCTGGGGGTATGTGTTAGTTGACTAGATTGAGGTTGGAAATACAAGTAAGTAAAAACTTTGTTTTTTTTTAAATATAATGAAGTACTTCCTACTAAATTTTTATTGTGGTAAAATTAACATAACATAAACTATGCCATTTTAACTCTGTTGGAATGTACATTTTAGTCCACTGTCACCACCGTCCATCTCTGGAACTTCTTTATCATCCCAAACTGGAGCTCTGCATCCATTAAACACTAACCCCACCCCACTCCACCCCCACCGCCTCCCACCATCCCTGGTAGCCATTATGCCACTTTCTGTTTCTATGAACTTGACTATTCTAGATAACTCATGTAAGTGTGATCATATAATATTTGTTCTTTTGTTATTGGCTTACTTCACTCAACATAATGTTTTCAAGGTTTATGCATGTCATAGCATGTGTCAGAATATCACTTCTTTTTGAGGTTGTATAATACTCCACCTTAGGTGTACACCACATTTTGCTTATCCATTCATCATCCATCAATGGACATTTGGGTTGTTTCTACTTTGGGCTATTGCGACTAATGTTGCTATGAACACTGGTATGCAAATTTCCATTTGAGTCCCTGCTTTCAATTCCTTTGGGTGTATACCTGGAGGTGGAATTGCTGGATCACATGGTAATTCTGTGTTTAATTTTTTGAGGAACAGCCATACATCTTCCACAATGGGCTATATCATTTTACATTCCCATGCTTCCTAATAAATGTATATAGAAATTTTTTCAAAAGATTTTATTTATTTTTAGAGAGGGAGAAAGAGGGAGAAAGAAACATCTGCTGGTTGCCTCGTGCATGCTTCCACCTGAGGACCTGGTCTGCAACCCAGGCATGTGCCCTGCCTGGGAATTGAACCAGTGACCTTTCAGTTTACAGGACAATGCCCAATCCACTGAGCCACACCAGTCAGGGCTAGAAATTTTTTTCAAAAAACATTTAAAAATATATACATTTTAAACTATGATTGTATCAGAATTGAGCAGGGAAACATGAAACAGCATGAGAAATGCATAAGTAAATGTTATACTTTTTCATGTTTTCTCAAGATAATTTTATGTCTATCAGATTAGTTTCCTATTAGTATGAATTGTCTTCTGTTCAGATAGAAACTTTCTCCTCTCCCAAGAGTGTGGAAGACATAGTGTCCACTGGGTTCTAATTCAGGACAGGGTTTTTGGTGTGTGATGTCACCTATATAGCTTACATTATGTTTAGTTTTGTTAGATTTCAGATTTTAATAACAAATAGAAATTACTGAAGGGATGTACTTTTTCTACAGTTAATGTTTCAAGCCATAAATTTACTCCCTTGCCACCAAATATTTAAGTTCCCTGTTCTTCAAAGGTGATTAGCTGGTGCTAAAGAAAAAATATTTAATGACACATGTTCAGGCTTGATAAGGACAACTATTCAAGGTTGGGGGCTCTCTTGAAAGGTATGGGGATCACTCTCATGGGATTGCCCAGTGAGGGGGAGAGATTGGGCTCAACTCCAAATACAAGTGGGAATTTATCACCAAGGAGCAAGGTGGTGGGCAGAAGACAGAAAATTACTAAAAGGAAACATCAGGGGTAATGGGGATTGTGGCCAAACCAACCTAACAGTATTCTTGCTGAAGACAGGCCAGGATGATCACACATCACCTGGGGGTTGGGGGTGGGGTAGGGTGGAGGGTGAAGAAACTGATAAGATATGAAAGATGATTCAATATTGTGGGTTGGGGGTTCTGGTTAAACTGACTCAGAAGGGTTCTGGCTAAAACTAGATTTTATAAGGAAGTACATCATTGGGCTTAGGAGAAGGTTCAGGAGCCTGGCTGAAGTTTGGTCAAGCAAAGAATCTTTGTCATTGGCTGCTGTAAGTAATGTATCCCTATACAGTTTTTCCACATATGTCTAAAAGCATTTACTCATTCATGTCAACAAACTTATTGACTTCCTGTGTGCCAGGCTCTAAAGTATATATCATAATAATTTAATATATGTATGTATTGCAAAATGATTACCACAATACATTTAGTTAACATCCATCAGCTCACATAGTTACAAATTATTTTTTTCTTGTTACAACAACTTTTAATATATACTCTTAGTAACTTTCAAAAATATAATACTTTATTGTTAGCTATAGTCACCAAACTGTACATTACATCCCCAGAACTTATAACTGGGACTTTGTACCTTTTGACCTCTTTCCCCCGTTTCACCCTCCCTCACCGAGCCCCCGTCTCTGGCAGCCACCAATGTGTTCTCTGTTTCTACGACTTCAGTTTTTTAAGACTTTACATCTAAGTGAGATGTAAATACGTAGAGTATTTGCCTCTCCATCTGATTTATTTCAGTAGTACAGTGCTCTCAGAATCCACCCATGGTGTCACAGTGGCAAGATTTCCATCTTTTTCGTGGTTGAATAACATTCTACACACACACACACACACACACTTGTATATACATAATCAATCATGTTTTCTTTATCCAGTCACTCATTAAGAGACACCTTGGATGTTTTCATGTCTTGACTCTTATAAATAATGCAGTGAACATGAGAGTGCAGATATTGCTTCAAGATTCTGATTTCATGTCCTTTGGATATAAACACAAGCAAAATTACTAGGTCCTATGGTCATTCTGTTTTTAATTCTTTGAGGAACCTCCTTGCTTTTTTCCATAGTGGCTGCACCAATCTACATTTTCACGACCAGTGCACAAGGGTTCTCCTTTTTACACATCTTCCCCTACACTTACCTCTTGTCTTTTTGACAGCCTTTCTAACAGGTGGGAGGTAATATCTCATTGTGGTTTTGATTTGTATCTCCCTGATGATTAGTGATGTTGAGCGCCTTTTCATGTACCTGTTGGCTATTTGTGTTTTGGGGGAAATGTCTGTTCGTGTCCTCTCCCCATTTTAAAATCAGATTTTTTTCTGTTGAGTTATATGAGTTCTTTATATATTTTGGGTAGTAACCACTTAAGAGGTATATGATTTGCAAGTGTTTTCTCCCAGTCCATAGGTTGCCTTTTCATTTTGATGATGTTTTCCTTTGCTGTGTGGAAGCTTTTTAATTTGATGTAGTCCCGTTTGTTTATTTTTGCTTTAACAAATTTTTGTTTTGGTGTCAAATTTAAAAAATTATTGCCAAGACCCGTGCCAAAGAACTTCTGCCTGTATTTTCTTCTAGGAGTTTTATGGTTTCAAGTTTTACATTAAAATTTTTAATCCATTTTGAGTTGATTTGTATATGGTGTAAGATAGTGGTCCAGTTTTGTTCTTTTGCATGTTGCTGTCCTTTTTTCCCAGCACCACTCCCTGCAGAGACTATTTATCTCTTCCCATTGTATATTCTTGGCTGCTTTGTTTTAAATTAATTGGCATGGGTTTATTTCTGGGCTCCGTATTCTGTACCATTGATCTATGTATCTGTTTTTATGCCAGTGTCATACTGTTTTGATTACTATACCTTTGTAATATAGAAGTATTCTGTTAAGTAGTAGTATTCTGTTAAGGAAACAGCAACCAACTTCCATCATGCCCAGGCAATTAAAAATACCAAAAGCATTTCAAAACTCTGAATATGAGCATGTTACTTCACTTAAAGAAAATTCATCCTGAAATAAAAAATAATCTGTGTTATAAAGTAATATAGTGTGGACATTTTTGTTTTAACAGTACTTGGGTATGAAAATGTTCCACACAAAGCTGAATAAGCTTAACAAGTACTTCTAATGTCACGGTTTTCAAATAAGCTTTCAGCTGTGATAACAATGATATGCTAGTCTTTGGAAAAACCTATTTTAATTAATCTTAATTACTTTTAATTTTATTTACTTTTTTATCTTTTTAATATTTTTTTAAATAATTTATTTATTTTTATTTATTTATTTATTTACTTATTTTTAGAGAGAGGGGAAAGGAGAAAGAGAGGGACAGAAACATCACTGTGTGGTTGCCTCTCACTCATGCCCCCAACTGGGGACCTGACGTGCAACCTAGTCATGTGCCCTGACTGGGAATCGAACCAGCAACACTTGGCTCGCAGGCCGACACTCAATCCACTGAGCCACAGCAGCCAGGGCTTATCTTTTTTTTTAATTACCAAAGAAAAACATGTTAGTAACAGTCAAACAATCCAAAGTAAATCAAGTACAATGTGACATTTATTCCCTCCCCTCCCCTGTACTGTCCTACTCCCCAAAAGTAATTACTAAAAGTTTAGTGTATCTCTTTCCAGAGCATGTAATCATTTGTGCAGCCACCTAGTTACATATATATGAGGAGGGAGAGAGTAAAGGAGGAAGAAGAGGAGAGGGAGAGGGATCACATTGAGTGTGTCTGTGTGTATGCACACATGTATATACACATATAGCTTCAAATTAAAAAATAAAGGGAACCATGCCTTAATAATGTTTCGTAGTATGGTTTCTTTTCCATTTACTACAATATGACCTTAACCTCTTTCTATGTCAGTATATTTAAAGCTGTCTCAGTCTTTCCAATGGTTGCATAATGTCATTGTTTGGATGTAATCATTTTCCTATTCACAAGTATTGCTGTTGTTTGTAATGCTTTGAATATTACTATACCTGTGTTTTTGCACACTTGGGCTAGTGTTTCTGCAGGGTAGATGCCTAGAGATGTGCTGCTGAGCCATTTGCCACTGCACATGCACATGCAATTAGTCCTCCTTATCTGAGGGTCTCAACCAACTGCAGATCAGAAATAGTATTTTCAGTCCCCCTTGGGATTCTGATGCAGATGGCCAATTGTATGCATTATTTGATGCCATTTTTATGGAAAGGACTTGGGTTTTGGTATCCAAGGCAGTCCCAGAACCAATTCCCATAAGGATACCTGAGGAAAAACTATTCTTATTATTTTAAAGCCTGTGGATACATTTTACAAAATTAATCTCTCAAATGCTTGTACCTCTTGACCAAAAATTTACATTTTGCAATTATAAGCAGCTTCTCCTAATCTAATGGGTGAAAAATGGTATGTCATTATTTTATTGTACATTCCTGGATTGTTAGTGAGGTTGAATGTCTTTTCCTAGATGTATTAAATATGCTCCAAAGTGCCTATTTTTATGAGTGTTTGTCAGATTCTTATTGATCTTCATAACTTTATAAATATCATGCCTCTCTACTATGTAAGTTGTAAATATTTTTTATTTTGTTCTTTTAACTTTATAGTAACTTTTGCCAAATAAAAGTTTTTAAATTTTCATATAGTCAGATCTGTCAACTTTTTCCTTTATGGCCTCTGGGTTCAGTATCATGATGGTGAAGACCCTCCAAAGCCAAGATTATTAAAATACGTACCTACTTCTGTATGTTTATTATATTAAATTGTGAGTGCATTTGGAATTTATTTTTCTGTTTGATGGGTACTGATCTAATTTTATTTGTCTCAGCATAGAGGTTCACTTGTCCCAAAGTAATACTCTGTCCTTTTCATATGAATGGGAATCCCTTATATTCTGTTCCATTAAACTATCATCTGTGTTGCTGAGAAGCAGTTTTGTGTAGTGAGTTAGACCAGACACCAGCTCTGAAGGAAGAAGCCCTGGGTAAAACTGAGCCATCACTTCCCTGCTACGTGACCTCAGGCAATGATGCCGTCTTCTGAAATCCCAGTTTTGTCATCTGTAAAATAGGGTGGCACACTGGCTGCCTTGCAGGGTTGTGAGGATTGAAGTAAGATGATAGGCAGAAAGCACTAGGGCAGTGGCGGGCACATGCCAAGCACTGGACAAACAGTAAACTGTTAGTATTGCTGTGACTGCTATTCCTGTAACTGTGATAACTGACCTTTTATGTTGTATTTTGTGGTATAAAAGGACAAAAATATCTTCATTGTTCTTTGCTAAAGTTGAACTTAACACCAGTGTCCCAGTTTCCAAAACGACGGTTCCTTAAGGTTTTGGGTGTGACCGCATTAAGTTTCATAAGTTCAGTTTTGGGAGAACTGGTATCAGCATTCCGAGTTGCTTTGTTCCAAATGCATCTCTTGTATTCAGCATACAGTTTACTTTGTGGCTGTTCCAAGTCTTGCTTTAAATGATTTTAAATAACAATTTATTGATATGACAGATATGTTTAGTCTTAGTTCTGTCTTATTTTGTGGGGTGTTTGGGGAGAGGCCTTTAATACTCCTTGATTTTTACTTTATGGTCAGGTTTTGAATTGCTTTCTTTTATGTATATTTTCCTTCTGATAATTTAAACACTTATATTTAGTTTTTTGATTTTTCCCCCCTAGCAGTTACCTTTATAACTAAAACTTTTACATACCCCCTTTCCTTTCCATCACCCGATTTTTGATTAGTTATGTTACAATTTTAATTTTTCTAGTGATATTTCAGTTAGGATTTTTTTTTAATGGAATAGAACTCCACTCTAATGGCCGAACCAAAGAGGGGATAGTTTCCTCATACAATGAAAAGGGCAGAGGTCAGCAGATGGACTGGTTTCCTTGCCACATGAGGTCATCTGTGCCCCTGGCCCTTGGTGCCCTTCCCCTCAGCCATCCTGGGCTTGTGACCTTGGAGCTCATGCTTGTCTTGTGGTCATATGATGGTTGCTTCACCTCCAACCACTCATCTACGTTCTAGACAGGAAGAAAAAGAAAAAGGACAGAGCAACACTTGGCTACAAACCTTTGACTTACACCTTATTGGCCAGAGCTGTGTCACACCATCACCCCTGGCTATCACCCCTGGAGGGAAAGTATTTTTGACCAGACACATCGCCTCCCTGGGCCAAATTAGGGCTCCGTTAGTAAAGAAAAAGGTAAAAGGCTATCCTTGTGTCTGTATTTTTGGGCACACAGTTAACTATGTTGGGTGCAAATTTACTTTTATACCCTTACATAACATAGATTCATTTGTAACTTAGAGTGTAAACTGTAAACAGTATCTCCTGACCCTCATTATGGAAGATAAGGAAGTCAGAACATTTTGATGAACTTCTGTCTTTTTCCTCCTCCATCTCCTGAATTTTGTTAATTATGCTAGTATTTCTAATATCCATTGTTGCTTTTTAATAACATTTTTATTCTTTCCTTCAATGAGAGCAAGTGTTCTCCAGCATTTGCCCCCAATTCTCATTTTGCTACAACTTCTCCCTTCATCCCTTGGTTGATGTTATTCATCCATAAGTTTCTTCAGAATGGACTCACGTGAGCTAGGTCATTTCCATTCTTGCACATTTTCAAATCACTGCCTGATGCCTTTATATTAAAGTGATAATTTGGGTATAAAATTCTCCAGTGGTACTTTCTTTTCCTTGTCATCATTGCTGAGCTGCTTTCTGAGGTTGAATGTCCCTGAAAGTCTCTCATAGGTGGCCGTGGCTTTATTTTTTTCTTTTTCGTAATGGTATTAATGGGGGGTATTGTTGTTGTTTATTTTTGAAGCACAGTCACTTCACTAGGATATGTTTGGATATTCATGTCTGTTAGCTTATCTCAGAACATTATGACCTTCATTATGACCATTTAAAATGACTTCTTGACATATCTTGGGGTATCTTCATCACTGTGTTCTTCAGAGATATCAATCAGGGATATGTTGATTCTCCATTGTCTCGACTGTATATCTCTTATTCTTTCTCAAATCCTTTTGTTTTCCATTTTATTTTCTCACTTTTCTCTACTTACTTTCAGCAGGGTTTTTGCTCCTTTTGTTGCTTTCAATGTGAACTTTTTTAATGTGATGACTTAATTTTATTCCTTTCTGAGCTCCACTTGTTAACTTTTTTTTCACCTTTAGTTATATCATTTCTTCCCTTTTTGGAGAGTGTTTTAATCTTTTATTTCATAAGGTCTTAAAAAAATACCTGTAACAAGTTACCATACATTAAATGGCTGAAACAACACGAATGTATTATCTTATATTTCTGGAGGTCAGAAGTCTGACTGGGTCTCACTGAGCTGAAATCAAGGTGTTGGCAGGGCTGCGTTCCTTTCTGGGGGCTCTAGGGGAGACTTCCCAATTTCTCACTTTTCCAGCTTCTAGAGGCTGCTTACACTCCTTGGCTCAGAGCCCCCTTCCTCCCCCTTCAAAGTCAGCGATGGCAGGTCAAGTTGTCACATCGCATAGCACTGATCATCTGTCCTAGTCGCAATTCCATCTAACTCTTGACTTCTCTTCTGTCTCCCTCTTTCATTGTTAAGGATGCTGTGACTACATTGAACCCACCTGGGATAATTTTCCATTTTTAAGTTAGCTGATTAGCAAACTTAATTCTTTCTTTTTTAAATTGATTTTAGAACGAAGAAGGGAGAGAGGGAGAGAAACATCTATTTATTTTTTTCATTTATTAGTTGATTCTTGTATGTGCCCTGACCAGGGATCGAACCTGTAACCTTAGCATATCAGGACAGCGCTCTAATCAACTGAGCTACCTGCTAGGGCCACCAACCTTAATTCCCCTTTGCTGTGTAAGGTGACAGATTCACAGGGATTAGAACTGGGACACCTTTGAGAGCAAAAGTGAGGCATAATTCTGCCTACCACAAAGTTCACTAAGATTAATGCTTTGGGCATGATTTTTATCTGGTCTGGCAAAATTATTTTGATATGTATTCTTTTCTTCATTCTCCCTTCCTTCCTTGCTCCCTCTCCCACCCCCACACAGTTTTTTTTTTTGTTGTTGTTTTTTAAAAAATAATCCTGTGTTTGTTTATAAGTAAGAGGAGTTTTCCCCTAACAGGCTATTAGTGTGGGGGAATAAGCTAACATAGCTGGTGGTTGGAGTTTAGATCTGTCTGTGGAAGTTCAGTTCTAAGCCAGGACTTGAGCTCCCTGGATCCACAGGTAAGCCCCATGTCAATCAGGGGTGTCTGTGTGTATATATGTGTATGTGGGGGATTTACTTTTATTTCTCCTCAGCTGACAGGCTCCTGGCCACCCCTTATTTGGCCACCGCACTATTTCTCTTGCCTTGCTTGTATTTCTTAAACCTAAGTTTTAGTTAATTATTAGTTAGCTTCTTGATTCTGAAATATACCTAGAAGATAAACAATGAAAGTGTTGGTTATACTACACATATTAATTATTAAGTATGCCTGCCCACCAC
This sequence comes from Furipterus horrens, assembly GCF_987537825.1. Classification (NCBI taxonomy): domain Eukaryota; kingdom Metazoa; phylum Chordata; class Mammalia; order Chiroptera; family Furipteridae; genus Furipterus; species Furipterus horrens. The sequence goes on from NW_028327181.1 coordinate 67,098,957, forward strand.
CTACACCCTTTTTAAGAGAAACCACCCTGCTGTGGCCTTGCTGGGAAGTGGCTGTGTTTTGAGCCATCTGATCCCCCTGCCCGCTCCACCCTCACCGTGCTGCCACCACTGGGCTAGGACCCGATCCAAGGAGACCAGCCTACAGTCTTACCAGTACCCTGTAGCTTGATTCAGAAAGTTTAACTAAACCTGTTTAAACCACTGTGTATGTTGTCTGGGTTTAATTTGAGCTCAGCCAGTTGCTAGTTGTGTTACCTTAAGCAAGTTCTTCAAGGCTCACTGTGCCTCGTTTCCTTTCTGTAAAATATTAGATCCTATTTAATGTTGTTTTGAGAATTCATTCACATAGTCTTTACAGCAGTGTCTGACTCACACTCAGAGCTGTGTAAATGGTAGCCATTGTTATCGTTATTCTATTAGGAATTGGAATTAGGAAACTGAATGACTAAGAGAGTTACCGCTAGAAACTAGAGCTGGAGTGTGCCAAGATGGAATAGTAATAGTTCTTACTTCTTTTGGGGGTCATTGCTTCCTTGAGGAATCTGATGAGAGAGAGAGAGAGAAAGAGAAGCATCTTTTCGTTGTTCCACTTATTTATGCATTCATTAGTTGACTCTTGTATGTGCCCTGACCAGGGACTGAACCCCACAACCTTGACATATTAGGATAATGCTCTAAACCAACTGTGCTATCCAGCCAGGGCCCCTTGAGGAATCTGATGAAAGTATGGACAGTTCCCTGTAGAAAAGTACATATACATATGTAAACATACATAAAAGCCCCTCATATAGAAAAAGAGGGGCAGGGGCTATGAAAGCCAGATTTATGAAAGAACAGAAACTCATCAAAGCAGAGGGAACTCTTTCATAAAGGGAGGAGAACGGACTAAGAAGAGAGAAGCAGAAGCCTTGAGCCAGCCCCTTAGTTCCAGGTCCAGCAGTTTCTACCCCAGGATTCCTCTCAGATCCCTGCTTGTCTCCCTGCTTCCCTGGACAGAATCAGGCGTAGCCCTCACATCTTGCGACCAAATCAGCCAGACAAAATCAGTGACTTTTACACGATGAGGAATTATTGATGTGTCATTTCAGATTTCTCTGAGCCAACATTATGAAGTTTTCCTGCGGTGTGATTATATCAACAGCCAGTGCTTTCAGAATAAAGTGAATAACCAGCTGCAGTGGCTTTTCCATGGCTGCTAACTTCCTTTTGAGTTGGTCGAACACTTCCCAGGCCTATCCTATTTTTTTAAATATTCCAGTTTAAAGATAAAAACAACCTCTCTAGTAGACTTCCTTTAAAATTTTGGTTAATCTTTTAAGTTTTGAACTGAAAATGAGGCAGAACTTTGCAAGATTTTATAGCTGGAAAGAATTTAAATTTTTTTCTTGTCCCCTGAGTTTTTATAGAAATAAAGGAAACTGAACCCCCTTCACCCCCCATATCAGTTTTGCGTAGTCTATCTCATTTAGTACTCACAACCACCTTATGTGGCATAATATGACTTTACAGATGAGAAAATAGGCTTAAAGAGATTTACTCCTTACCCAAGATCAAAGATACCACACATGCTGGAACTAGGATTTGAACCCAGGTCTTTCTGACTACAAAGTATATGTTATAATCCCTCCATGGCCTCTAAAATTCAGGCTAGAAAAGAGTGGGGCTTTTATTTTATATCTCTTTCCCTCAACATGGCCTTTTTTTAAACATGTTTTCTTGAGAAGAAGGCCAGAAGCATACTAACTTCACTTTTCGGTCCACGAGCTAGAAAGGTTTTGAATGCGTCCATTTAGCATCTGCCCTCACAACCGCCTAAGGTCCACCAATCAGAAACCTTCCCACTGAGTTGGAAGTACTGTTGGATATTCAGCCAGCCGCCCTTCCATACAGAGGCTTTCCCGTGGAGCCCAGCCTGGTGCTGCTGGGGAGGATGGTCAGACTGCAGGCGCAGCAGGGATCCAGTTTCATCTTCAGCATAAGTAATGTGTTTCAGAGTTTTTGCAGGATGAGGGCGTGGTTACTGGCTCTAGAAGTAGACAGTTTGGGTGGACCTCAGCTGTTCTGTTTAGTGCTTGAGTGACCTTGGGCAAGAGCATACTACTTCTTCAAGTCTTGGTTTCTTTATCTGGAATATAAGAAGTATGTGATGCTTGGGATTGTGTAAGGATTAAATGCCATCACTGCCTGACATAGATAGTAATGCTCCGTAAGGCTATTATTATACTCCTTGTAAATGATTTAGAGCAACAGCAAGGAAGAAATAATATCAGTTTCTTACAAGAATTCTCTTTTACTTTGGTTAATTTTTTTTAAGTTCTCAAACTTAAAAGATAAGTTTAACTTTATAGGCTTTTATAGCTGAGAAGGCTTACTTTCCTTGAAAATAGCAACTCCTGTGTTTAAATGAGAAGATCAATTTTTAAATCTTCAGTCATTTTATGAGCAAAATATTAGCTTCAAAGTGCCTAATATGTATATACATGTTATGACTAAAATGAAGAGAGGTAGAAATATGTCTTTTTTCCAGTTCATTTAGTTGCTAAACAGTTAAATAATGGCTGTTTTCCTGTTCCTCAGCAGACTGAAGAAGCTTCAGTCCGATATCTTTTAGGACTGCAAAAGGTTTATAGTTTTTTTATGCATTCTTAGAACATTACTGTGAAGTAGTTAGCAGATAAATATGATTTTTATTTTATTTATAACAGTATTTCAACATTTAACTTCAAAATCTTCTGCTTCACAATGTAGATGAATAATTTTCAAATATTTTTGTTCTTAGAGACTGTATGATATGTTGCAGGACCATACTGAGTTTTTCAAGTTTCCTAGACATTTCCATGCACCATGAAAGTCTTAGTTTGCAGTGTATTACTGATTATTATGTAAATTGTGCCAGTGTACTCATATTATATATATGCATATATGTATACATATTGAATAAACTTACAAATACAGTAATGTACAATTTATTAGTAGGTGATTATTTTGGACAGAATTATGCATAAGTTTGACAGGCTGGCATTTAGAAGTACAAAAAATACCACATGCATTTAGAATCCTAAAAGGTTGGCTTGGAAGAGAATTTAGAGGTTATTCTAGACTAGCACCTCATTAAATAGAAAACTGAGGAACAAATAGTTACTTGCATAAGTTTCATAAATGAATTATGATAATTTTTTCTAACCAAAACGTTTTTATGATCTGGCTTCTCTTGTCATTTGTCTTCTCTCTTTTTGACTAAAAATAATAGTTTTAAAAATTATTTTTAAACATCTCCCCAAATAGGAGCATATTGTCTTTAAAGAAGAAAGACTGAATTTTTTTTTAATAATAAAGATGGATTAGGGTTTTGAAATTGAATTTTAAACTTAATGTTACATACAGGAATTTTATATAATATCTACTGTTGCATTGAGCATCCATCTATTCAGTTAAGAACACTTTTTAAATTTAAAAAGTATATATAAAACAATTAACTAGCTCATGGTTCACGAATTGCAAATCAGTATTTTTCAAAGAAAAGTTGTATTCAATTTTTTTTCCTTTCCTAATATTTGAAGATATTGTTAAAGAATTATAATCTGTTGCAAACTTGGTTAGGATCAAAATGAATTCTTTAAAATTCATGGTTTTTTCCTCTTTTTAAAAAAGATTTATTTACTTGTTTATTTTTAGAGAGAGGAAAAGGAGGGAGAGAGAGTGGGAAAGAAACATTTATGTGTGAAAGAAGCATTGATCAGTTTGCCTCTCGCACGCCCCCAACTGGGGACCTGGCCCGCAACCCAGGTATGTGCCCTGACTGGGAATTGAACCTGCGACCTTAAGTCTGCAGGCTGGTGCTCAGTCCACAGAGCCACACCAGTCAGGGCCAAATTTCAGTTTCAATAGCGTTATAGCAGTCAAGTGGAGAGAAACCAAAGGAATTATTAGAAGTGTTTCAAAACTCAAAGCCAGAAGTAATAATTAATACTGGACTAAGTTTCCCATCCTTGTCACCCACCACAGCCTGTCCTGTCCCCTTGGTCTAAAACATTCTTAACCGCCCTCTTCACCTGTCTAACCCTTTCTTATCCTTCAAGGCCCTGCTTTTGTGTCAGTGAAACCTTCCCTAGACCGGTTAGGTCTCATAGTGCTATGTTAGCATTCTGCTGTTCTTCATGCCTCCAGTTTATCTGGACTGTAAGAATATGGTTATTGGTAATTTTTAAAAAACCATGTCCCTCACTTGACTATTAAGTTCCATCAGGGCGTGAACCACATTTGTCTTTTTCACTGCTATATCCTTAGTGTCAATCATCATGCTAGACACATAGATACCCTCAGTAAATATTTATGGACTAATAGATGAACGGATTCCTTGTTTAGGATGTTGTAGCTAAGAGATGTTGAGAGGAATGAACCGGCTACTTCACATACAGCTTCAGACCACGGATAAAGGATTCGTTTAGGTTTGCAAGCCCAGAAATGTATCATTTTGATTTTCAGATTCATTGGTTACTAGTAAACAGATTACAGGAAGTGAATTTGTATGCCAGAATACAATTTTTAAATTTAGAGTAGGGAATGTACCTAAAAACGGAGATTTATGGTCTATACAAGTTAGGCCAAGACAATAATCACTGAATAAGCTTGTACTTCTCTACATTTCCTAGCCTAGCTTGTCATCAGGTTGGGACCACATGACTAGTACTGGCCAATGAACTGTGAGCAAAAGTGATATGTGTCACGTTGTGGCTGTGGTAGTTAAGAGCTGATGTGATCTCTTCATTTCTTTCTCCTTTGTTGTGGCACCTTGTAGGCCATTGTTTCAGTTGACAAATTACAGGATGGGGGAGGACTGCCCAACCAAGGTTGAACTTCAACAAGCAAGAAATAAACCTTTGTGTGTTAGCCATTGAGTTTTCAGTGGCTTATTTGTTACAACAGCATAACCTAGCATTATTCTGATTAATAAATTGGGAACTTTCTCTTGGCTTATAGATTTTCATTCAGAGACACAAATTACAAATATGGAGGTTGGTTCTTGGGAGAAACCCTCATATTTGGGTCTTATTTGTTTCCCTAAGCTTGAACTACCTAAATAATAACTATGTTATATAGAAAAATTATGAGAGTAAGAGCTAACAAATGAAAATTTAGAACATTTGAGTAATTAACATCCACTAACTGGTATTTTGTAGTACTTTAGAAATAGTATTCATGGTTCTTATTGAAGCACAAGTTTGGAATGGTTTCTTCCTCCATGATATTTTTGGTATCCTCGTAAGTAAGGAACATCCAGGTTGAAATGAACAACTTCTATAAATCCAGATTTTAAAAATCCCCTATTTTTCTACATTCCTTTGGTTTATGTATTCTACAAATAATCTTTTAACAGTAGTTTACCCATAAAATGGAACTCTTACAAGGTATTTTTTCATAAGGTATTTTTTTCAACAGAATTATATTTGGGTATTTTAATTCCTGCTTTTTTTGAGAATGCAAAGATGAATAACTATATATGTTGTCCTTAGAATTTCCCATCTATACCAGAGACTGCTCACTATTCACCAAAACTTATTTCCTCTCCTTTGCGGGCACACGCTCCCTTGAAGTTATATGCGTTATGTGACTGAGTACTTGCCAGTGGAAATTTTGAGGTCTAGCCACTTCCAGGTCTAGCTCATAAAAGCCTCCCACGTGTGATTCTCCATTCTTAGCCCCCTTTTGCTGGCTGGTTATCAATGGCCAAGGTAACCAGGAAGCCATGTGCTGAAGATGGAAAAGTTTGTTAAAGTGGTCATTAAATGACTGCCTGGAACAAAGGCCTGCTCCCTCCCCCAGAAACATTTGTCTTGGACACATGTGTGGGTAACAAACAACACTACTGTGTTCAGCTATTGAAATTTTGGAGTTTGTTATTGCAATGAGCAATAATAGCTATTTTAGCAATTCCAGAGCAGATATTTAAATTTTCAAGAATGATTAACTTACATCTTAATTTGTAATGTGTCCCACTTTGAAGAAACAGTGATTTCATTTAAAATAGTCCGTTAATTCTTCATCCTGCTTTCATTATTCCCAGTTACTTGGCTCTTCCCAAAACAGCCAGCTAATGGCTACTCTGATTAAGTAGGCCCTTTGTTTGTCCTTCTTCCTCCCACACCATTTTATAAGGTCACATTCTGTGTTTACAAATCCAGAGAGCATTTACTCTTATTTATAAGTGCAGTAGGAAAAAGAGAAGGAATAAATTTAAAATGTCAACACAAAGGTATTTTTTATGTGGCTGACTGAAACTCTGCCAGGTCACTTTTCTAAAAAGTGTTGCTGCCTTGAGACATTTACCAACATGTAAAAGCCGCTCTGTGCTCAGCCTTCCACCCAGTGCCCAAGCCAGAAATTGAGTTGTTCTTGATTCAGCTTTCACTTCATCTCCAGCCCCAGCGAGTCAGTCACCCAATGAAGTTAGTTCAGTCTCCTAAATAGCTCGGGAATCTGGCACCATTTTCTAGTTTAGGTGTCAGCTAAGGGTCCCGTGAATGCAACTGTCTCCTAACTGGTCTCCCTAGGCCAGTCCTAATACTTCCATGTAACCAGAATTTGCTTTATAAAACGCAAAACCTGCGCTTGCCAGGTGGCTTAGTTGCTTGGAGCATCGTCCCATACCCCAGTGTGGGTTCAATTCTCAGTCAGGGTGCATATGGGAGGCAACCCGTCAATGTTGCTCACATTGGTATCTGTCTGTCTGTCTCCTCCCACACACACACTTCTTTTCTCTGTAAAATCAATAAACATATCCTCAGGTGGGGACTAAAAATAAAATAAATAATTAAAAAAAAAGAAAATGCCGAACTCAACACCTCATGCCTTTGCTTTGATGCCCTTCCATGACTCTTCCTTGCTTTTGACACGAAGCCTAAATTTCCTCAAGTGACTTGCAAGGCCGTGCATCATCGAGGAGGAATTCTGCTATTTTCTATCTTTTCTTCCCTTTCCCTGCACTGTCTTTCCATGCTCAGTGCTGCATAAATCCGCATTGTTCCTGCTGTGACCTCAGGGTGGAACTATCGCTACTCTCCCGCCTTGTCACACCCTGAGGTCTGGGTCAGCTGCCCTTAATTTGTACCCCAACATAACCCTGCATTTCCTCTGTTACAGAGGCTCTGGTGCCGTGTTTTCCCGATTACCCGTTTCTTCTCCTGCTGGACAGTCTGAAGGATCTCAGACCGTGATTATATTGATTACCATTATATCTAAGCCCTTAGCACGGCGATTTTCAACTACTGTGCCACAAGAATTTTTAAACATGCAGTACCTAGCTATTTAGTCAGGGGCACTGACCTCTTTTCCCTTAGGCTGTCAAATTTAAAAAATGATAACAGCCAACATCACAATAACTATATGGTGTGAATAAATCAAAATTATACCTATATTTTTGTCAGGTCGGCAAAAAAATTTTTTTTTTCTGTGCTGCAGAATTTTAGTAATTAGTTTATGTGTGCCAGGAGATGAAAAAGGTTGAAAACAGCTGCCTTAGCACATTGTCTAGAACAATAAACACTTCTTGGATAAATGAGTAGTGTAGTGGTAGGATGTGTAAGAACCCAGTCTTTTAAAATTTGTCTATGAAGTAATATTCGAGGATGTACTAAAAAAGACTAAAGTGAGTGCCAGGATGTCTTTCCAAATGTTGGGAAATCATCAGTGCTGAAGACCGTTTACAGGAGAAATGATTAAATTCTGGATGTATTTTAAAGATTGAACTAATAGGATTTGCCGATGGACATGAATGACTCCATGCTTATAAATTACATTTTCTTGGTGAACATGAAAAGATAATGTCACAGTGGTGGTTAAGGTCACTGTGAAGATTAAATGACATAATATACATAGGAAGTTCCCACCGAGCCTGGTGCTCGGCATTTTCTCCGTGCTCAATAATATTACTTTTCTATCTGTTGGTGACTTAGTATCTAGTGAAGACAAGAAAGCTCCATGCACTAGAACATGCTGCTCCTAACCAAAACCGTGCAGCAGGCAAAGCTGGTGTCCCGCCTCTGCCTGCGGTGGGCGGCCCCTCCCGTGTCCCATACGGAATCTGCAGGCTGTTTTGGGGTCAGGGCCTCTCGCCTGACCCGGAAAACCCTCTGCTTGTCTCTCCAGCTCCCTGAGTTTCCCAGTTTGTTACTGTTATGTCTCATTCATTTCCTCCAGTTGAAATTGCTTCTTATTTATTTCCCTTTAGAGATTTTGTGATCTGTCTCCACTTCTCTGAATATTGCTATTTATGACCCCACCCTTTTCTCTACCTGTCATGAAGGCATTAGGAAACAGAACATACAGTGTTTATTCCGTTGTCAGCCTGCTGGGGTTTAAACCGTGGCACTACCACCCCAGCCAACCTTGGGAACACTTGGCACGTTACTAAACCTCCCTAGTCCTCACTTCTGCCGTATGTAACATGGGAATGGAAACTGTTGACGCTGTGAGGATAAGAGAGAGAGTTCCTTCAGTGCGTTTGGAATGGTGCGCAGCACAGGAAAGTCACGGAGTAATCTTTAGCCACCATTAGTCATAAGCATACCTGGTGACTTCAGCTCCTCTGTGACTCTAGATAGCATCACCTCCCTACTGATTCTTCCATCTGTGCTCCTCTCCTCTCACCTGTTCTCTGATCCTGTTTTTACTTGGATGTCTCACAGTAAACTCTTAACTCAGTGCTCAAAATAAGCCTATCAGCCTCTCTCTGTAGCAGTGTGCTTTGACTACACGTCACAGGAAACCCAAATAAAAGTGGCTTAAACAAAGGAAGTTATCTCTCTGATAAGAACTCTTGAGGCAGGATGGATCTGAGGTTCCACTTGCTCGATCATGTCCTCAAGGACCCAGTTCCATCCCGTCTCTCAGCATTTTGACTTGTCCTTTTAGGCTGCCTCCCCTCACCTCAAGACAGAAAATTAAGGCACCATGTGCATATGACAGCAATCCTAAAGAGTTTCCCCCTCGCCTTCATGCAGATCACGGGCACTCCAAATCTGATCAAGGGGGCCAGACCTCCCAATTTTAGCTTAGTCTAGCCCAGCTACATTCCTGAGCCGGTGAGTGTGTGTGTCTGGGGGGGCGGGGGGGGGGGGGCGGGCAGTGAACACTCACCCGGAATCAGAGTTACACTGGCGCAGAGGAGGGTGGGGGATGACTTTGGGTAGGACGCTTACAGTGTCTGCTGCAGTGTCTGCAGTATTTCACAATTAGAAGTAAGAAACAAGTGAAGAGCGGGGAATCACAGAGAAGTCACAAAAACTAGGTGGCGGGTATCGTACAGACCAAGGAGGAAGGCCGAAGCAGAGGGGGTGGGTTTGAGAGCTGCCACTGTGGCATCCTCGGGGACCGGGCATGGGAACCAGGAAGAGGGGCCTCATTTGGTGTCCAGTTTTCTTCCTGGTTAAGTGTGTGGCCATTCATGGAGGTGGGGAAGACAACAGGATGAGTCGGTTTAATTGAGTTAAATATTACACAGATCGAGTCTGAGGTGCCTGCGAGACATCCTAGTGGAAATATTCGATAGGCAGTTGGAAGAAATGTCTGAATTGGAAATGCAGTCCTCAGAATGCCGCTCTTTCCCAAGTTCTGGCCCTCCCCATTTCTCCATTCTGATGCTGTTGCCCGGTCTCCTGTGAGCCCTTCTCTTCCTTTATGTCCTGTCCCAGGTTAATAGCCTTCTCCCTTTCTTCTTAAGGAACCCACTCTTTGGCGAAGCCATCGCTGTGCACCAAGGTGACAGTGTAATGGTGTGAGGCAAGTAACCATCACCTGTTAAAATTAATTCAGAATTTACAGAGCCAAATCATTTATTTGATCTACTTTTATAAAGGCCCATAAAATTATTCAATTACAAAAGTAATTTAATTACAAAATTCTCAAACCAAAATACTTCTACCTCCAAGCCCAGGTAATTGCTGTAAGTGGACAGAGTTGTGTAAAGGCATATTAAAGACATATTTAGAGCCGTATTAAAAGTTACAGACTTACCTTATAGTTCTGCAGAATTATAAACATGAACAATAGCGATCATAAATATTCATTTGCAATTTGCAATTTAGACCTAGATTACCCGGGAAAATCACTCAGCACGTGCTGACACAGGACACCCAGCCATCTGTGTACCTTTACTAAATCGGTGAACGCTGAACTTCCTTCAGGGTTGCCCTTACCAGCGCTTGGTATCCCAACAGCTCCCAGCCCTCCCTTCCTGGGCACCATGCCTGCTCTCTGGGCACCCTTCCCTCCGCTTCCTGCATGCACAACCCAGTGTCACACTGGCCCCTGGTTCCGCTCACCGCTTTCACCCTTCCGCTGCTCTGCAGCCTTTGCAGACACCTTGCAGCCACATCAGTCTCCTCGTTTCCTGGTCATGCTCTCTGCTCGCCCGCACAGCACTGCTCCTGCCTTGTCCTGCCCGGCCTTCAGACCCTCACCGGTTACTTAGCCGGTTTCCACTGCCGTTAGGTGGAGAGGAAGCACTGACAAGTTTTGGCCTGCCTTTGGGGCAGCTTGATCACTGTGAATTTGTTTGCAAATACGGCATAGATCACTAGTTCCCCTACAATTACAGTTGGACCTCTTCTAGTAAGATAATGCAAAAGGCCTGCCCAAGTATTAGCATTTGTTATTACTGCCGAGCACAGAAACAGAGCATGAATGCCTCTTATTTTAAAAATAGCCCTAGGAGGGTGTGGGGAAGGAGGCAATCTAACTGAGAGGCAATTTAGAAATATCTCTCACCCTAAATATAATACTTATGTGCATAGGCATATATATATGGATATACATACCCATATTTACATATACACAAAAGAGGTATAAAATTTGCATGTATATGTTTAAATCTCTCAGGACATAGTAAATAGGTTAAGGTCAGAGGAAAACACTGTAAGGTCAGTGGAAAATGCTGGAAGTTGTGGGATAGGGTATAAGGGAGACTTTCATTGCATTCTTTTGTGTACCTTTTGAATTTCGATCATTGATATATTACTTACTCTAATGTACTATTCTATACCCAACAATACTAGTTCAGTAATTTATCCCACAGAAATGTTTGTTTGTATATGCATTAACAATATTGCATGTAAAATTATGTTAATGATAGCATTATAGTAACAATGATAGCAACCTAAAAATTCATTGGTAGAGGCCGGTGCATCAATTATACCTTATCTGTGTTGTGGTTTAGAGAAATGAAATATGCAAATATGCTCCTACGGGAAGATTGCTGAATTAAGATAGTGTAGGCTCTGTTGCAGCCACAGGCAACCACCAGGTCTCAGCAGCTTAATGTAATAAAGGTTTATTTATTCTCACGTGGAATCTGTGGATCAGTGGCCCCTGAGCCCTTAGACCGCCTTAATTGTGTAGTTCTGCCGTCTCAGACACAGAGCTCCCTCTGTCACCAATACAGCTTGCACGCCGGCTTTTCTGTGCTTTGGCGTGGAGTGTGTGTGTCCCACAGTTCATTATAACGTGGCCCTAATAACTAATAGTATGGCCCTGCCTAACTGCAAGAAGGGGACGAAATGTGGGGGAATAGATGGAATATTTGGGGTACAAACCCTCATTGCCATAGAGGATAAGGTACTGAAAAAAAGCATAATGTGTAGATCGGATTTACATGGTGTAGGTATGTGTGTACGTATGTATGCACGTTATGTATATATAATTTACTATTTAAAACAACTATGCATGGAGCATAGGCACGAGAAATTTTCAGAAAGGATATATAAGAAGTTATTAACAATAGGGACCCCTGGAGAGTGGGGCTAAGGCTCCGCTGTTTGAATTTTTTACCATTATTTTTTATATTTTTGACATAGCAATAAATTGTTTACCTTAAACACTATGGTTTACGATCTACCTTCTATTAATATATATTAAAACAATAGAATTGATGTATATTAATTTTTGTGTTTTTTTAAAATCTGGTTTATATTGACTCCATGAAATCCTTCCTGAAAAAATTCAATTTTGAGAAACTGAATTGTACAACTGATAATTTTTCTTAAATGAAATTAATTTATAGCTCTGCTATGTATATGCATATGTAATAATGTATATGTAATATATACAGAGTAGAGAGACTAGGAAAATCCACTGGCATTTATACTTCCCTGTGTTATGTAGTTAAGCTTTACCTGTTGCCGGTGCTGTAACCTGGGAAAGGCCGGTCCCCACTTACTCCGGACCTCTCCTTTCCTGCATGTGCCTGAACTGAAGGGCCGGTGAAGAAATCAGCCATTCATTCACAGTGAGCAAGCAAGGGACTGACCAGAATCGCCTTGGAAAGCCAAACACCCAAGAGCTATGAAAATATAGTAACAGATGACATAATTCTTACTCCTAAGAGAAATATCTAAAACTATATTAATCTCTTTAGGCATTCAAATACGAAGGCTCACTTTTATAAGTTAATGCACTCTTTTTACAAAGTCAGACATTTTCATTTACAAACTGGGTATATATTAAATATACATTAAAATACATTTAAACTCTTAATTGAAAAACAAAGGGCATTACCCTTGGGTGTGGTGGTATAAGGTTTCTTTTATAATCACACTCTTCTGTCTTTCATCCTCCCCTCAGAGGATAAATCTAATCCCTGAAGTTGTCTAGAACCTGAAAAGAAGGATGTGGTTTGAGCTCTTATGTGTCTCTGGGTCCCCAGGAGAGAGCACGCGGCCTCAGAAATAGCTCTTCCAGGACCAGGTCCAAGGCCAAGGGCTCTTTGGAGCAGCCCAGCTCCAACCTTGATGTCTTTATGGGCTGCCTTGACCAGGGTTCAAGTATCCTGTAAATGTCAGCTTTTTAAGTTAGTCCTTTTTCTCTGAAAGAATTGTTTTGGTTTTGAGGTTATTTCTTTATATTTGGTGTATAGATGCTATCTCATTTTGATGGTTTTATTGTTTTATTAGTCGTCTCTGCCAATAACACACTTCATCATCAGTCTTAGCTATAAAACCAGACTCAGTGTATGAGGGAATCACACCCTCAAATGAAACCTACTACAGACTCTTTGGGTCTTTTATTTCTCTGAACCTGCTTCCATCATCAGGATTTGGTTCGTGACAAGTGCTGTATTCAAAAGATGTGTCTTTTCTGGACAAAAATGTCTGTTAAGCTTGTTTTGGGAAGGATTAGGTATTAAGTTAAATTATATTAAAAATAAATAATACAAATTTTACTTTCCAGTATAGCTAGGAGTTCTAAACTATAAATTTAAAAACAAGCCTTATTGAAATATAAATGACCGTAAGCCTAAGTAATAAACATAAATAAATGCTTATGTTTCCTGTGATTTTCATATACTTTTGAGTTTGAGTTGATAAACTATTCTTGAGTATTACGTATTGTAACATGGTCCTACTGTGTGTGACTGATACCCAGTGTGTACCACACAGAACCTCACCGTGAGAGTTTAACAGTATCCTGAATGGTTTATACTTGGTTGAACAAAATGAGTTCACTGATCTCGCTCTTGCCTGTCACTGTCATGTCCAATTGACATAGAAGTTTCTAAGTTTCTAAGTGCTCTCTGTTTCCATACTCATCGCGGCCAAAACAAAGAATTTGTAGACTGGAACACTTGGAGTAACACTGTTCTAGGAACTATTGGAGAATATAAAGTACCGTGGAAACCCTTGAAATATTAAATAGCAATAAAAAATGCAATTGCTTAAAGGGCAATAGAAGGGATACCCCAGTGCAACATCCGATTAATTGACGAATAAGCTACAGAGAGGTTAACATCCTCAACACCCAGCTGAGTGAGAAATCCTTTAGGCTAGAGAGAGAGGTGCCAAGGAGAGCTGCGTGGAGAAGACAGAGCAGCACTTGAATGATCTCTTAAAGGATGATAGCTGTTTAAAAATATAAAATGGATCCATTTGATTTTATTAATAATTTTAGTATCTTGATTAACTAATTAATGAATTGTCCTGTGAACCGAAGGTAAACAAACATTGGTCATATTAATTAATTATACATAAATACTGATTTTACTATATTAATCTTAAGGTCAGCCTTTGACTACAAAGGGAACTTCCTTGCTTGCCTTTCTTTCATCTTATTTTTCAATTACAGTTTACATTCAGTATTATTTTGTATTAGTTTCAGGTGTACAGCATAGTGGTTAGACAATCGCATACTTTACAAAGTGTTCCCCTGACATTTCCAGTACGCACCTGGCACCATTTGTGCACTTTAAAAAAAAAAAAGTTAAATTGAAAAAAGTAAAAAGAAAGTCTTTGTTCTTTTGAATCGTTACCAGTTTGTGATTACTGTGTTTCCAGATTCTTTATAAGTGGGAATACTCAGTAAGGTTCCTTTAAAAAGCTCTGTTTCCCAGATGTTGCTCTGTAATACGGGACCAGTCCTTGCCAGCTCCATCTTCCTTTTTCATGCGTACTGTGGCGTTAGATCGCTTCACTTCCTTTGCGAAAGAATGACTGCAGAATCCTAGGGTCTGGTCACTGTTTTACACGGTGTCTATTGCCTGCCGAGGGTATTAGAACTTTCTATTGGTCATCACCAGATAGTAAGTTGGAATTACTATTACACCAGATATTAAATGGGAATTCCTATTACTAATGTTTGGTGAGCTAGCTGTGTACAAGTTACAGATGAATATATATATATATATATATTTTGCTTAGTTTTATTATTTTTAAACAGTCCCATTTTAAAATAGAATAATATCTTTTAAAAATCCACTAATTCTAGCTTCTCTTGGAAAATCAGAAGTGCTGGCACAACTTGGTCCACAATTCAATATAAGAATTATCTATTAGATATTTTCAACAAGCTCCTCCCTTTTTATACGGCACGTGTTGTCCAGTCCCCACCATGACCTAGGGACTTACTTCCTTTCTGTTTATCTCCTCTGTCTTGCCAGCCTGACTTCCATAGATAGCTTAGTTTGATTACTGGACTTGTATGTAATAGCATGTTTGACCCTCCAAATCTAAAACCACACCCAACCAAAACTTTCAACTTTACCAGCACTATCAGCTTCCTAACTTGAATTATGTGTCATTTGAAGAACAAAATGATATATAATTCTGTGGCTGAAATAAGTTGGTTGATCTCAGATTACTATAATCTGCATAAATAAAATATTGTGTGTATATATCTGTGTGAATATGCATGTATATATATGTGAGATGTGAGAATAAGACAAATATATTCAATTATCTGAGTGAAGGAAACGTGGTAGTTTTTTAATGATCTTGAATTTTATGTTTGTAATTATTTCAATATAAAAATATTTTTAAAAGTCAAAGCTAAATATCAACCACAGGTTGTCAACAGTAAGAAAGTTTTTTCTTCCCTAAGTGATTAATCTTTTAGTCAGAATTTGAGGAAAGGGAACATTTAAAGCCAACCTAATTGGTACCATGTCTTAAAAATTGTTTTTCAGAGAAAAAGAAATGTTTTCTTCTAGCAGATATTAAGAATAAGACTTAGAAAATATTTTTGTATGTATTTGCAACCAAAACCATTTGTCTCTGCATCTGAATTTTAGTGCCCTGACGTAAGAAAACACTCAAAGCATAAATGAATGCGTTGCCTCCCTGCATCCAAAGAAGGATCTTATTAGCAGTGTATACGTGGTTGATGAGGTGTAGGCATCCACGTATTAGATATTTTTTAAAAGCAACCATATTGTCAACAGAGCACAGATCTGACCTGTTTGTTCATCTGTGATGATGAATTTATGTCAGTTTAGTCCCACACTTGGGTCTAGTGCGTGGTACGCGTCTCCTAGCAGGCTGGGCAATAAAAGCTGTAGTCCACACACCCACAAAGGACAAAGATAAATACTAGTCAACAACAATATTCATTCTGTTTATTTCCCATAGAAGCAAACCTACTTGCCCCAGTTTTGGAGAGTGGAAGCCCCTTTCATCTAGATGCAGTATCCTTTTGACATGTCCCTCTGTTTCTTGGAGAACTTTCTTACTTTCTGGCTCAGTACACTTTCAGGCTTATCTTATGCTTTCCCTGCCCCAGTGATGAAATCAGCCATTTCTCCGAAAAGCCTTTTGCACCCTTGGTGTGGGATGTAGAAATCAAGATCTGGGGAATAGGTGTGGTTGTTGCTACTTGTATGTCACTGTTTTTCGACTTTGTCAGCAGAGTTGGGGGGAATGGAGGAAATGCACACACACATACATGTGGATATTTCTATTTCTTTGTCTATTTATAGTAAATATCATGAGTTCATACTGATATCCCTCATTTCAATCCCACACCACGGGGTTTCTTGTAGCCTTCTCCCTTCCGCATTTGTCATTTGTCATTTCTGCAGTAGTGTGAAACCTGGCTCCCATCATCCTCAACATATTTACTTATTTTCTCAGCCCTCTTGTCTGTAATGAATTCCCCCACTCCGTGGGCCACCTCCTCAACCCCTACTCTCCTGGACACCCCGGCCGCACCAGTGGCACCCTTACCCTGGCCCCGCCACACCAACAGACTGAGCCAGCGGGACCCTCGGCCCTGGCTCTGCCAGAGACACTGGCCCTGCTGGCCAAATCCTTGGCGTTTTAAACATAGACGAATTATAAGCAAAAATTTGAGACAAAGTATTTCCTGAAATTATAAAATAAGAATATTAATAGTTTTAGCTATTTAATTACATAGTTTAGGTTCAGTTCTTATTTCACCGAGGACAATGGAACCTATTAAGTGAAGATTTGGAAATACTGGTATTTATAAGTAGGCTTACATTTACTTTTTGAAATGTAATTTTATCAGAAATGTAGCATGTAGAGAAGCAGTTCAGTGCTTAAGTGAACAAGGCTGACCTAGAGGACAGCTACTTTCTGAGAGCAACTAAAGCTTTTCTTAATGGTCTATGAAGTTCAGAATTCATAATCATAGTTGGGGCAACACCTAAACAAAAAAATAAATATTATAGTATTTTTTTAAATTGGCAACCCATCTACTTACATAAATTCCTTTCTCAGTTTGACCTAGCCATAAAAATGATTTAATTTCTGCTTTAGGAACTTAAAAAAAAAAAAAAAAAAAAAAAAAAAACACAGGGAAAATTATTTGTTTTTTCCATTTCCTGGTGTATTTGATCTGTTTTTAGTTTTTGACTCTTTTCTTTGCCACCACATTCTTACTCTCTTAGTTCACTTCCTGATGTCTGGTATCCCTGAGCATAGACAGCACTTAGTTGTTTGCACAAGTGGAGAAGGACTGACTGCATGAAGCCGAGTAGTGGATTATCATGTTTGTCTTTGGAATGTGTTGATTTTTGAAATTGAATATGGGCCCATTTAATACTTTGAGATTTGTTTTTTAATGAATCTCTTAATGGTTCCAGGTCCCTTCTCCCTTAGTAAAAAATTCCCTTGGATCCCACAGCAGTGTACTAGGAATAAGTAATAATAAATAGAAAAAGAAATCTGGCTCACAGTTTCTTAGGAAACTTGATTACAACATAATAGGAATAAGCTGTAAAATACAGCATCTCAGGTATCATGTAGAGATGAAAACCCTCTTCAGAGTGGTCATAGCTGATGTCTTTCACCTTCCACGTCCTCTTTAAATCCCTCCAAATTCAGCTGCCTTCTTTTCACCATAAAAACTTATCCCACAGTGAACAGTCACTGAGCACAGAAGAGTTTAGAGGCTTTGCTCAAGTTAAAAACATCAAAGTTTTATTCAAGGATCCTAGGTTTGCAAATCAGAAACACTACCGGGTGTTCTGAAGAAAAAAGTTGGAAGTTCTTATAGTAAAAAGTACATTTTGGAAAAGAATCAGCCCTACACTCTTAGCCACTGCATCGGTCTGAGATGATCTTCCAGATGACCAGTGGTCTGGATAATGCCATTCAGTGGTCTGTGTGTGGAAACATTCTCTCCCAAGTTCTTAATATGAACATTCTTTCCTAAAATCTTCAGAGTCATCCACAGGATTCACATATGTCATCAGGCATTGATACACTGAGAAGTCCATAAATTGAAGTTTCCAGGCTAAAGTGAGAATAGAATCATTCCGTCATGCCTCAGCCTACTTGGTTTTATTAATTTAGCAGCTTGACTAAAGTGACTCCATTTTGTTTCCTCACCCTTTCCCCAGCAGCCTTTGGTATGTCACTTGTGACTGCCTTCTGACGTTCTTCATTTCCTTGGAGGGGTTGCTGGCATCAGAGGCATGGCAGTGTTACTGGATTGGCACGGTAGAAGTTCTCTACACCAGCAGAAACTCCCAGCACTGGCCTAGGAAGTATCCCAATACAATCTTTCTCCTTCCCCCAAGGCTACTGCCCACAGTCCAAAAGCAAGGCCACCTAAAGGACATGAATTCTACCCTGCTGACAGGGGGAAAAGTTAACCCCTCACTTTACCTAAGACTCAAGGGAGGTTATTTTTTTTTAAAGGAGCTTTACATGAGGAAATGTGGCCTTCCTGGGTGTTACGGACATCTGACAAGGAAAACCAAGGAGAGCCAGCTGACAAAGTTTCTGGCCATTCAGTTGTTCATTCAATAAATACTTTTGCTGCTCAGTTCTATAGTGGCCCAGCAGAAACAACAGCCAAACACATAACTTAGGAGCATCTGGACGCTTTCCAGTTTTCCCTCCTCTTACACAACCCATTCTGTAGTAGACAGATCTCCCTCTCAAGGCCAATGAAAGCTTTGCTTTATAATTCAGATGTCTCCAGGCAGAGATGATAATTAGGTGATTGGTACTATGGTGGGTTTCTTCTTACCTATAACCGCGTGTGTGATGTCCACAAAAGAAGGTTTTGGAAGATTTTCTATTAATATTTAATAACTATAATTAGCAACGTACATGAAAAACATGTGAGGTAGTTCTTGGCATAGTAGGTACACAATAAATATCAGTTCAGTGTGACTTTGTTTATTGGACTTAAAACAGATGTTGTCACAGTAACTGAAATGGAAATAATTCATTCACTTGACTGCGTAACCATTTACTTCTCTTTAGTGTCTCCTGCTGCAACTACAACTCAGCTTGTACCCAAAACTGCCTGTCTGGTTGCCCCAAGACTCAGTAACACCTGAGAAAACCTTGCTTTAAATATATCAAAGGCTTTACGTGTTATGAAAATTGGGATAAGGAACTATAGTTTTCAAAAAGTGATATAGTGCACTGATTAGACTTTCTATCATTTACTAAGTTAGGCGTAGTTGTTTTTTTAAAAAAAAGTGACAGCTGTCACCCAGGGAGCCCTGGGGAGTGGAATACCTAAGCACAGTGTAAGGTAAAGAGGCTTCCTGCCAGTATAAATGGGAGGGGGGGTGGGATAAGAACACTAAATTTATCCTATTGAGTTCAGTCCTCAGACAACTGTGTGATTATTTGTTTTTTGTTTAAAGTGTTTAGTACAGTAGTATAAGTGACTTATAGTATTATTTAAAAAGCATAATTGTTATAAATTCACATAATTGTGCATTTCTATCAAAGGGTTTTCTGACTCTAGGATCCTGCATATTCCTGAGCAGTACTGACTTATAAATAGGCTAAGTCCTTGGTTAAGGCAAAATGCAGTTAACTACTTCCCTAGACATGCCCAGTAGCCAAATGGTTACTGGAATAGGAAATCGTCTTTTAAGTGAAATGGACAGAAAGGAATAAATGTATGAGTTGAGCCCTGTGTTTGAGAAAGTATAGATATTACTTGTTCATCAGAAGAGAAAATACAGTGTCATGTTATTAATGGGAAAATTTCATTCTTACGTTTGAGTCTAACTCTTTGTGCCTGTCAGTATTAGGCACTCGGCATTTCAGCAACCAATAATGCTATTGTGATTGACATTGTAAAATATAAAACATCTTCATTGTGGTTTTTTCGTTACTAGTTTTTAAATGCATATGAATATTTAAAGATCCATCTATTGGCCTGAGGATCTGTCATTTCTAAGAACTCCTACGGTCCCTTAAAGTGGTTTAACTGTGGTCCAGTTCATCAGCCTCTGTATTTCCTCCACTAGAATTTTAGTAAAACCATTCAGTCAGTTAAGGGCTCTAGGATGGCAAACGAAGACCAAGACAATTTGCGTTCCATGTATGGTTTTGGTAAGCTCTAAACCTTGTATAATCTCAAGAAAAGGAGAGCTTTTCTTACAAGATCAAAGCAGAACCATTTCAGGATTCATTTGTTGAAGTTGCAGGTGCTCTAACCTAATGATGGTTCTCTACCCAGTGTGGACTGTCCTGACCCCAGCCGTGTAGACTCATTGCTGAAAGGGACTGGGGGAGCCAGTGCCCAATATCCTTCTCATAATGACTGACTTGAAATTTGAACCCTTTTCAGACACCCCAGCAGACAAAACAACAAAAACAGGAAAGCAGTCTATTTACAGGTGTCAACCCAGCCTGCTGTGTCTGTGGGCATGATTTGCTATGCTGTATTTGACAGATTATTTTCTATATGTTGAGACTTTTCCTGTTTTCATCAACATATATTATGAAACATCGATTCCCTTTTACCAGGTGAATGAGTTGTGGTAATTGTTAAAAGTAGTTTTCATAATCAAGAGATTTATTTAGACAGTGTTTTAAGAGCCAGCCTTTTTAAATTTTTAAATTGCCTGGGAGCCTTCATGGAGGGAGTGTTGTCACTGATTAACTCATTGATGTGATCAAATTTAGCTACTAAAAATTTTTAAAATAGAACCCAGATGTTTGTCCTATCTCTTTAAAATCTTTTTCTTGCTTTTCAATTCCATGTGGTCTCTGCAGCATTTGCCCACCTTGACAGGTAAGGATGTCTGGTTGCCTTCTGTGTGTTCGCTGTCCTCTGTGTTTTTCCCTTTGTGTCCAAGGGATCAGGTTTAATTAAATGACAAGAAAAGGGAAAGACACCTTGCCTTGGATGGCCCTCAGGTAATCCAGACTCAGCACAGCCTGTCTAAGTCACGGCCTCCTCCTAGACATTTGCTTTTCTTCTGCTGTCCGTGTTCTCATCAGTGAATGGCTTCGTGGTCTGCTCCGTGGCTCATGGGAGAAGCCCCGACACCTCCTGCTTTCTCACCTCCCACACCCTATAACCTACCCTGTCTCATCAGTGGAGCTCCATCTCCGAAAGCCTGTCTGCTGCTCCATCTCCACTGCTCTGGCACGAGGCACTCAGTCCTTCCCACCTGCGATCAGAGGAGGCTTGCCAAAAGGCTAATGGGATCGGTGCTTAAAACTCCGCCTTGAAATGAAGTCCAAAACCGCAGCAAGGCCCCTTGCCCATGCTCGCCTTCCCCCTCGCACCCCTGGCTGCCTGTGCTGTAGTGAGGTCACAGTGTCCTGCTCTGGGTCCTCAGGCCCTTGCGCCTGCCCCCACTGTGCTATGCACGTTCTGGCGCCCCTTCCTGGAGCCCCCACTGAGTGTCTGTCCTGCTCGCCCTGCGTTATGGTGGAGACGGCTCTCTGCCGTCCATTCCTCCACCCGTGGCTCCAGCACAGGGCTCGGAAGATGAGCCCTGATAACTGTTTATTGAATGAATGAACAAGTAAACACACGACAAAGTTAAAGATAGCAGCAGGAACACTTAAACTTAATGTGTTTCTACAAGGCATGCCTTACGAATAGAAATGTGTTTTGAGAAAGCAATCATTATCTTAAAATGTATTTATCAAAAATAAATTATTTTCCATTACAAAAATAAATTTTAAAAGAAAGTAAGTTCAGCCCAGCCTCTCCTGACCACACTTGGTGGTTCAGTACCTGCGTGCTGCTCGCATGAGATGTTGCTGTAGGGAAGAAAACCGAGCCCCGAGCTCAGGAAGTCAGTGAAGCCGCTGCCGGCACCCCTCACCAGTTTCTGACACCCATGGAAAGCCCAGACATGGCTGGGGAGGGATCACTGGCTTTAGAGGATCCTTGTGAACTACTAGAAGAGACTTGCCGGACTCATGCCAAGCTGGGTCGTGATTCAGTCCACACACAGCAGCGACCCTTGCTGTGAGGACAGACAGCACAGCACAGATGCGACGTGCAGGGCCCGGGGACCTGGGTGGGGGACAGGCGCTTCCTGCCCCTCGGACAGCTTGCAGGTCGCTCCTAATGAAAGCAGGGCTGTGTGTCACGGCACTCTCAGCACGCCCCAGTGCGTGCCGGATGCTCCAGTGAGTGGGGCGGCTCGTTTCTTAGAACGACCCTGTGAGGTAGATCCTCGTGCAGATGGAGAGAGTGGGGCACAGAAGGTTGTTCACCTGAAACTAATATAATATTGTATGTCAACTGTAACTGAAAAATAGATTTAAAAAAGAAAGTGGGGCACAGAAAGGTTTCAGTAGCTTACATATAATCATAGAGCTAGTTAGTGCTAACTGCAGTCCTTTCAGAAGACACCCTTTTCTGTGCTGCAGAGGGGCCAGGGACACCCGTGTGTGCCCTGGTGGGCTGTGGTGGTGCTTCCCCAGCATTCTCTTCCAAGGGTTCGTGCGTTAATAAAAAGTCAAACTAAAGCAGCCTCTTCCTGGTGCTGCTAAGGCAGAGTAAGCCTAGACGCGCCTAGAGCTGTCTATGTGGAGGTGGTATAATCACATAAACGTTCAGATGTCAAGTAACTCAGTTTTTAGGATGTTGCCTTTGAACCCTCCCACTTCTGAAGCTGGGTTAGGCATTCTTTCTCTAAGCTTCCTTCGCATCCTTTTTCTCTTTGTTACTGTCTTAAATCTTTTCTGAAACTGTGTGATGGGGGTGTGTGTGTGTGTGTGTGTGTGTGTGTGTATAAGAGGAGAGAGGGAGGGAGATATGAGGAAAAGGGAGAGAAAATGGGAGCAAGAGGGGAATAATAAAAAAACATGTAAATTTTAAACCATCTATTATAAGTGATATGAAATTTAAACTACATGGCACTGTCTGTTTATGAAGACCTTTGAGCACAATAACACTGTGCCTTATTCTTCTCTTGGCCTAGTGCCTGGCTCTCACTAGTTACTCAGATGTTTATGAATGCACACAATCAGCAGCTAGCAGCACCAGGATTCAAACCCAGTGCTGCAGGGCTGTGGGATTCTGCAGCACATACTCTTTCTGGCACATAGTCCCTGCCCCTCTCGGGAACGCAGTCTAACAGAGGGGCTAAAGCAGATTGAGTGCCTCACAGGGACACCGTGATTTTGCCAGAAGCAGCAGAAACAAGATGCCTTCCCCCTTGGGAGAGATTCTCATCTGAGAACTGGGGAAGGTGAACTGAACCTTACTGAACGTTGGCAGCAAGCTGAGGAGCATTGCAAAAGTTCGGTGCATCAGTAAAACAGGGGTCAAAGTTCTGTGTACTTGGAAAATAAAACTGCAATATAGGGTGTTCTTTCGAAAGGCACGAGCATTGTTGGTTGAAAACCTGCACCCAGGAAGCAGAAACCCACACATCTCGTAGGTGAAAGAGTAAATTGCTGCAACCTCTTTGGAGAATAATTTGACAGTAACTCATGAGTTTAAATTACACATGTCCTTTGAACCAGCAACTTTAATTCTAGAAATGTATTTTACAGGTGTACATGCACATGGTCACAAAGAAATACATACCATTACATTTATAGTTGCATTGTTATAGTAACAAAATATTGGTTGTAGCCTAAATGTCCATCTAATAAGGATTTGATTATATTATTGTATGTTCACCTATGAAACTGAATACTATGCAGGCATTAAAAAATGAGGCTATTCTCTTACTTACATGAAACTATCTCAAGGTATCTGTTTTAATTAGAGAAAAAGTCATTCATGTAAAAAACCGTATGTATGCATATGCGTGTGGATGAGTAAACTATTTCTATAAGAATTCACAGGAAACTGTTGAGGGACGCTGTGAGAAAAGTGGGAGAAATACTTGCCACTATCTATCATTTATACCTTTTGAATCTGTTAGTGTTGCCTATTCAAAATGAAGAAAAAATTAAATGTACTATATGAGGAAGCTTGGAGATTGGATTTTTATTAATAACTTTTGATTTCAAATGTGCAGAAGCGCTGCAAGAAGACTGCAAGACTCTTCCTCAGAGCACAGCTCGCATTTAGTTGTTGTCTCTGATGTCTTATCATCTGGGATAACATGCAGCCTTCCTCTGTTTCCTTGACCGCGGAATTTTCCAGCTCTTTTGCCACCTGTGCTTTAATTTAGGTGTGTGGTTGTCTCCTCCCGATCGGATTCGGGTTGTGAGTTCCTGGCAGACACCACAGAAGTGACTGTGTGTCCTCTCTGCATCCCCCCTGGAGGCCCTATGCTTCTCAGGTTCTCGGCCCTGGGCTCTGGTGAGCTCTCCTTCAGGGACCCACGCAGAAGATTTCAGGGAATTCTGTGGCACCTGAGCTGGGCGTTGGAATCCCTAAGCTCATCCTTACATTCACCACTTTGCCCAGCAGCATTATTAGGAGCCACCAGTCAGCCTCATTATTTGTTAGTTTTCCAAAATTGTTCTCAAGTGTCACCGACACGGTCTCCCAGCTCTTTGCTGCCAACAAGGGGTGGACGAGGAGTATCCCGTGCAGACATTTCACGTTTCTCTGTGTTGCCAGATCACACCAGGAGCTCTGACTGCTCTCTTTACTACTGGAAATAGAGTCCTTAGTTGTTGTTCTTTTTAAGTAAATGTTTCAGAATTCCTGTACAAAACACTGTTGTCCTCCAAAGGCATTTTTACATTTTCTCCAATGCTACTCATTAAACGAAAAAAGTTTAGGACCACTTTCATTCAGACACCAGTGGAAAACATCTGTCTCATTTAATAAATATTTTTGAACTTCTTAAAATTAAGAAGTTAATTAAGAAATTAAATTTTTAAAATCCATTGCTGCTGAGCTATTTTAACTATTTGCAGAGTTTGAAAGGAGACACCTGAACAGAGCAAATACCCTGCACTGGCGTTCAAGGCGGGGTATCAAGAACAGTTTCCTAAGGGGCTGATGCTTGGGCTTTTGAAGGAGTGAGAACCTGGCAAGCAGATGGGGGAAGAAGAGGCCAGGTGGAGAACGGGTATTGTGTGCTGGGGAACTGTAAATCGCTCACTGCTGTGGCGGTATGAGCGGCATATGAAGAGGCAGGCATGGGAGGTGTGGGTGGGTAATCGGGAGTCAAGTGAAGGGAACCTCAAAGCCAGGACACAGAAGACCTGTGCTCTGCTGTGGAGTCCGTCTACTACTCTTTAGTGTTCCTCATTGAAAGAGGTGTGTTGTGATAATCCTTGCCACCCCAGGACATGCTTTTATGATATTTCTTATCATACTATATGGTTACTATTTCTTTACAGTACTTCCCTATTCTTTTTCTTTCTAATTCCCAGAGTCAGGCCCAGTGTCTGGCACAAAGTAGGTATTGAACAAATATTTGAGCAATACATCATAAAAGTTTATTACAAAAAAAGGTCTGCACACTGAGGTGGAGGTTGTAAAAATTCCTTCTTTGGTTTCTTCTTGTAAGAGATGGTATCGTCCAGTTTGTTTTCACGGATAATTAGAGCCATTTCTCCTGGAGGCAAACCAAGCAGGTGACCTGACCGCATTACCTCAGTGCTGGCTTCGTACCCTGAGGTTTCCCGAAGCAAAGGAAGTCTTGGGTCGGTGTTGCTGTGTATATGGCACCATCTAGCGGCGCTTTTAAGCTAACCAAATTAAAATGTCATCTTTGATAACCAAACGGTTTCAAACAAGCTTCTAACATTTTGTAAATTGCTGAAGCACTGTATTTACTCTGTATTTTTTGAACCTTTGCCACTCTCTCAAAGTTAATTATGCATTTGATAATTCATGTATTTTAATTGTGTCGTAACAACCATGATGCCTAGAACTTGTGGTGAACAAAATAATTCTATTTGAAATAAAATGGCATTTCAGAGAACGTACTTGGTTAGACAGACCTGAAGTCTTAGAACAACATTCTAATCTCCTATGTCATTTGCTGTTCCTCTTAGTCACCAAGTTCCAGACTTAGGAGGTAACTGACTTTCTAATATCCATCTCCTTTTCTCCGCACCACCTCCCAACCCCCTGCCCCCATTTCAACAGTGTTTTTAAAACTAAAGAATATTGTTAATTCTTATCCTTGAAGACAGCTGTGGAGCATGTCATGCAAATTTGAAGGTTAAGCCAGAAAGGCTTGAGTAGTGAACCTTAGCTTTTTATTGCTTTTGTGTGCCTTAGAACGTGAGTTATGTAGACATTTCGCTTGTGACTAACTGCTGGTTGATTGACAGCTGAGGCAGGGAAGCAGGTTATAATCATTAAATGAATTTGTCGTATGTAGGGATTGCTGTGATTTTAAGTAGCAATGTTAATAAAATAAAAGCATTTATTAAAAATATCCTTCCTGCAGAACATAATTGGAAACATAAAATTAATTGCCTTTTTAAAACAGTACTTACACAATGCCAGAGGGAGAGAAGGGTATAATTATCGCCATCTTACAGTTGAAGAAGCCCGAGCGCGTGGAGGTTAAGTAGCTTTCACAAGGTCTCACTGCCGTGAAGTTTGCAACGTGAGCATTCAGAGCCAGATGCAGAGGACTCCAGAGTCAGTGCTCTTAGCTACCGTATAAACTTGCTGTATAGCAATAAGAGGATGCATAGGAAAACCACCGCAGGAAAACATGCACAGAAAACCTTAAAGAGGTTAATAACTCCTATTTAAATATACACTAACTACTTGATGAAAATCTTGATTTTAATTTATTGTTGACATTATCAACATCTGTTTGTTTCCACTCCTACTTACAGCTACAGCCTTCATTCCAGTGTGGAATGAAGGAACTTGAAGGAGTTGTTTGTTTGTTTTGGTTTTTGGCCTTAGGGTTCCAAATGCTTAGTTATTGCTGCCCCAGGGGCCCCACAACAAGAGTGCTTGGGGTCACAGCTGCTGTCCCTGTCGGCATGGCGTCCACCCCGGCATTCCCTTCCCTCGGCTCTCGGAAGTGACCCGTGTGCCTGTGGCTCTCGGCAGGCACAGTGTGATGGTGGCAACCACTTGTCCATTTGGGTGTTGGCCTAGCTCTGGTTCATATATGTTTACATATGTGGGTTATTGTGTAAATAGTGAATATATATGGGCTTTCTAAATTTAAAATTTTTTCTTTGTAAATATAGACACATAATTTTGTGCAATCACAGTCGTATCACATATGCTGGGAATTTTTTTCCCTCTTTTTTTTTCTTTGTTGCTGTGGCTTCCAACTACCCACATGACCTTCCTCCTCCTCACTCTATTGTATGTGTGAAAGGATACATAAAACAGCATGTAGTCTTCCATATTCTCCCATGCTTATGTAACCATTTATAAAATACTTCTATGTACAGTTGTATGTACTAACTCTATATGGGGTGGCCTTTTAGCCTTTTGTCATGAAAAAGGTGGAATCATATTATAAATACTTTTAAAAATACCCCTACCTTACAACCGGCTATCGCATTCCTGGCAGCGTTCCCCACAGAGATGAAAGCACTGATTTGTAAACTTGTATGTCAATATACTGTTAGTCAACATAGCAGGAAGGAAAGGAGTGTTTCAATAAATAATGGTGTATCTACACCATGAAATTTAAAAAGTGAATTGGACTTATGCCAGAAGTGTCTCCTCTGCCATTCTTTCTGCTGTGGGTTTTACTGTTACTTTATTACTTTACTGACATTCTAGTCTTGTTTCAGGAGGGAACAGAAATAAATTTATCTGGACTGTTTTCTATAAAACTGAAAGTCCAGCTAAGTGGATTCAAGACCTGTTTTGACTTCTATTTCTTTTCTTTGTAGAGCTCTTAGGTTGTCTTCAGCTATTTTCCCCACTTCTTAACCTTCTATATTTTGAAATAGGAAATCTCCAGCCTCCCAAAAATTAAGTTCTTATTTCTTTCTTGACTTTTAACCCCTTCTGGCCTTTTCCAGCAGCAGCAGCTCAGCTCAGCCTCAAACATTGTCGCTAAGAATACACTCAGAACCAGTGAAATGTCAATTCAGAAATTGTTCCTATGACGTTTGGATTTTCTGGGAGATAAGAGACTCACAGAAAAGAAATAGCATTTCTGTATAACCCCAGCTACTTCTTCCCTTTCTTTTGCTTCTGTACAGATTTGAAAAGGGGCGCATCTACACGTTCATCGGAGAAGTGGTCGTTTCCGTGAATCCATACAGGTTGCTGAACATTTATGGGAGAGAGACAATTGAGCAGTATAAGGGACGTGAGCTGTACGAGAGGCCGCCTCATCTTTTTGCTGTTGCCGATGCTGCCTACAAGGCCATGAAGAGGCGGTCAAAAGACACTTGTATTATGATATCAGGTATTTAGAGGAGGGGGTCCCCTGTACTTCCAAGTTCAGAGTGTATTGAACTTCTTAGGTACTCAAGGATCCAAATGTTTGATTAGATCTCTTTTGAAGTTAGAAACCTTGAATAATTTTTAGAAGAAAAAATGTGATGAACATAAATTCTAAATTATTTCTATCATCCCTGACGGCCCTCTAGCCTTGGTTCATTTTTATAAGTACATTTTACATTTAGATGGACTTTAGTCACTTTTGTAGACTGAGCTGACATAGACATGCCTTCCTTCCATCTCAAGCCCATAAAAGTACTGGATAGATTGTAACAAAAGTTATTTTATATAATGACAGAATGAAACTGAGAGATGAAATCCTGAGGAACCAAAAATGAAGAATGCACTCAAAGTCAGATTGGTGACTGGGAGCTAAGGTTGAGGGGCGTCCTCGCATGAGGGCTGGTCCAGCTTGTAGACCTGGGGGCACCCAGCCAGGAGGGAGACGGGTCCTGTTTACCGAAGAAAACACTGAACTGTCTCTGTAAAGCTGAGCTTTTCAGGGAAAATGGGGGCAGGAAAAATGTCTGTCCACTGACCCTGGATGGCCTCCCCCAAACTGTGGAGACTTCTTTTGGTGCTAATAACACCTCACATTTTGCATTAGTGGCTTTATACTTTTAAAAACACTTTTATGATTTTTATTCCATGTTGGTTATCAGACAGCTGAAAAATGATAAGTAAAGCAGTTGTGTTTCTGCTTTATAGATAAGAATATTAAGGGTCAGAAAAGTTAAGTCACTAAGTGATAAGAGCTAGAGAATTATAGCCTAGGACTATTATTTTGTGAAAACAAATTATATTAAGCAATATTGCCTGATTGTACAAATAGTAGTCACATGTGCATGTATAGTTATATAATAAATGCATAATTATATTATAGAATTATGTTCATTTAGCAATATATAGTGGGCACCTTTTCATTAGAGTACTATGGAAGTAGTGCGTTCTCTAACAATTGTGTAGTATTCTATTGAATCATAATTTATTTACCTAACCCTCTACTGGTGGGCATATTATTTTCAGATTTTAGCTATGACACATAGTTTGCAGAAAGGCTTTTAAAACCTTTGATGGTTATTATTTTATTAGCATTTTGTTCTTTCCATAGTATAAATTTCTACAGGTAGAGTTTTTGGGTCAGAGACATAAACATTTAAAAATCGAAGCAGATAATTCTAAATTGATCTCCTCTTCTCTAAGTTGTCATACTTTTTTGGTGACACCAAGTGTCTCAAGCTTGCTGCTTGATTTTTTTTTTTTTCCCAAAATCTCTTTAATTTTAATTTTCTGAAAGAAAGATGAAAAGAAATACCCTATAGAAAATAAGTTTATGTTAATTTAGCTATGGCTGCTGTTTGAATCACTAACTTGCTTTTTTCCTACTAGACTTAAGCATCACTGCAAAGTGCTAAGACTTTAGTTAGTCCAAGAAGTTAGTTTATCACATTTTATCTCTTGATATTTTTACTAAGTAAATCTTGATTTGTAATCTATTTGTTATTTTACTTCTACAATAATTTAATTTTTTTCAACATGTTCAGAAGCAATACCACATCAAGACAGGGTGAAATAACTCAAAAACAGCAAACATTGAAACTTAGGGATTTTAAGTAAATAATTAACATCATAAGTTTAAATCGTTCCATTAAAAATTAGCGTACTCTTGGTTTAAGTTGTAATGTTAAGCCTTGTGCAATTTCCCCCAGGGGAAAGCGGAGCTGGTAAAACCGAAGCCAGCAAGTACATCATGCAGTACATCGCGGCCATCACCAACCCCAGCCAGAGGGCTGAGATCGAAAGGTAATGGGGCAAATTCTGATAGCGCTTTACTTTCCATATAGAATTGACCTAAACTCTGATATGTGTCCACCGTTTATTGATGATAAATCACTTTGACTCTCTTACCGCGTGCTGTCTCTACTTTTATTCATATCAGTCTATTTCTATATTTGTTTTTAATAGGAAAAAAGATGACTGTTATGGTAAGCTTTACATAAAGAGAAAACAGAAAATAAAATTATTCTGAAACAGATGAAAGTGTCCCCTTTCTACCTTATAGTTGCTTCTTTAAATGTATGTGGTCCGCAAAGATGTTACAACCCACATGGGTAGGTTTTATGGTGCAAACACTCATAGGTTGCTTGCTCTTTCTGTTTGTCTTTCAAAAACTAGCGTTCTGAGGAGCCCTCGGTTTCCGTGTAAAGGGGCTCTGGGAGGCAGATCCATGCCATCCTTATTACAGCTAGACTCCTGGTAGTGGAAGTGCTAAGCATGATTCATTTTCCAAAAGGGTTTCAGCCACACCAGGCTGCCACTCACAGCAAGATGAGTAGAAAGCTCGTGTGCACTGCCCGGGCCCAGCGTTTAGCACAGTGTCTGGCACACAGTGTTCGCTTAATAAATGTGTAAGGGATGAACAGATGGGGTTTTTAAAGAGAAAGAAAAAACGTGGCCATAAAGCAACATGACTCAACGTTCTTATGTGGTATGGACATTTTGAAGAGGAAAATGAATTCTCAGAGCTGCTGCTTGGAAGCTCAATATTCATTCACTAAGGAGTCACGCTCTGTATACACTTCTCAGCCTTCAGTGTTATGCACAGAAAGAAAGGGTGCTGGGGTGAGCTGAGAGACGAGAACTTAGACTACCCTACCCAGTGTGGGCTTTCTTCTTTTCATCCTGATTGGCCTGGGTAGTCAGGTCAAGAGAGGGATTTTTGTTAATTGTGACACATTTCCCACTTCTCATTCTGACTTTGCAATCTAATAAGACAAAAATATGACTAGTTTTTAAAATTTCCTTAAGAGGTCAGGAGAGTAACTGGCTAAGAACTAAATTAATTTTATTTCGAAAACCAGTTGGTGTAGTGGGTGGAGCAGGGCATCTGAGCATTAGCCAGTCTTTCACAAACATACTTTACCATAGTTTTATAGACCATTTTCTTTGTTTACCGTAAGCAAGCAGCTTTTCCCCACATTTTAAAAATACACTTTCATTTAAGAGGAGGTAAGGTTGTAGGGCCACTTACAGTAATAGTAGAAGAAACTGTTGATCTGCTACAGCAGGTTAGTTCCGTGGCCAAAGTTACTTCTCCAGGTATGTACATGGAAGAGGAATTCTGTTCCTCCTGGTAAAACAAAGACGTAAGGAGGAGGACGAAGTTAAGATATATCCATTGGGAGAGATGGCTCTATGGAAGATTAGCAGTCATTAAATAAAGAGTGAATTAACTGATACAAAAGAGAGATTCTGTACAGCTTCAAACAAAAATGATGAGCAATATCTAAAATAATAAAGACCACATTGATGATACGTAACTAAGTGCAATCAGTTTCACAGTTCTAGGCTTTATAAGCAAGTACTTTTAAAAATTGTATAATTTTCTGTTTCACCCATTCTTTCTTTTCAGAACATATTGTTCAGATTTTTCTCTATGTAAAAAAAAAGTTCATTTAAAAGAAAAACTAAAAATTACAGCATTATGTTGAAGGTAAATGTTCCCTGAAATCCCACCCTACTACCCCGTCAGCTTAGGTAACCATAGTGAAGTGTGCTGTTCACTCCAGGTTTTTAAGCATTTACTTCACTGTGTCCGTGACATCAAGTCTACACTTGGACACTTATCTCCACCCCAGACCTCAACTTTATGTCTATATTTCCCACTTTCCTCGTGTTCTTCTTATTTCCAGCTGGGCCCGCCATCCATCCATTAATCTGACAATATTTACTGAGCATCTTCACAACCTGGGACATGTGGGCCTACCTGGGGCAGGGCTCAGGGTCTCGGGGAGCTGGTCAACCAATGTGTGAGCCACTCATGCCTTGTGGTACGTGCTAGGAGAGGAAAAGAGGGGGTGTATGGGAGTCCAGAGGAGGATCCGTATTCAAACTAGGGGTCAGGGAAGGCTGCCTGGAGGAGTAGTCTAAACTGATACCCAAGAATCGGTAAGCACGAGCTGGGGGAAAGGCGTTCCCGTCAGCTTTAAGAAAAAGCATAAAACCAAGAACCAACTTGTGGGTAATTCATAGCACAGGTCCTAAAACCCGGATCAGGAAGTGGAGCGAGAAGGGGCTGGGAGGCAGGCAGAGCTGGGCCAGGCAGCACCGGGCAGGCCAGGTTAAGAATTCGGACTTTAACCCTATGCGTTGGCTCTGCCCCAACTGCTGCTCTGTTGCCATGCAGCACATACTTAATGAGAACCTTCAGGTGCCCTGCGCCAGGTGAGGCTGGTCGTAAAGAACCACCAGGCAGGCTCTGTTCCCAAAGACCCTGAGGCCTTGCGGACAGATAGAAAGAAAGATGTCATATAGACAGAGGAACGGTGGCACCGGGCTGCACGCACTAAAGAGCACCCAGTGGTAAGATGGGAAGTGCTAGGAGTCAAGAAGAGGGAGAGTGGAAGGATGGACCAGGAAAGCTTCCTGGAGGAGGCAGGACTTGAGATACAAATTATCAATCTCAGCCACAATATAGAGACATGAGGTAGACAGGGGAGCAGGAAGTGCTGAGAAGACTGGCTGATCCCAGAGCCCCTCGGGAAATCAGAAGTGACTCTTGGGGTTGAGCAGTCTTGGGGCAGGGGAGGAAAATGTGGCAACTGAGCTAAGTAGTAGGTGAGGAGCTGCACCAGAGTCAGAGTACATCGGCCAGCAGGACTGAGTAGGGGTGCCCAAGGAATCACTCCACGAGCCATCACCAGGGGCCACATCTGAGGAGCCCAAGGCGAGGCATGAGCAGCCTCATAAACCCGGACTGAATCCTCACTGTTCAGAACTGTTAAACCTGTGAATGTAACTCCAGTGCACACCACTGTCCTGCATTGTTGGGAGAGTAACGAGCCAGCCCAACGCCAGCCCATGACCCACCTCCCAGGAGGAGCAGACAGGAGAGTCCTGACCCAGGGGGAGCAGACAGGAGAGCCCTGACCCAGGGGCTGACATGTGGAGGGGAGGGGACATGCCCCAGGCCACGTGGCTGATGGGAGCAGAGCTCCCTGAGCCTGCTCATGGCCTGGCATGAAGTGTGCTGAGAACTCCTCCTGCCCTCCCCACACGTATCCTGATGGCTGAAGTCAGAGGAGAGCCTGCAAACGGCCCTTCTGCCCCTGCCAAGAAATAATGGGTCACGTCCATGTCTCCTCGGCGTCGGTGACAGAGGACATCTCACCCCAGCTTTACATCTGCGTGCTCGTTTACGATCCAAGGGACTGAAGTGTAAGTAACGAAGCGGTGTTTGCTTGATTAATGAAGCACCAGAACACCTGAGACGCCACATTTGCTAAACCTGCGCCATAAGCTTTTCTGTAATGATAAATTCTCTCTGGCATCAGGCAAAGGGAAAGCCACTGGCACCCCGAGGACGGTCTTCTGAAGAATTGTGGCTCACACACAGCTTAGAAAAAACTCTGACTATTGATCCCGCCCACCACCCCCCATGACTTGCTGTGTTAGTGGTAAAATCATAGGACCCTGAAATGTGGAAGCTGGGTAAGCCCTGAGAGACCATCAAGGACTAGCCTTGCGAAGCAACCACCTGGTTTTGCTTATGGAGAAACTGAGGCCCCAGAGTGGGGGGAAGGTTGCCTTGGGAACTGGCTTGGCTGCAACAGAGCTGGGAGTTTAGTCAATTGAGCCCAGCTGCGTGCCAGCCCTGGGGAAGAGAAATTAGTCCTCCACTCCCCACTCCCAAAAACTTGAAGGCCAGCCGGAGGCAGGCATGTCAGCCAAGAGCTACAGTAAGGTGGTGTCGGTGCTGAGAGAAAACACTGGCTGGACACGAGGGCCCAAAGGTAGAAGGAACGGATGGAGAAGGCCTCTTGGCAGGGGAACACCAACTGAGCCTTAGAAGCTGGGCAGCTGGTTGCAGGCTGAGAAACAGGAAGGACCTTCCAGGAAGGAGGCAGAAGAGCACAGGGAGAGCGGCCATGGCAGACTGATGGTTTGGGGCAAGATGGGAGGAGAGATGGGAGGAGAGATGGGAGGCGGGCCATTGGAGGTCTTCTGAAGAAAAGGGGCTTGGGTTTTATTCAAGGGAAGCAGGTGACATGATCAAGCCTGCATTTCAGGGAG
This sequence comes from Furipterus horrens, assembly GCF_987537825.1. Classification (NCBI taxonomy): domain Eukaryota; kingdom Metazoa; phylum Chordata; class Mammalia; order Chiroptera; family Furipteridae; genus Furipterus; species Furipterus horrens. Next base: position 67,133,337 of record NW_028327181.1, read on the forward strand.
ATCAAGTGGGGAGTCAGTTTGGAGGAGGGAACGTGGGAAGTAGGGGGGCCAGATAGGAGACTGTTGTCATAGTCCAGGAGGGAGCTGTGACAGGGTGAGCTTGTTGAGAGGAGAAGAGACTTGCACTGACTTAGGGAGAGGGAGTCTTGACTTGTTCACTCATCCAGTGGAAGTTAAGAAAGAGGAAGGAGGGTCAAGTTTTTTTTTTCTTTTTATATAAAGAGACCATGTTCTTCCTTCCAATCCCCAACAGGAACAATTTACCAGGTCTAAAAATTGAGAATCCATATATCCAATGTTCTTCAAGCTGTAAGTGCATGTCTACACAAAGATGAGTTACAATGCACTGTCTAGTTATAGATCCCATCCTGCTAACTCAGAATAAACTGCCACTTGGGATTTCCTTAAATTTGAATGTTCGAGTCCTGTTAGAAAAAGTATTGCCTGTTGTAGGCAGGAGAGGCTAACCCGTACATCCGAGTGTTTTGTCACAATGAAATTTTATTCCTCGCTCATGTCCTAGTCCGGCGCAAAGGGCGGGGGGGCTCGGCTCCATGCAGCCACTCAGGGATCCAGCTTCTCCCCTCCTGTGGCTCTGTCCTCTAGGACCTCTACGCTTGACCATCTCTCCCACCTCACCTCTACCCACAGCTCATAGGTGAGAACTAGCCACACGCCCCACCTAGAGGCAAAGGGGGCTGGGAAAAGCAACCAGCCCAGGAGGATGAGGACTCCAGGCCTGGAGCATCCGTGGTCTGTGCCACGCTGCCCGAATTTATCTGTATGGTGGATTCACAGTTCAGCACTCAGCATTTTCTTAACGGAGGTCCTCTAGACACTCACTGGAGCTCAGTGGGCAGGATTTGCTCAGCCCCCTGAGCCAAAGACCCCAAGCAGGCGAGGGTGCCTCACACCCTGGAGGTCACTGGGCACAGACCGTGACCTGCATCCTGTGCCCTCAGCCCTCCACCTGCCTACCTCCTCAACGCCAGGAGCTTTCTGTCCTCCACATGTTCTTTCTAGTAGATGGTTCTTCCCTTCCACACCCTCAGGAGACAGAGGCTCTAAGACAGTGGTTAAGAATTGCCACAGCCCAGAGAAAGGACTGAGAGAACGAGGGTGGTTCACCAACAAGACTTAGAAGCCGATCGGGCAACTCACGGTCAGAGCTGTTTAGCTACCCAAAGGGATGGCAGGATAAATCACAGCCAGAAGAATTAACAATTATAACGTTGGCATCTTATACCATGAAGGCTCATTCTAATCACCTGTCACCAGGTATTAAAGTTTAGGAGAAAATATCTGAGGGAGTGTGACTCTGCCTTTACACCTTGCTTTGAACAACTGAAGGATGGGTTCCTGGGAAGAGGGTGAAATAGATGTTAATCAATGAAATCTTTATCTTGGGTTACTCTTCCAGACCTAATTTTTTCCCTGCTATCTCCTATTTGATTGCCAGCAGGTCATAGCTCTTAGGGATGGCTCCCCACAACACGGGCTGTGCTCCTTCTCTCTCCACGCGAGCGCCGCTGTCAAGTAGCTAATGGCTTGTAAATGGGCCTGGTGTTGTGCACATGTAGCTGCCATTTAAAGGACCCTGGCTAAGCCCCTGGTGAAAATGAGGGATCCTTCAATAATTAAAGCAACCCCTGCCCTGACTCAAGGTTGGGTGAATTTTGCAGACTGGATTTTTTTAAGGCAAACAAAGTTTTCTGCACGCTTTTGCCAATGGCAGGGGACAGGATCTCCACTGTATTGAGCACCTGATATGTGTCATATGAACAATATGCTGAATTATGTTCATATGTTATTTCAGAAAAAATCTCCAAGACAGACAATAATATTCCTCTTTCATATAGAGGTAACTGATATCAAAGAGATTCAGTAACTTCCCCAAAGTCACCATGCTAGCAGGTGGTGAAGCTGAGCTCCAAGCTTAGCATGTCTGACTTCAATTTCTTTCTAATTCTTGCCACTCACAACACAATCCCCAAGGAAGGTGTCTGCCTGTGGGCTTCTCTGGAAGACCCCAGAGATAAGCCAATGGATTAGTACTTATTTTAATATTATTTATTTACCTATTTCTAGAGAGAGGGGAAGGGAGAAAGAGGGAGAGAAACATCAATATGCAAGATAAACATCAGTCAGCTGCCTCTCTCACACCCCCAGCTGGGAACCGGGCCCTCAACCCAGGTGTGTGCCCTGACCAGGAACCAAAGCAGCAACCTTTCAGTCTGTGGAGCGATGCCCAAACCACTGAGCCACACCAGTCAGGGCCAGTGGATTAGTATTTTTAAAGAAGCTCCTAGGAAAGGACAAAACTTTGAATCCAAAAGACAGTGTGAGGGTCAACTCTGTGTAAGGGATCATCCTGCCCCAGGAAGTGCCCCAGGAAGAGGGTCGGACAGGGCAAGGGAGGGGGAGACAGCTGGTTCAGTGTGGGGCAGGACCAGGAGTCAAAAGACATGGGTTCTTATTCAAACCTTGCCTTCAACTTGCTAGGCAACCTCAGGCCAAGTCATTTTGGTTCTGTGAACCTCAGTCTTGTCTTCTGTAAAATGGTGATGATATGGCTGTCCTTCTTTGAGGTGGAAAGAGGAGACCTTCAGTGGCACATCCTGAGACGTGCAGGAATCTCTTAGTAGGTTTATGATAGTGATGGCTTCTTTCTGAAGCAGAGGTCATCACCTGGGATTAGACGAGGAGGACTACCTGGGGGAGACACTATAGGATAATGGTGCGAGGCTTCAGCACGAGACTGTCCAAGTCAGAATCCTGACTCCACCAGTTACCAGCAGTGAGGTCTTGGGCACCTTCTGCACATCTGTGGCTCAGTTTCTTCATCTCTGTAACAGAGACAACAATAGTACCTACCTCATACTTAATCTATGCGAGGTGCCAGGACCAAAGGGTGTCAGTCCAGGCTTCCTCCCCCCCTCTCTTGTGGTGGGCTATGCCAGTCTCCCCACCACCAAGTGGGAGGGCTGAGGGCCATGGAACAATCTCAATGAGCCTAGCAATGAGCTTGAACAGGGGATATTTGTTGCTCTTTGAAAGACAAATACCCAGGACTTCCTGTGGTCTGACATTTTGCATCTGTTCCTCTGAGATGTTCCGGACTTGCAGGGGAAGGTTCACTTCAAAGACCATTTTATCAGAGCAACGGGGAATACATCTAAGCATTTGGTAGTTAAGTCAATATTGCTTATGATTTCTTCAGCACACATCTGGGTTGGGGAAGAGGGAAGTGGGTTAGGCTGCATACCATTTTGAGTATCAACACTATGATAGACCCTGTATACACATGAACTTGGCAGATATGAGACCTGTGGCAGAGTGGCCTGCACCCACGGTTATCCAGAGCCAGGATTTGACACTAGATCTGACTGATCCCAATCCAGACTGTGGTCTCTTGGAAAAGCAGGAGAAGGGATGCTGCCAACACACACTGCCAACCAAAGGCTGCCCTCTTATGCCACATGTCTCCAGCACAGAGGTGTGTTCTGCCAGAGGTAGCTAGGGACCAAGGAGTGGCCTCTCAGTTTAGATGTGGATCTAGGGCATTTTCCCAGCAGCCACATTCAGTACAAAAAAGAACCTCAGCAAAGGACTTAGAGGGTCAGTTACATCTCCTTAGTCACAATCCCAGAATGGGCTTAGATCTCCATCAAGGTCTTTGTCACACAGAGCAAGGTGGCCTGACACCATTTTCTTCTCTCAACTTCCCATCTGGTTCAAGTAGCTTTGTTTCGATCCTTGGGACCACCAGGGAGCCAGCAGTGTGCAGAAAAACCTTTATCCAGCCAGGCCAAGGAGCTTAAGGAATGCTTGCCCTTCCCCATCCTACCTGTGCCAAAATTCCACCAAGGGGAGGTTTGCCCCTGGTACAGTCCCAGGCTGGGGAAGAACATTTCTGGAGCTCCTGTTATATACCACATGCTGTGGTAGGTGTCTCAGTCTACACGTTTTCTCATTTAATACTCCCTCAAACCCTGTGATGTAGAGATAATTATTCCCCTTGTGCAGATGAGGAAAGTGAGGCTGAACTACATGTTAAAACTAACCATGGTCCCAAAGGAAGTCATAGCAATGGTTGCTTTATTGAGTAACTGCTCTGTGCCAGGCACTTTGCTGAACCCTTTCAAGCATGAGCTCATTTGCTATATTTCATCAAATCTAAGACAAGGATAACTGTAAAGGTCAGCATTATTTTATTTATGTGCCAGTAAGAAAGAAAAATACTACTAGTCACACTGTAACACAAGGCTAAGAGGCCACTGATGTTAGGGTGTGGAAAAATGTATATTTTGTAACCAATGAAATACATTCTCACAGCAGTGAAATATGTACTATTACTCACAGTTTAGAAATGGGAAAAGGAAGACAGTTAGTGACAGAGCTAGAACCCAGACTCGGGGCTACCTGAGTCCAGAGCCCAATCTTCCGACCATACAGTGCTGCCCCCACATATTGACTAACTACCTGCTCTGTTCCAATGTGCTGACCTTCTCCTAGGCCATGTCATTCAGACTCCACATTAAACCTGTGGGGCAGTACTGGTGTTCTCCCTGTGTCCTTACGTGGCATTTCCTCTGTGCATGTGGAGAGAGAGAGACAGCTCTGGTGTCTCTCCAGTTCTGTTTATAAGGACCGTAATCCAATCAGGACAGGGTCTCTGTCCATAATGACCTTGTTTGACCTTTGTTGCTTCCTTAAAGGCCCTAGCTCCAAATCACACTGAGGCTTAAGGCTTCACTATATGAATTTTGAGGAGACACACTCAGCCTGTAATGGGTACAAATGGCTGTGAACTCCCAAGGCCAGTGACGTGTTGACCTTTCCATTGCAGTCCTTCCTAGAGGTCAAAACATTTAAGATTATATCTATAGAAGGGTGACGTCTGCCTAGTTCCCCTTCCAAGTGTTCCATGGGTGCACCCTGTAGACTTTGTAACTACCCCTGGGAGCCATATAAGACCACCAGCTCAGCCATTGAAAAGTGGAATCATTTAGTGGAAAATAATTGTTTTTTTAAGGTGGTAAAGTACTCTGACCTGTGTGAGAAACATGGCCCCGTGTGCTGCTGCTGATGGCATTTCTAGGGATGGTGGGAAGGAACCCGCAGTTTGAAGGACTAATAGGAACTTATAGATGAGTTTTCACAATTATAATGAGCCCCCCACGAATATTAATTATTTGGGGAATCATGGATCACCGTGCAGTGTTATAAACAGTGTAGGTACAAACTGATGTTCCCTCTTTGGAAAATTACATAAAATTCAATTAAATGTGGCTCTGCTCCATACATAGCTGAGCTGAGATCGAACCTGAGAACTCACCCTCGCCTCTGAGAGTTAAGTAGCTCAAGAGCATAAACTTTCTATTCCACATCGTTTATTTTTTCGATTACAGTTTACATTCAATATTTTTTTGTATGAGTTTCAGGTGTATAACACAGTGGTTAGACAACTGCATACTTCACAGGTGTTCCCCCTGACATTTCCAGTATGCACCTGGCCCCATACATAGTTATTACAACATTATTGACGATATTCCCCATGCTGTACTCGACGTCCCTGTGACTGTTCTGTAACTACCACTCTGTATTTCTCAATCCCTTCACCTTTTTCACCCAGGCCCCCAACCTTTCTCCCTTCGGCACCCACCAGTCTGTTCTCTGTTCGATTCCGCATCTTATCCTTCCAGAAGCCACACATTTTATGCCAGTTCCCCTTCCAAATCACACTGAAGGGTAATAAAAGATGCATTTTATGGCAACTGCCCGTGCATACAGAGCCCCTGTGCCGGGCCATCTCAGACACGGAGGGGATGCAACGGAGCCTTAATGATGCGGTGTCACGAGCCCAGGGATCAGGTCCATTGGGGGTCCCGGGCGTGGGCGCCAGGGCGGGCTCTGCTCCGCGCGCTCCTGCTGCAGCACTGGATCCCAGAGGCAGAGGGCGCTGCGCCTCCTCCTGCCGCCCGCCCGCGCTGGGCCTTCCCGGCCTTCCAGGGGAGCGCTGAGCGTGCATTGTTCGAGTGCTGCCCCCTCCTGGGGCAGAACGACCGTGAGGATGAGCTGAGCCCGCACCCGTGGTCAGTGCAGGGTCTCAGCCAGCACCCCACCCTCACTCTTCGGAGTTAGATGGAGAAGCCTGGTGCTGATTTAGCTGATGATCCTCTAACCTGGCTCAGAACCTCTTCTAGGGCCTATGGAGGGCTCAGGCAGGGTTGGGGGAAGGGGTGAGCCAATGGCCCGGGTGAGGACAGGACGGCTGCAGAGGCCAGCGCTGGGCCAGCTTGCCTTGTGTGCAGCCCACCCTACGCTCGGCCCCCATGCGTTCACACTCCCAGACTGGGAAGAAGCCACCCTGAGACAATGGATGGCTCCCCCCATGCTGCCACCCACCCAGATCTGTAGAAAGTGGATTCGAGATGGAGCTAAAAGCCAACACTGCGGCAAATACATTGAGATGGGCTACACTTTAAGAAAACCCACTAAGTGAACATTTCAGCCTGGATCCCACAGCTCTTTCAAATATACCTGCTGAAAAAACCAAGGTCATAAAAGGCCCCCATTCCAAAAACAATGTTGAACAGAGGCCTGTCTGTGCCCCTGCAAATACACTCCTGACCTCACCCCAAACCCCCTGCCCCAACCCTCTCATACAAGGATGTCTGCATTGCTCCGTAAAGCTCGTGTATTTAAAGAAAAACAGTGGAGTGACTGGGATTGAAGCTAGAGGGCCAGCCCAGGAGCAGAGGGAAGCTCCAGAGGGGACTGCGGTAAAGAAACAGACTGCTCTGGGCTGCCAGGTGCACTATGGAAGACATTCACACTCTAGTCCGAGTGAGCAGAACTTCCTGCTGGCGGGCAGTACACACCCTGCACTCTGTACACAGCAGCTCCAAAACAGTCCAATTAGCATCAAGAGAGGTCATCCTGCCGGCTTCTTCCAGACTCTCCAGTGGATGATGCTCAAGGCCAGACTGAGGGATTTTCTCAGAAAGGTGGAAATGTAACCAGGAAAAAAAAAAAAAAAAAAAAAAAAGGAAGAAGAGGAAGGGAAGAAAAGGCAGAGAAGAGATGCAGCTTAGAACCCAGATGGCCACTTTCCAACTTGCAGAGCTGAGAGTGTGGGTCTGAGTAGGGGTGTGGGGGAGTCAGGACCCCCCGGTGCCATATCATGAAGCCCCTGCAGCATCGAAAAGTCAGGGGGAGAACCTGCGTGGGCCCTCCCCGCGCAGGAAAAGGCAAACGGACACTCAAGACAAAGCCCAGCGCGAGGTTGGAGGGAGGGACGAAACCCAAGGCTGCGCGGGGCGAAGTGCCCTACCTGCCTCTGCCCTGGGTAAGCGGCTAAGCCAGGGCAGCAGAACTCCCAGCTCATTCCCGGGCCTGAGGCCGCCTCCCCCCCGCATCCCCGCAACTCTTCCCTCTCCCTGTCTCAACCAACTAATCACACACCGAGGCAATTTGCTGAGCACACGCTGCTGGCAGCGCCGCCAGCACTTGCCCAAGAAATTGTGTCCGGATGAAGATGTGATGATAATGGTGCGTCGGCATGCACTGGCACGCTGAAAACTCCAACTCCTGCGAGGCAGCTCTTCCTCTGCGCAGGGGCGGGGAGGCCAAAACGGCAGGGCCATTTCCTGAGCGGGGTGTATGTATGCTGCAAGCGCAGGAGTCAGACAGTAACCATCAGAAACAGTGTTTCAGTGGCCTGGGGCTGCTCCCCAGGCACTCAGCTCTGTACCCCAGCCCCACACTCACCCACGTGCCTGCCTTTCTGTGCTGCCTGAGGCTCCCCCTCCAGGCCAGGCCACTTGTTACCTCGACCCAGAGCACCCGTCCCACACCTGATCCGCCCAATGAGCCACACAGTCATTCTAGAGTCAGCTCAAGGCGACCACCCCCTCCACAAAGTCTTTTCTGATTCCCCCATTTTGAGCTGGTCTGGCCAGGCCCCCTCAGTGGCCCCACTACTAGTGCACGTTGTTACCCCACGAGAGCACTCGCTCTGTTACGTGCATACCTGTTGATTCTGGACTGTGAGCCCCCTCTGTGGTTGTAGCAACCGCATCTTACTCATCTTCATGGCCTCAGCTCCTAGCAGTGTTCCTAGAATGGATTAGGTGCTAAATAAATGTTTATTGGATACAGAAGGTGGATGGGTGGATAGTTTTGTGGGTGGACAGACAGATGGGTGGATGGATGGATGGGTGGATATAAAGCTGCAGAGGGTGTCTGCCCCATGACACCAAAGCTGGAAGGATTCCTGTAGAGCTTCAGAGACATACATACCTAGAGCCAGCGAAGGCCCAGGTGAAAGTCATGTTAGAAGGAGGCAAGTGATAATCTTTTTTAAAAAACATCCTGTTGCTCTCTTGCATGAACAATTCACATTTTCTGCTCTTGCTGCGTTCTCTCCGCTCAGATATTTTTGCAATGGATATAACCTTATTTTTTTATTATTGGTCACAAACCATGGGTAATTCACTTTCTCAATTGATTTTTGTTGCTTGTTAAAGTGCTGCATCAGCCAGTACTATTTAGTTTCCAGCTGGCACAACAAATAATTCTGTGTGTGATCCCAGAGCTGAATTCTGATTAGGTGAATCCTCCTGTGGTCCAGGTGGTACCAACAGCAGTCAGGGATGCTCCCACACAAGGGCAGTCACAGCTTGTATTTTATATAGTCCGTACTAATTTTCACCCGGTATACGTGAATATTTAAGAATGTGTAGTTTGATGGGTTCTACCGACGAGGCCTCCCAAAATACATTTCTTCTCAGTTCCAATTTCAATCAAATGGCAGTGTTTAGGTAACTTCTAAGACTGTTTCTGTGGTGAATTGATGATGTCTGCCATGTGCTCAGAATTGGGGGAGGGGAAGCAGTCACCTGGCTTGCCTTATAGAGTACCACCTGTACTATATAACACGACACCTGGAGGTTATCTTGTCTGAACCCAGATGCTACACATGAAAAAGCTAAGTCCCCTAGAGAGGACAGTGGGGTAGCAGCAAAGCCAAGAGAGAAAGTCTCCTGACCCCTGGTCAGGAGCCTTGCAGCAGGACAGAACTGGGTTTGAGTCCCGCCTCTGCTACTGCTTAGCCATGTGGTGTTGGGTAATAATATTTCATTGGCAAGGTCATTATGAGGACTACACTGTTCAATGAACCTATGCAATACTTCCCATGTCGGGGTCTGAAGAACACATGTTCCTATGTCTCAAATCTCTGCCACAGCCTTCACCCACCCACCCAGTAATTGCCTTTGCTTCCTGTGGACCTCATCCCCTGTGGTAGATTCTTTCATTAGTCAAGGCAATGCAGGTAGTTATTCCAGCTCTGCCACTTACTATTCATGCCCATAGTCACTGAAATGCTGTAGTCTCCTCAAACACGTCATGGAGATCATAGAAGTGCCAACCCTGTAAGTGGTTGTGAGGATCAAGAAGTCAGTACGTAGACTGCTTACTAAGGGTTCAGTAAGCATCAGCCATGCCTATACGATTAATTAGTCTACCATCAGTCTTGTGGGCAAGTAGTACCTATTCTTACAGGGTCATCGTGAGGACTGAAAGGGACAATGTTCTGAAAACGCCTACCTGGCATGTAGCAGGTGTGTTCCACTTGGCAGGCGTTATTATTGCTCAGTCTCTTTACAATGAATTGTGCTTCCTCCTGATGCCACCTCTCCTGCTTTGACCTTGTGGGTTGAACTCTTCCCTGCAGCTGGCAGAGATGGGGGGATGGGGTGACTCACGGCTTCTGTGCTGCCTGAAAGGACATTTCTCCCCTGAGACCCCTTTGCTGCCTCTGTTACCAACTGATTTGTGGATTTGATTTTAGTATTTGATTTCATTTTTAGTATTGTTTAAAAAGAGCACAATATAACCATTTGTGAACATGCTTAAATCACTCAGCAGGATGCAATAAAAACATCACACTGAAAATTATGGCTTAAAAAGTAGGCTCTGATTTCCCATCCAGCGGAGTGGGCAAGGCAGAAGTTTGCACTGCAGTGGAAGGTGGAAAATGAGGCAGAGGGGCGGGGGCGGGGGGTGATCACAGGGCACAACTGGAAGCAGGGGTAACTCATGGGGCCACCTGATCCCAGAACTTGGGGCCTCTCAGAACACAGTACTTTTAGAACCCCACCTCTTACCAACGGGACAGAGAGGCACAGAGAAGTTGAGTGTCATACCCAACATCACACAGGAAAGCCTGCCATCAGCTAGTCAGGGACTCAGATGGCATTCGGTGCTGAGTCCACCTCAGTGCAGAGCCCGGGGGACCCTTTGGTGGGCCCTCTGCTGCCGCCTGACTTGGAGAGGGTGGCCCCTTGCACTCACCTGGGCTAGGATTAAGTAGGATGCTCGGGCAATTCATTCACTCACTCAATAAACAAGTATCAAGCAGCTTCTATGTGCCAGACCCTGTAATGGAGGCCTGAGGTCCAGTGAGCAGGAAGGGACATAAGTGTGGCTGGAGAGGGGGATGGGCATTGGAACAGGCATGTGGGACCAGCTCCAGACTGACACCTGGAAGGAAAGACTTTCATAAGCGCTTCCCTAACCTAAAAAATCAACAAAAACATATAAACGCTGTGCAAGGTGCTTCCATGCCTGTTGTCTCATTTAACCCTCAGGGATGCCTTGTGAGTTGCAGATTATTAGGTCTGTTTTGCAGATAAGGAAGCTGAGGCTCAGAGTAGTTGGGTAACTTAGCCAAGGCCACACAGCCTATCGGTGCTGGTACTATGTTGGTTCTTCCTAGTACCCCTCAGCTGTACAGGCAGGGGGAGGAGGAAGAGAACAGCCCCCCCAGGGTCTGAGGACACACCATAAGATGGTGGCAGAAGGGGGCTTGAGAAAACAGGAGCCCCTGGAGAGCAGGCACCCAGTTTTACTCACCTCTCTAACCCCAGTGCCCTGTCCAGCGCCTGGCACAGCGTAGGAGTTAACGAAGTGCTCTGGGCGGGGCCGCTGGGCTGACCGGGCTAACAGAAGCCCTTCTGAGGCTTTTGTAACAGCCCACACTGCCCCCCGAACTCCTGTTCCCTGCACTCCCAGAGACCACCCCCTCAGGCTAAGCACTTCCTGGTCAATGGGAGCCTCTGTGAGCAAGCTGAGCACCCCTTCTGACTGTGTTCTCTGCAAAACAGATGACAAAGGGGATTTCTTTGCCTCCACTCTCAAGGCACTTTTTCCCAGAGCGAGAGCTCTCTGCTGGTTCTGAGCCAAGGCTACACTGGCCTCGTCCAAATACACAAAGGGAAGAAAACAGGTTCTGAGCCAAATATTTAGACCAGATCAGTCATCTGATAGCAGCCCACCCACTTCCCATCCATCACCCTGGGTTGTTGTGAGACACGGAGTCAACACTGGGGATTCTGGGAGATTTAGAGGCGATCTGATCAAGACTCCTTATTTTACGGAGTAGATGAGCAAGACTCAGATTACAGTTTGCTGGCACCTCCTGTGGGTGGGTGTTCAAACTCTGCACTGTGAGCCCCGGCTTTCCTGAGACATGCTTGCGGGCACTGCAGGGCCTGGAAGACTGAGCACAAAACCCTGGGCTCCTAACCTGCATCTGCACCTGCACCTGCACCCACAGTGGCTCACCTTTGCTTGTCTATTATATTGGCGTCCACGTCATATTAGATTTGAAGTGCAGGGGCCGAGAGTTCTCTGGCTTTTGAAGGTTTGCAAATCACTTTAAAGAGCAGGGGTTTGGGGGTCTGAGAGACCTGGAATCTGTAATCTGTGACCCAGGGAAATGTGCATAACCTGATTGAGCCTCGGTTTCCTCATCTATAAAATGGGGTAACGACACTGCTTGATGGGGCAATAAAACAGGCTCACTCAATTACAGGACCCTACACAGTGCCTCACTCCTGGAAGGCACCCAACAAACAGGACTGCCCGTCTCCCTAGAAACCCCAGAAGTACTCCTCTCACAATACCACCCACTACATTTCATTTCTGGCAAAGAATGAAGAAATGGTCAAAATTGCCGCATGCTGGCTTCCCAGTCAATAACACAGGGTAGAGACCTCAGAGAGGAGACTTCAGAGGGAATGCAAAAGAAGTGTGGGCCGCAGTCATCAGAGCAAACCTCTGTATTTCTGGTCACCAGAGTGTGTATCTGGGTCACAGATGCAAAGGCACAGCCAGGTGGGCTCCTGGTCACCGCACTCCGTGAGCCACACCCCTAGCGGGGAGGCAGGATGTCAATAACGACTCACAGTGAGACCATGGCTCCAGTTTATTCAGCCGCTGTGAGGCACCGGGCAACCTGAAAGATGTTTCATCTTGTTACAGAACAAGGCAGAAAAAGCACCTTAACATTTCAACTTTAGAATTCCTCTAGAACTGCCTTCCCTTGGGAAAACACTTCAGAATATGTTGCTTCTGCTCCTGGAATGGGTAGCAAAGCACACAAGGAGAGAAAAAGGAGGAGAGGGACTAGGACTGGGCAGGTGAAGGAGCTGTGCTCTGATGCAGACCCTCCTCCAACTCTTTCTGGCATCTTCCACATGTTCTGATGACTGGAGTGAGTGGCTTTCTGGGGAACTTAACAAGGGCCTGAGTTCCACATCCTGTCCATGTGACCAAACAGAGACTAGAAGATGTCAGCCAAGGGTGACGACAGGTGGGCTACATGTTCCTGGTGTTCAAAACTCCCAGTAGCCCCCAGAAGTAGCTAATACCTCAGGGTGATTTTCATGTGGACAGGAGAGGTCAGAGAGGCTCGGCCGCTTGCTTCAGATCCCCCACTAAGTAAGTGGAAGAGCCAGGATGGAAACCCAGCTGAGTCTGACCACAGAGCACCTGCTCCTAACACAGCTGCTCTTGGCAGACACAGAGCCAGGATCTCAGCCAGGTTGGCAACTGAGGAAGAGAAGGAAGATGGGCCGTCCAGAACAAAGACCTGATCTAGCCCAGGGAGGAGCCTGAGGGGCATCGCCGAACCTAAAGTGACATGGTCCAGGTGGGCATCTTGTGCCATCACTGATGCAAGAGGCCAAGTGGCTGATGTAACAAAAGAGCCAGGTGGGCATCAGGTGAGGTAGGTGGGCCTCCTTGTCTTCCTCCTCCTTTCTCTCTCCTCTTGCCTCTCCTACCCTTCCCAGGAGCAGAAGGAATATATTCTTACGCAGTTTCATCACCCTCTCAGCATCCCCCCAGCCCCCCACAGCAGTATCCAGCCCAGGCCTCAGGCGGGGGCTGCAGGCACGAGGAAAAGGCCAGGAGAGCTTGGCAAGGGCCCAGGAGATGGTCTGCTCCCTTGGGGCCACTCAGCCTGCAGGCAGACCTTGGGCTGCTCCGCTGCCTGCAGCGCCACCTGCTGGCCTGCTTCGGGCTCTGCGGGCTGAGAGGCTGGGGGAGCCTGGGGCTGAGGACCAGCACAGGATGTCCTGTGCCCCCACCCCCACCCCCACCCGCCCCTCGGTTCCATCCCCCGGGGCAGAGAGGGAGCAAACACAAGCTTCTAGTGCTGACATGAAAACGACTGTAGAGAGAAGCCTCAAGGCAGCGGCGCAACGAAAGGCAAGCACGGGAGCATTCAGTCACAAATCTTTGCTCAGTTCATCATCGTAAGCAATTATCCCAAGCCCCCAGTTCTGAGGCACAGTGAATAGAATGGGGAAGGGTGGACGAGTTGTCAAATCAGTGCAGGAACATGTCAAGGCTCAATCCTGGGTGTCTCTCCTCTCTCCCTGGGCCGGCTCACCCACCCCACAGCTTCACTGTACACCAAAGCCCCCCGCCTCTCCATCTCCAGCCCAGCTCTCTCTCCCAGCTCCGGCCCCTAGATCCAGCTGCCTGGTGGGTCTTGACGTGGCTGTCTGAACTGGTGGGAGTCCTTATCTCAAAATAACTTGACACCCCAAAGGCAGAGACTTGTTTGTCTGTAGAACCAAATTATAAGGAGAGCAGAGGTGGAGCAGAGGGGATGGGAAAACATGAAAGCGTTTATTAGGGGAAAGGAGCTCAGTCTTGGTGAGGACCTACTAGCTGCTGGGCACTTATTTAACCAGCTGGGACTAAGTGCTGCGGGTGGGGCTGTGATGTTTACCCGAAGTCACACAGTAGCCCATGAAAGAGGGGAGTTCAAGTCTGGCTCATTGCACTGCCTCTAGTTTTTAAATCAAAATAATATATTTAGGTTATGATGAAACATAGGGGCTTAAGAGACTTTGGAAGTAATTTCATTCACTACATACTCAGTGTTTGAATCTGTCTCTTCCCAACCCAGCCAGGTAGTTGGGTAGCTTCTGCTTGAACACCCCCCATCATAGGGAACTTCCTCTCCAGATGATGATTTTATTATTGAATCATATAGTACATTAGAAAGCTGAGGCAGAATTTTTCCCTTCTTTAAGATTAATAAGTGGCTCTGGCTGGGTAGCTCAGTAGGTTGGAACATCATCCCAATGCTCCAAGGTTTTGGGTTCATTCCCCGGTCAGGACACATATAAGAATCAACCAATGAATGCATCAATAAGTAGAACAACATATTGATGTATGTCTCTCTCTCTCTCTCTCTCTCTCTCTCTCTCTCTCTCTCTCTCTCTCTCTCAAATCAATAAATTTTTAAAAATTCATTTAAAGACCAAATAAGGTAATGCATGTAATGTGCCTTCCATGGTGCCTGCAACATCAATAACTGCTCTCATGGTCTCCAAGTCCCTTATTATAACTATTCTTGTGTCTCCCTTTCCCCTTGGGGTGCCTGAAAACAAACCTAATTCTTCTTCCCTCAGACAGCCCTTCAGATATTTGAAGACAGTGCTTCAGGGACCCCCTGAGGCATTGCTTGCCCAAGATAAACAAATACTCCAACCTACTTTTAGACACTCACTGGTAAGCAGGACTTGATACTGTACATGCTGTGATTTTCCAGCTGCCAGGGCATGTGAGGCTTCAGAAAAACTGGTGAAACAAACGATGAGCCAGCCTCAGCAGGGTGGCCGTCATATCCGAATCCTGTCCTCTGCAAAGAAAGGGAAGTGGTTGACCCTAGCCAGACCTTGGCTCATCACCAGAGCTTCACCAGTTACGTTCTCAGGCCACCCATTGCAGAACCCTGTTTTAGTGGACAAAAAAGAAATGAGAATCCCCCAAAGTTAATATATATCATTTTAGACCCCCAGACTTATCAGAAGTCAGTTTGTGTGTTTATGGATCTAGTATTGAGCAACATAGGGGACCTAATCCATTCTAATTATTGAATGTCAACTCCTGAACACTTCCTATTTACAGACGGGGAAACTCGGGTTTCGAGGAGAGCAGTGAGTGATCCAAAGTCATACAAGTCATTTGCACAAAGGCCTGGTCAACTTACGAACTCCAAAGAAAGGTGAGATAGTACAGCAAACTGGCAGGAAAAGAGAGGAAGAAAGAAGCCATCAGATAAAAACAAAAGGGAAAAGCTCTAAAAACTCTCCCACCCCCACCCCCACCCCCTGCACCGCAATGTCCTGTAAAGATGATGCCGGATAGTGTGACAGGCACAAGGCTGGAGTCAGAAATCCCCAGGACCATATATACTGGCTCAGCCTCTTACAAGCTGTGTGATCTTGAGCAGACTCCACCTTTCTAACACCCAGGTTCCTCATTCATAAGATGAGACTAGGAACATCTCCCTCAAAGGAGTCCTGTGAGTGTTAAATAAGGATGGAGAATTCGGTTCTCAGTAATGGTGGAATAGCTTTTCTCAGGCGGAGTCTCCTGGAAATAGCAATTATACGCAGAATATTTTAAAGCTAAGACTAAAGCAGGCAGACACTGGAGGGTGTATGGCCCTTGAGGACAGGGACCTGACCTCTCCCTTGAGGGCACGTCCAGTTCTCAGGGAACACTGGAGTTGGAGCTCCAGCCCCAAGCAGCTGTCACTGAGTTAAAAAGTCCCAAGTCAGAGCTCAGGGTTGCCAGAGAGGTTGAACACGGGAAGAAACAAGGAGGCCAGAAGGCAGCGCAACATTCTGAAATGCTAAAAGGAAACACTTAACAACCCAGAATTCTATACAGAGTCAAAATATGTTTCAAAAATAAAGACGAAACTGAGAAATGTTGCCACAAGCAAACCATGAGTAAAATATATGCCTGCAAGTACAAAAAATAGTCAAGAAAGTTCTTTAGCCTGAAGGAAACTGATATCAAATGGGAATTCAATACCAGCAAGCATGATGGACAGGAAGGGATGGAATCAGAACTATATGCAAAGTGGTACAACAGTAATTCAAGGTAGACCACATATTGTAAATCCTAGAGCAACAACTAAAAATAATAATACAAAGAGGCATAAATCCAAAGCCAGTAGAGGAAATGGAAGGAACTGTTAAAACAATATTAAATTAACACAGAAGAATTCAGGAAAGACAAAGGAGGACAGAGCAGTGGGGACAAAGAGGAAGCAAAGCAAGAGAATGGGCTTCAGCTCGTTGGTGTGAAGAATCATGTTAAATGAAACTGGATTAAACCCTCCCATCTTGTCAGACAGGATAAAGCAGCAACATGCAAATCAGTTGTTTACAAGACATTACCTTAAATATGTAAGTATTCTGACAGATTAAAAGAATGGACAAAAAAGAATAGGAAAAGATAAACATAAGATTTATGCTCCTCTATTTCTTCCTTGTGCACGTTTTATTGTATTTTTTTTTTTCAAGGAAATTATCTGTTTCATCTAAGGTCTTTAATTTATTAACAAAGAGTTGTATAGAATAGTCTCTTACTATTTTTACAGTGTCTGTAGGATCAGGAGCGATATCCTCTCATTTCTGACATTGGTAACTTCTGTTTCCTTTCTCCTCATTGCTATTGATTTCTAACTTAGTTATGCTTTGGTCAGAAAACATACTCCCTACACTTTTGTTTTTTAACTTATTGAGATTTGTTTCCTGGTGTATCGTGGTGGATGGTCCACAGACACCCAAAGACTTCATGTATCCCGTAACTGTTCGTATACTGTTTTTTAAAAGGCAGTTAGGTCACGTTGTTTGATAGTGTTGCTCAAATCTTCTATATTGTCGCTTTTTGTCTCCTTATTCATCAGTTACTGAGAGAGCAGTGTTAAAATCTCTAACTCTGCATGTGTATTTATTTCTCTCTGTGTCCTGTCCATTTTTGCTTCCTGTATTTTTGAAACTTATCATTAGGCAATGCATCTTTCACATTTTTATATCCTCTTGATCCTTTTATCATTGTGAAATAACCTTCTTTATCTCATGCAATACCTTTGTTGTGAAGTTTACTTTGTGTGATGGACATTTTGTTGAGCAAAAGAAGCCAGACACAACAGAGCACACAGTGTAAGTTTTCATCTCTATGAAATTTGGGGACAGGCAAAGCCAACCAATGGCGATAGAATTCCCAACAGTGTTTGTCTAGGCAGGTGGGGGCTAACTGGAAAGGGACAGGAAGAAACTTTCTAGGGTGACTTAAAAATGTCTTTTATCTTGAATGAAGTGGTACATCTACATAAGGTGTACACATTTTTCAGAATTTGTCAAAGTGTGCACTGAAAATGTGTGCATTTTATTGTATTTTTTATTCTTAAATTTTTTAAAAATGACAGGTATGTGAAGGATTTGGCTTGGGGCTTAACACAGAGTAAGCGCTCAACAACCATTACTTCCCTCATCCATCACCCTCCTCATCCCTGGCAGGCAAGTGCCATAGGTGTCAGGACATTTTATGGTCATGGGACCTCTGAGAATAAGTGACATGCTCCCCAGAAGAGTTTGTCCACAGCATGACACTGGAGATCTGCTCTAGTCAGGGCCAAGGATCCTAAATAGCACCGTTTATGCCCAAGGCCATTTCACCCTTAATCTTCCTCCAGGTTCCATCCTTCAGGTCTAGGCCTGGGGTCCCAAGTGAAGAGGGTAGAATTTAACTGGGTCCTTCCGAGGGCTGGGAGATGACAGTGTGGAAGCGGTGAGACACGTGGCATGTGTAAGGGAAGGTTATAAGAGAGAAGATAGGAAAACTGGTGTTAGAGCCAGATGTGGAAGGCACGTGAGGTCAGCAGAATTTGGATTGTGATGCAGTAGATGCTCAATAATTGTTTGTTGATTTGCTTAAGTGGAGGAATGAGCCCCTGAATCCATGGAGGCTGACCGCTGCCCCCTTCCTCCTTCCTGTTTTGCAGCTCACATACCTGCCCCCGCCGTGGGGTGAGTGCCGATCCTCAGAGATGGGACTCGACTTCTTTCCTGTTTACAGTATCACCGCCTGTAGGATTGACTGTGAGACCCGCTACATCGTGGAGAATTGCAACTGCCGCATGGTCCACATGCCAGGTCAGCACCAGGGGATGGGTGGTCGCAGGACCCGCTGGGGACCACCCGGGACCTTCTTTGCATTTCTCACCCTGATGGGAAACACTTCGCCCACTCCACAAGCATCCAAAGGGGTGTCATTCTGGGAAGGCTTATTTGGTGCCCAAACATTTAGAGGGCAGCTAGAAACATCCACTCTAGCAACCAAGGCAGCATCCTGGTGTCCATATGCGTCCACATGTTTGGAAAATGTTCCTCCCATTGCTCAATATGTTTGATAATTGTCCGTTGTGTCCAGATACCTGGATGCTTGCAATTGCTGCACCTTGGTGTGCTACATGTTCACATATCCAGATATATGTTGCTTTCATCCAGATGTTTCCCTTCTTGCATCCAAATGTCCAGCACTCTTTCAGATGAGGCCAAGTCCATCAGCCAACAAGTAAATGTGCGTGTGCAGACATCTCTGTTGTCAGACTAACAGTGCATGTGGCCGTCTCATTAGAGGTAGTCGGCATGTCACAGGCAGACTTGCAGAGCGGGTGGGGGCTGATTAGGGCAGGAAGAGTTTGTGTTGCATCATGGAAGGGTGAATGGGGCTGGAGGCAGGGGCCTTGGCTTCTAATTCAGGTTCTACCACTCACCTGCTGTGTGTCCTGGCCCAAGTTCCTAAACCTCTCTGTTCTCACCTTCATTATCTTTAAAACAAAAACATTAGTTGTTGTGAGTATAAAATTAGGCTAAGACATAAAAATGCCTTTTAAACTTCAAAAGTCAGCGGTTGTTATATATTAGCATAGGAGAAGAGAAACCAAAACTCCCGTTGACTGTAGACCTACTGCATTCCAGGAAGTTTGTTATCATATTTAACAGCTACTATTTCATGTTTATAGCATGCTTTATTTAAGTATATTTTTAAAAATCCTTATATTGGACATTTAGTTCATCATCAATTGTTTTCTGATAGAACCAATGTTGAAATGAACATCCTCACACCTAAATTTTGTATTTTTTTATTAGTAATCAGTAATTTGTTCAGTAGTCTAAGATTATAATTATTGATCTTTAAAATAGCCTCTGAGCTGCCTAGAAAACAGGGCAAAAGGAAAATGTATCAATTAGATTATTATTATTGGAAAGAAGGAAGCATAACAGCTCCTCAACTCTTAAAAAAGTGTTTGGGGAAATGGTAAGAAACAGGCATCGGGCCCTGACTGGCCTGGCTCCGCAGGCTGAGTATCATCCCACAGAGCGAAAGGTCCCAGATCCATTCCTGGTCGGAGCACATGCCCGGGTCAGTCCCTGGTTGGGGTGCGTACAAAAGGCAACCGATCGATGTTTCTCTCTCACATAGATATTTCTCTCCCTCTTTTTCTCCAAACTCCTTTCCTCTCCCTCTAAAAATAAATAAATAAAATATTTTTTTTTAAATAAAAGAAAAGACATTGTGGCAGATGTTCACTTTAGCACTTGGTAAAAGAGAAAGTAATAGGTCCTGCATTTCTACAAAGATATGCCAGGAATGACAACTGAGCCATAATGGTGCCCACCTGCTGCCCAGACTGGGTCACCAGCCAGGAAGGTTTCCCTCATGGAGCCTGCGTGAACAGTAAGCAGTGGGTACTTCAGTCATTCCACCCATGACACTTACTGGCATCTCAGTTCCTGATGTGGAATCCAGGGCACAGCAGAGAGGCACGTACAGAGCAGCCCTTCTCACAGAGAGCACTGCGGTGTGGCGGGAGGAGCCCCCATCCTGGGCTCAGGCTGGCCTGGGTTCAAAGCCCTCCTCCCTCACTGCCACTCCGGTACCCTGGGAAGGCAGGATACAGTATGTATTTCCTTCATCGGAGGGTGGCCCTGTGTGCTAAGGAGATGACCCCACCCAGGACTCAGTAGCTCCCCTGACTTTCAGGGTTTCTCACCCATGACCAGCCCAAGCAATCTGGGAAGGTCCTGTTATCACCAGGCCCAAGGTCATGGAGCAGATGAGAACCCCCGATGTCCCCAGGCTGCCCTGGTCAAGGGCTCCCTTCTGACTGCCCACTAGCAGACTGCCGCCCTGCCAGTAACGAAATACACTCCCTCCCCCCAGCCCCAGCCCCAGCCCCAGGCTCAGCCCCAGGAGGGGAGGGGTGCTGCCCGAGTACCTCTCCCTGTGTTTCTCCTTTGCAGGGGATGCCCCTTTCTGTACCCCTGAGCAGCACAAGGAGTGCGCAGAGCCTGCCCTCGGTCAGTACTGGGGACACGTGGAGTGACGGGGAAGGTGTGGGAGAGAGACGGGGTGGGAGGGGGACCGGACAGGGTGGGGGGAGGGAAGAGGCTGGACAGAGCGGCTTGGCTGCAGGCTGCAGGAGAGGGAGGTGGAGAGCAGGTGGGGCAGGAACTGATGCGGGTGGATGAGGGCCAGAAAGGGCGCTGGGAGAGAGAAAGGAGGCGGAGAGGTGGGGAGAGAGGAGTGGGCCTCAGGGGGAGCTTGACAGTCTTTCCCCCCACACACTCTGGGGTTTCATGTAAGGAGGCCAAGGTTGTTCCAAAGCCGTTGAGCCCAGGAAGGTGGGGGAAAGGAAAGAGGTCAGGGCCCTTGCGTGTGCATTCCACGTATGCATTCCACGTGTGCAAATAGAAGGTGCTGAGCACTCCCCTCCTCCTGCTTGGTGTTTCCGGGTTGAAATAACTCTGCTGGTTTTCTCCACCACCGCCAGCACCACCCCACCTGGAAAACCAGGTGAGAGAGATTCCACCAAGCTATACGCCCAAAGCTAGACCCACGCCACATGCCTGCCTTTCTCCAGATGTAGGAAATGGTTTGTAATCAAGACAAGCAGAGAGGACTTTTAAATCATACAGACTCAAATTCTAAGTGGGGGCAGCTCTGGACTCACATATCAGGGAGGGAGGACCTGGCTGAGAGGACAGGAAATTACTTTCAACGTGTGTAAAGACTCAGTCTGTCCTTGGAGCGAAGATACCACAAAATTCATGGGTAGCCGGAAACACTGAGATAGATAGAGGAAAGAGGAAGGGAGCGAAATGATGTCTTCAAGGACCCGTGTCCCAAGTGGAAGAAGAGAGGAGAGGGAGATTCTGCCTCTAAGGAGAAGTGTGAATCCTTGCATCCTAACCCAGCAGGCGCAGGAGGTGAGCTGAGCGCTGGCTGGGAGGCAGCCCCAGAGGGAACCCCGCAGAGCCGGGGGCCACATACAATGGTCTCCCACACTCGCCTTTGACAGGCAGCCCATTTTGTGGATGAGAACACTGAGGCTAGGAGCAGAGCGGGAGGCCCTGGGAAGCGGAAGGGCCCATTCTCCAAAAGTGACGCCTTTCAGGACTTTTTAAAGGGCGACATCACAGTAAAAGAAGCAGAAGGAAACAGGGCCGAGAGCAACCTAGAAAGAGCGGGCACTTTTTAAATAAGCGCTCACACCCTCAGCCTAAAGCAAAAGCCCAGCTCCTCCTCTCTCCTCAGCCCACGACCCCTCACTTACGCAGAAGGGTACCGCTTCCCGGATCACCTCTCTGCTGCCGGACAGGCTGCGCTGGGCCCCGAGGCCCCGGTCCCCGCCCCGGCTAAGCCCTGCCTGCCTCTCCCCCCCCAGGTCTGCTGGCAGAAAAGGACAGTAATTACTGTCTCTGCAGGACACCCTGCAACCTGACACGCTACAACAAAGAGCTCTCCATGGTGAAGATCCCCAGCAAAACATCAGCCAAGTACCTCGAGAAGAAATTTAACAAATCCGAAAAGTATATCTCGTAAGCTCCGGGGGGCATGTGGGCGGGGGAGTGGGGGGCATATGGATCAGGAGGAAATAGGGGCAATCGAGGAAGAAGGCAAAGGTAAGCAGTTAGTTCCACATAGCGGGTATTAACTGAGCATCGACTCTGGGCCAGGCGCTCTGCTCAGCTCTCGATAGGAAGACAACGATGATTAAGGTGCAGCCCCTGCCTTTAGGGAACTTATAGTTTTGTGGGGTGACAGGTATACAACAGAATGCTACCAAGGCTGAGCAGGCAGTAAGGACACAAGGAGATGGACAACTGCACCTTGCATGAGGATGCGGTCAAGGAAAGCTTCAGAGATTATTTTTTTAAACGATGCCTAGGCGTTTTCCAGGCAGGCGTTGCACATTCTGTCCCCTTTCCCCAAATGCTTTTCCTCTCATTCTTCACCTAACCGGCCCTTCATTATGCAGGTCTTCATTTAAATGTCCTCCAACAGCTAAATTAGTCCCCCTCCTATTATGTTTCCCCCGAAGCACATGTGTTTGTCTTTATAACGTTCACACCCTGTGTAATTCTATATTTGTGTGTGTGTGTGTGTATTACCTGCCTCCCTCCCTAGACTGAAAGCTCCCTCAAGGCAGGAACCTTTCTGTTCGGGTCTCTGCTGTGGAGTGTCTGGCACAGGGTTGATGCTCAAACAAAATCTTTTAACAGAATAAATGAATGAAAGACATGGGAGATGGGAGTGTCACAGGCAGACTCTAGAGAGGGAACCAGTACGGGACAGACAAAAGAACTGCGAGCAGAAGCTGGGCCAGGGGGCTGTGTGTGAGCAGCAGGTCCCCACTGCATGTGAGGTGGAGGTCTGGATGGGAGGGTGGGGGGGTGGGCAGGAAGTGGATTTTATCTAAGAAAATAGGGAGCCACGGGAGAGCTTCAAGTAGGTGGGTGACAGGCTCAGATTTGTACTGTAGATCACTGCTCTTCAACAGAACTTTCCGCGATGAAATGTTCTATGTCTGTGATTTCAACATGGTAACCACTAGCCACGTGTGGCTACTGAGCATTTTAAATGTAGCTTGAGTGACTCGGGAACTGAACTGTAATTTTATTTAATTTGAAGTAGTTTAGCAGTTTTAGAAAGATCCTTCAGGCAGCAGTTTAGAGGATGGATGGGAAGCCAAATGGGCAGAAGGGAGCCTGTTAGGAGGCAGTTGCCGTAAACCAGGCAAGAGATGGTGGCACTTGGAGTGGGGCCTCAGAGAACCCTGGTGGAGGGAGGAGGATCTGCTCCCCTCTCCCCAGCTGCTCCCTCCTGCCAGCACAGTCACCAAAGCCCAGCCTGGCGCTGGTGTCTACAAACCTAACTACTTCTGTTCAGCGGGATGAGGACGGAGGCATTAAGGGCATTGTCAGCAACACGGAAGGAGTGGGGGTTGCAGGAGGTGCCAGGTCCTGCTGCTTAGCAGACATTTGCAGGCAGTCATGACTCCTCCTGCCAAGATGTGTCTCATTAACACATCTGCCTGAAGGAACAAAAGGGAACCACCGTGCTTCTACCAAAACCCCTCACCCCAGCCAGATACCAGTTTGCACCCTAAAAAGCCACTCTGGTTCTGGCAGCTGACTTGGCAATGCCAGGGCAGGGCCTCCCACTAGGAGAAGCTTGTTGTAAATCCCAGTAGGAGCTCGGGGGTCTCTCCGGAGTGGGCAGGGGAGGTCAGCTGGGGCAGGCAAGCCTCGTCAAGAGCTAAATGTGATCTCACTCCTATGTGGAATCTAATGAACAAAATAAGCTGATGAACAAAATAGATGGATGGACACATAGAACAGACTGACCGCTGTCAGAGGGTAGGGGTGTTGGGCTACTGAGAGCCGCAGGGGTAGGTGCAGGTGGGCAAAGGAGGGATGCATGGGGACGGAAAGAGACTTTGTCTCAGGCCATGCGCACACGGTGCAGTGTGCAGATGATGTGTTGTTGAGTTGTACACCTGAAACCTGTATGGTGTTGTGAACCAATGTCACCCCAATAAACTCAATTTCTTAAATAAATACATACATACATACATAATAGAAGAGAGTCCTGAGCTCACCTGCAGGTAAGGACCCAGGCAGAGCCTTAGGAGGTCCAAGAACCTGCAGAGTGGGCAGCACTCCTGCAAAGCTTGCAAAGAGTGGGGGGAGGGAGCTAAAGGGCAACGGGGCCGCTGACATGTGCCTCCGGTCCTGGGAAGAGCCCTGGGCTGGGCGTCGGGGCTCCTGGTCCCAAGTCCCAGCTCTGCCACTAACCAGCTCGCTCTTCGAGCCAGTTGTTTCACCTCCCGGGGCCTCCGTTTCTCCCTCTGTCCAAGGGGAGCTGTGTCAGGTGATCCCTGGGGGTGCTGATGGTTCTACCTATGTATGACACTGAACATTCTCTCTGCAGAGAGAACATCCTTGTTCTGGATATATTTTTTGAGGCTCTCAATTACGAGACAATTGAACAAAAGAAGGCGTATGAAGTTGCTGCCTTACTTGGTAAGTTGACGTGTCTAGTGCACAAGCGATGTCCACATCTCCTAGGAGGTGAGAGGGAGGGGGGATGGCAGGTGGGCGGCAGGCAGGCAGGTGGAGATCTGCCTCCTGACAAGGCAAACCTTTATACTCACTAACGGTTTCCTCTCTCCCTGCCCTACTCCTGTGCCAGAACGGGAGGAGCTCCAGGGTGGCGCAGATTTTCGGCCAGTTAGTGCTGCAGTCTCAGCCTCAGTTTCCCTATCAACACATTGAGGCGGGTAGGCTAAAGATGTTTCAAGGCCTTTCCCGAGCTGCCCTCTTGGATTCCACGGTCTCCCGCCCCTGGGTTGGATCAGAGCCTCGGGGCCGTGGCAGGAACAGGGAGCTATCAGGTGCAGGGTAGGCTGAGCGGTGGCTGGCCCCCAGTTGAGCCCCACCTGGAAAGCAATGTTGCTGCATTGAGAAGGCCAGGTGACCCCCGCTTGTTCCCAGATATCTACTAACCTGACGGCCACCCACGCAAGTTCACATCAGCTCTCCTGGCCCTGTAGGCACATAATGGAGGCAGGGAGGTCATGTTAACCCTGCCCCAGCCCAGCACAAAATTCACAAGACCCCTGAGGACTGCCAGTTAGAAGACTTGCCCCTTGGGCCCTCCTCCCAACTCCTACTAGCTCTCCAGAAAGGATCTGCAATGAAAAATAGCCGTTGTTGCCTCCGTGAGCTGAAGCCAGTGAGAATGGCGAGGGGAGGGGGCGGGGAACAGGCACCTCCTACCTGCAAGTATAAAGGAAAGACCAGCTGTGAGAACGTAGGCAAGTGGCTTCTCCTCGCTGGCCCTCAGGTCCCTCCTCTGTGAACTGGGTCTCATAAAACCCACTCCTTGTGCTGGTTGTACTGGTTAAATGTAAGAAAGCCCCAGCTCCCAGAAGGTCTGTGAATAGTCGTTTCTGGTACCTAGACGGTCTCCATGCCAGAGACCCAGGCCCCAGCTGGTGTTTCAAGGCGCCATCTGGGCCTTTCTGCACATCGCACAGGAAGCTGGAGGCTGGGCCACAACTGGGTCCCAGCTGGATTAAGGTGGCTGTCACTCGGGCCTCTGGGGCCCTTATGGCCAAAGGGGCTAAGCCTAGAGATGTGTGCCCTGGGCCTGAGGTAGCGGTCATGCACCAGAGATATAGGCCCCTCACCCACTCTCACCACCTTTACTTCCTAAAGCGGACTCAAGACGCGCCTCCTCCCACCTCTCCTCCCTCTCCCCACATAAGCTCACTGTCATACACACACGCACACGCACACGCACACACACACAGAGCAGGGAGGGCCTGAGCTCTGAATCTGTCAGGAGGGACAGTTCAGTTCTGCATCACATACGAGGGTGAGCACTCCCAGCACCCTGCTCCCACCCAGGATAGCCCGCCGAGAAAAGCTGCTGCCGTCTGTGGCTTGTGAACCCTCAGCCGCCGGGCCCAACCAGGCCTTCTCCCCCTGCCACGCAGCCCACAGCCGCCCCTCCGGGCACACTGCCCCCCAGCACCACACACACCGTGCTGTCCCGCACACACAAGCGAGCACCCGCACAGGCCCACCCGCACGCGTGCTGTGTGCCCGCAGGCTCACACACTCAGTACCTTCACCTGCCCCTGCGCCCTGACACACTCACACCTGCACACACCCACTCATGCCCCACACACTCAGACGCGCTGTGCCCACCCCCACAAAGCCACGTTCACACACAGCCCGTGCACCTGCCCTGCACCTAGAGAGACGCCTACAAAAAGCCATCAACCACCAGCTGTATTGCCTATTTCCATACAAACTGCACCCACACAGCACGCTGGCACACACCCCACACTCAGGCACGCGTCACACCCATACACGCACACACATCGCACCTGACATGCATGTACATAAGTGCACATGCCCCAGGAAACCTCCGCGGAGGGCGTGAGAAGAGCTGGGAGGAAGGACGGGAATGAAGGGGAGCCTTTCTGAGCTCAGCACCAAGGCCCGCCAGGAAGAGCCCCCTCCCCACGACCTCGGCTTGTTCAGGACTGGTTGGTGGGCTCTTCCCAGTTATAATCAGGGTAGGAGTGGGCAGCTGTAACCCATCAGAAGGTTCTCAGACCGAGAGCTCCGCCTGGAATCTCTAGGAGGACTGTATGCCCACCTCCAGCAGAAACCCCCCTGTCCCCCATTGCCAGCGTTCTCCCCAGCCCAGCCTCAGAGATCACAGCTGGAAAGCACTATGCAACCCATCTCCCCCAAGCCCCCTCCCAATGACCTCCACCATTTAGGGTCCTTTGAAAGCAAAGCTGCTGAGAGGTCAGGACTTTTCAAAGCCACACAGCAAGCTGGTGACTACTCTAAGCTCAGAGCCCCTAGAGAACAGTGGGGCAAAGACCTAGGGCTTCTTGGGGATCACAACCCCTTGGAGAATTGGAAAACAGCTTCTCAAATACAAACCCTCCACTGCAAACTCCCAGGTGCACATACATAGCGTTTTCAGTCCATTGCAGAAGGTCTCCAAAGATCTGAAGCTCCCAGAGGAGTTTGGTGGGCCAGAGGACCACCTGGGGAACTCATAAATCCTGACTTACAGACCCCACCCCCAGAGATTCTGATTCTGTTGGCCTAGGGTAGGTCCAGGCATCTACACTGAATACAACTCTCCCAGCAGTTTTGATGCAGGGGGATCTAAAGTCCAGTCTGGAGTAACTTCGGTCAAGGGGGCCCATCCACCCCAGGGTAAGAACCTCTGCTCTAGAAAGAGACCAAATTGAACATTTACCTTTGTGTTAGGGAGATAGAAGATGCTCCCAATGGCCTTATCCCAAGGGTGAGAAGTGCCCCAAGGTGGCCCTGGTGTCATGATTGAAAGCAGGGGGGTGGCCTCTTAGGACACTGCTCCTGAGACTCCCTACCTGGGACACCTGACACATGTGTCTCAGGATAGACTGTACCCTTGACCAAGGCAAGGACCACACATGTGTTATCTCTATTCCCAGCCCAGAGGCAAAACAAGGCCCAATCAGTGTGGTTTTGAATATAATTGGCAAGCCTGTTAGCCTATGAGGTCTATTCTAGAGCCCTCCAATAAGCATTCAGGTTAGTTCCCATCCTCACTGGGTGCTGCAAGCCATCAGCTCTCAGAGCTGTGCCCTGAGGGAGGGACTTGTCAAAGGCCTGGCCTTCAGTTGCAAGCCCTGACTCCCCAGAGGGGGAATGATTCAGAAGATCTGGTTTTGAGTTCTTAGTCTGTGCACCCCTCCTGGAAGTGCTGCGAGTAAAGCCAAACCTTTGGTCTCTCCTGTCTCTCTCCAGGTGATATTGGTGGCCAGATGGGATTGTTTATTGGTGCTAGTATCCTCACAATACTAGAGCTCTTTGATTATATTTATGAGGTAAGTGTTGGGATTACTCACGGGGAAGTGACCATATGCGGGTCCCTTATCCTACCCCACTGAACGGTACAAAAGCTTGGGGAGAGGACAGCTTCTGTCCCCGAGAGCCTGCTTTCTCCTCCCTGTCCATGAGTATTGTCTGTCACCACATCCTAGGCCTGGGGGAGGGATGGTTGGGAGGGAGACGAAGCCCCAGTCCTAGAGAGGGAAAAGCAGGGGGCTGTCTACACCAGCAGGGAGGACGGAGAAGGGGTGAGAAGGAGCCAAGACTGGGCTGAAGCCAGCTCTGAGCCCCTCCCCTGCTAGGCTGGACGTGGAGACCCACACATAGGTGTGTCTGTACCCACACTTTCACACCACATGCACACGCACCACACACACTTCTATCACACACATGCTAACAAATACCGCAAACACACACTTATACCACATTTACATGTGCTACTCACAAATACACACCACATACATGCACCTCCCACACCACACACACTTATACTACTCAAATACACACCACATACTACTCACAGACACGCACACACCATATGCACACACATATACCATGCACACGCACACACTCCTGCCCTCTGGCTGGCCGGTCACCTGAGTGGTACCTTCACATTCAGGCAGATTGCGGTGAGGGGCATTTCCCAGCAAGCCTGCTCAGTCCTGAGAAGAGCAAGGGCACACCTGCGGCTTCTGGCTGCCGGCAGTCTAAGCACATGTCTCCCTCGAGGGGCAGGTGGGACGAAGCACCTGAAAGCTCCTGAGACAGCAACGGCAGCCTCTGGCATTGGGAGTGCTCGGCGCTCGTCAGCTCCACAGACCCAGCTGCTCCAGGGGCTGCAGAAGGCCTCGGGCACACCCAGGCCCCATGCAGGCCCCAGGACCACCGCAGGCTCGGCCATGGCCAGAGGCCGCTCGCTGTGGGGCTGGAGGGCCTCGTGGCCAGGGCTCTCTGGAGTCTACACCCTTCCTTTCAACATGATAACCTTGTTCCCCAAACCCAAACCACGTCTTGTGGCCAGATTTTATCTGCTTTGTTTATTATGTTTGTGAGAAGCTGCACAAAGTTATGGAAATTGAATCACACCAGATAGCATATTTAATAACTACCCTTCACTTCTAGAAATAAAATGTTACAACCTTAGGTATGACCTGATCTTGTGAGCTGTGCCATTGACAGGCCTGGAAGTCATTAGAATCTTGTCCCCCAGGCCCAGTCTCAGAAAGGGGCTCCCTGGCTGCTCCTGAGGGCAGATGGGGACCAGCCATGCCAGCACACACCCCTTACCCACACTCTGCATCCACAGGGGAAGGGGGTCCACAATGCGATACAGTGCCTGCTCTTGCACCAAAACCCCATTGCAGCCCAAAGATCAGGCAGTGGCTCCTCGTGCTGGCTGCCAGGCGGGGCTCCTGCCACGGTCCAGCCAGCTGCAGCCCAGGCCACTGTGGCTGCTGGGGGTCCCCAGCTGGGCCGGATGGAGGGAGGCCTCTCTACCTTTGCACCAGCCTCTCAGCCTGACCCCTCCCTTCCCGCCTTTCTTGCAGCTGATCAAAGAGAAACTATTAGACCTGCTTGGCAAAGAGGAGGATGACGGGAGCCACGACGAGAACATGGTAAGAGCAGCCTGTGGCCTGTCTGCTGTTTGCCCCTCTGGTTTGTACGGGCGACGTGAAACCAGGTGCTGGGGTCAGAGCAGGAGGGGCGCACCCTGTCAGCTCCCAGATCCAAGACTAAACCTTGGGCCTCTCTTGTCCCAAAGCCTGGCAGTAAGATATGGATGCAGTGGATTCCAGGAGATGCTTCCAAAGATTGGTCCTGCTGGGTCTAACCCAGCTTCTCCCAGGACAGAAGGCTACTTCCATGTTATGGCTGTGAGAGAACCAGAGGTGCTCTATGGAGATCTGTTCCCTAGTGCTCTACTCCACTTGAAGGGGACATGGGGTATAGGGCCCTGGGAAGCTTGGAGCAGCAGAAGACCCATTACCACTGGCTACTACTGTGTGCCTGCACATGGTCAGACGTGTGCTATGTGCCTTAAGAGCATTCTGTCATTTTAGCCATACAGTCAGCCTAGGGAAAGGTCCATTTTTATCTCCATTTTGTATTTGAGGTAGTTGGGGTCCAGAGGTCAAGGCCACACCTCTGTTGATGTCAGAACTGGACCCAAAGCTCCCCTAAGCCCTGTCCTGCTCTACTTTGCTTTCCTAGAGCTGGAGAGGCAGCCCCGTGTTCCTGTCCACGCTCCTTCCCAAACTCAGTCCCTCCCAGGCTCGGGGCTCAGCTATCTGGTGCAGGCACCACTGGCTCCCAGTTCTGTTTCAGACACCACTTCCTGCCCATCACCCGGGCCAACCTCTCGCATTGATGCTCCCAGGCTCCTCGGCCCCTGTTTGAGCAAGGACAGCTGCTGTGGAGGAGGGGCAGAGTGGAAGGTGCCTGGGCTCTGGACTAAGCTGACGTGCCTGGATCCCAGGTCCCAGCTTCTTAGCTATGTGCCTGGGGACAAGTACTTATCTCCCTGAGCATCTGCCTCATCACAGGGACCTGGGGATGGGAAGGGTGGGATGAGGGTGACATGCAGATGAATGACATGCAGATGAAGTGAGACCGGCCTGTAAAGCCATCAGGGCTGCCTGCTTTATAGTGAGTGCTCAGCAAGTGCAGGCTCCCTCCCCTGCCTGCCTTTCCTCCTGCCTGCAGAATGTCTCAGGCAGAGGCTCCATCCCTCCCCCTCCCCCAGTATCCTCCTCATCAAATCTCTCCAAATTCTTGGCACAGCCTCCTGGCCAGTCTTTGCTCCCATCCCTCCCAGCCTCCCACCTGCAGCGGCCCAGGACAGCCTGGGAAACTCCTTGAAGACTCACAGCTGTCTCAGCCATTCCCTGCTCGGGGACTTGGGACAGCATTTCCCTGTGGCCAGCCTAACCTTCAAGGTTCTTTGGGCAGCTATGACCGGCTCTGGTTCTGGCCATCAGAGGCCTCTGCCTGGTAGCTTGGTCTCAACGGTGGGCACCCGCTCCCCTAGGCCTAGCTGCAGGCTGCACCTCCTCACCCAGGCAGGCCCCAAAGGAGACCCCAAGGTCAAGGGTAGGATGGGCTATCCAGCCCCAAAGCTAGACATCACTCAGATGTAGCTTCCGGTGGCACATCAGGGGACCTCTAGGAGAGAAGATCAAGCCAGCTCCGAAATACCATCACCAGAGAGCCCTCTCCCCACCCCAGGGTGCATGGAGGTAGGCAATGGTGAGGATTCTGAAGGCAGTGAGACCCTTCGGCCTCGTGCCTGAGATGGCAAACCTGTGCATGGGGTGTCTGAGCAGTGCCCTGGACGGGCCCACAGGAGAGGACAGTCCCCAAGGCTGCTGGGGGCACCTGAGGAACTTTGGAACATAAACCACCACCTTCCCCTTCCCCGCAGAGCACGTGTGAGACAATGCCAAACCACTCTGAAACCATCAGCCACACTGTGAATGTGCCCCTGCAGACGGCCCTGGGGACCCTGGAGGAGATCGCCTGCTGACAGCCTGGACCACTGGCACCCCACAGACGGACCTTGAGGCCCGGGACCCAGGACAGGAGGTGGCAGGCTCGGGCGGGATGGCCCCAATGACAGAAAGAAGCAAGAGCCCCCTATGCACACATAGCAAACGTTCTGTCAAAATCTCGCCGTGGCCACGTCTGATGTGATGCGTCTTCGGGGCCCCGCCGTGCATCCCTCTTAGGAGAAGAGAGTCACCCTCTGGACTGTCCAGGAACCAACCTGCCATCACATCTCACTGCCAGATGTATAAAGCGCTTGCATGCCCAGACTTCTCACGGCGTCACCTCCACGTCTGTCTCTGGACAAGACAGTCCTCCGTGCGGTTTCCTGGGGCCACTCTGCGGCCATACAGTGGGACCAGGTTCCAGCCCCAAGTCACCAGGAGACCATGCGGGAATCACAACTGCACAGCCAAGGGGAAACTGCAGAACTGTCAACTACGTCTGGTCTTTGTGTAGTTTGTGAAGGTTCTTAACCTGCCTACAAACCCCATCCCCTCCCCCGAGCCGGCTGATGGGGTGCTGGGGGCCACCCCCTGTCCCATCCCAGCGCCTGCAGGGGCCTGTGTGGCCCCGGCACTCATCCTCGGTGCCCATGTCGTTCTGCCTCCCTGTGACATGGCTTGTACAGTCTGACTCTGTTTCCTTAGGGGGCTTTTATTGTCTGTCAGAGACCTGTTTTGTGTTCTGATTTGGGTTTGATGTTCTGAGGTTTGGTTTGGTTTTTCCACTTCCCTGGCATTTATTTATTCATGCTTCCACTCACAGTCATATTAAAAGCTGGTCCTCTGGAAGCAGCTGGGTGGTTTCTGCCTTCTTCGCCCTGCGCGTCTCTCTCTCCCCGAGAGCTTCAGAGAGACCCCGGTCTCCTGGGTCAAAAGCCGCAGATTATTATAGAGTTTTAGGCAACAACACTTACCTTTACAAAATGTGCTCATGCTATTTTCTCTTCTCAGTCTTTATAAACAGTTGATCGCAATCCTGTAAATGACTTCACAACCCACTGACAGGTTGCAGCCATGGTCTGAATGGTACTGCCCAGACATGGCATGAAGAGGGGGAGGCAGAGAACCTGCCCAGACCTAGAAGCCATAAAGGAAACCTTCATGCCCCCCTACTCTTCTTCCAGCTCCGTCCTGACTCCTCCTGACCCTGTCAGTGGACTTGGGCTGGACACAGGCCCCAGCATGGCCTCCCTCCCACACACCAGTGTTTCAGCACCCACTCTGCACCTCACCGCTTCAGCCCACCAAACAGAACTGCTTGTCCCTGCAGAGGTCACATTTGCATTCTGCCTTGCTCCCCAAATCACCTGCAAGGATGTCTGGATGGGAAAGAAGGTAGGAGGTGCCTTTGGTGGCGGGACGCCTGCTCTTTCAAGCCCCCCCCTGTGGCAAAAGAGAGCTTGCTGTTCAGGCAGAATCCCTGTCCTCAAAGCATCATGCTAATTTCATAGAGACAGTTCCTAACCCCCACCACTTCCAACTCAAAGTCTCCCCCAAAGCTGGGAAGAGCACGCTCCACTCACGCACAGATGCACAAAAGCACTGGCTCGACCAGAGGTCTGGAGCTCTGATCCCTGCTCTGCCACCCAATCAATCTCTCTCCCTCTCCCTCTCCCTCTCTCTCCTGCCCAACCCACTAACACAAGAGAAAGGTATAACCCCATTGTGGCCAATTGGGAAGAGCCCCACATCAGGAGTTAAGAGCCCAGACCCATACCTCCTCTCAGGAGCTGCCTGACAATGGATGAGACCCTACACCTTTCTGGGCTCAATTCCTTCCATTTGAGAATGAAGATAACCCAAAATCTTTCTGTGTCTTCATAGATAACCCCCAGAAGCCCCTTCAGACTCAGAGTGCTACGACAGCACTCCTCCACTGCCCGGTAGGACAAGCCAACCAGCCACACTCATGCATAATCAGTGGCTGGGAGCCAGCAACCCTGGGACCACCGGGAGGTAGTTGGGACAGAGCATCCCTGTGATGTCTCCTCTCAGCTGAGGTTGTCCAAGGCTGTTGGCAAATCTGGGTTTAAATTCTTAAAAACAGTGTAAAGTTGCAGGAAGGGGCCCAATGTTCATTTTCTATTGCCTCCATAACAAATGATGACTAATTTAGTGGCTTAAAACAACACATAGACTCATATATTCTCTTACAGTTCTGGAGGCCATAAATATGGCACCGGTCTCACTGGGCTAAAATCGAGTAGTCAGGAGGGCTGAGTTCCTGCTGGAAGCTCTAAAGGAAAGATCCTTTCCTCACCTTTTCCAGGTTCTAGAGGCCACCCACACCCCTTGGCTCATGGCTTCTTCCTCTTTGGCCAAAACCAGCAATGGCAGATCAAGTCCTTCTCACATCACATAGCACATCCTGTAGTCACATCTCCCTCTAGCTCAGGTCCTCTCCTGCTTCCCTCTTCCATTTGTGAAGGACCCTTGTGATTAGATGGGGCCCATCCAATAATCCAGGATGACCTCCCCATCTCAAGGTCATTAACATCATCGCATCTTCAAAGTCTGTTATACCATGTAAAATAACATATTCACAGGTTCCAGGACTAGGGCATAGACATCTTTGGGAGCCATTATTCTCCTACCACAGGCCTTTTGGATCGTCTAGCGTACTGTCCTCGTTTTCCAAATGAACAGCCCCAAAAGGGGAGAGAAGAGACTTGCCTAGGATCACCCAGTAAATCAGGGGCAGCGTCAAAGGTATAGCCCCATGCTCCCGAGCTCACAAACCCACTTGTAAACCCACTTAAAGCAAGAAGGACTGAGAGCGATCATTTTTCCAGATTTTGTTGCCAGGGCATGGAAGTCCCTCTCCTGAGACAAACTCACTTCTCACAACATGGGCTGCAAAGAGCAGGGAGTGTCCTCAGATGCTCCCTCCAGGGACAGGAACCAAATGAAATGTCTATTTCATGAGGTTGGGGAAGGTGGGATGCTCTGCCTTGTTTCAGTTTAAGAGTTTCATAAATTTTTTAAAATCTATAGATTAAGCTGCAATTCAAACTGCTTCATTGGATTTCTGGCTTCCTTTTCAAAAACAAACAAACAACATAGATCCATTTGCGATGGAGCAGACTATCCTCTCGGGTGTCCATTGCTTCCAGGCTCACATATGCACATGCTCCTTCCGATATGGGGAGTCTGGCTTTGTTCATCTTGGAGCAGGTCTACAAACCTAACGTGTTCAAAGGAAGAAAAGGCAGGAAATTCAAGAGAGCAAATCAATAACCAACTACCGATTACTATTGATTGGCTGTTAACCAAAGACATAGCTCTCTCCTAAACTCCTGGGAGTGGGGGGGTTTCTTCATTGTCATCATTTCAAACAAATAACCATGTGTGTAATCACTTTCTTAGTGAAGACCTGGAGCGGAGACATGCGGATAAGTCACATTTTCGAGACTGACCCAAATGATGACACAAAGGCCAGGAGTCTGGAACAATCACAAGCCCAAACCACAAGTTTGGATTATCAGTGACCTCCAAGGGTGAGCTCAATCAATCAATCAATAAAATAATGGCACATGACCTCTCTGCAGTTTGGGGAAAGAAAAAGGACAAAGCATTTCTATGAGCAGCCATCCAAGACAAAGCTGACTGCTGATGTGCTGTGACTTTGCCGTTTTGGCAGAGAGAGGCCAGAGTTCTTTTATCTTCCCCTTTCCAACTTGTAGCTCTTTTTGGAAGAGTCTTAACCATGAGCTCACCTAGTGAGAAAGGGTCTGCAGAGGACATCTAGGGAAAGGTGCTTGGTGAGCTGGGAAAAAGGAAGCCAGAGACAGGCCCTGCCCACAGGTGTGCCCTTGGTTGGTAGATGGCTCTTCCCTCAGGTACAGCCCACTTCAGTCTGCCTGAGTCTAGAGGCCCAAGGACAGACCTGGGAGCTTTTCACCCACTGAACTCAGAGCAGAGGTAAGAGCCTCCAGTAAGCACCAGTGAACATGCTTCCCTGTTACAGAGAAGCAAGGGAGGCTCCAGAGGACAAGGATTTGCTTCCACAGGGGAGCGTCACCAGCCCAGATCCAGGCATAGTCAGGCAAAACTCGAAGCTGCACAGATCCAGTATCCTGGCATAGTTGGGAAGGCAGCAGGGCCAGGAAGGAAGAGGAGAGACATGAAGAATACAGGTTTGCCATTCATTCCACTCCTATTGATCATCTGCCTATTACGTGCCAGGCACCTGCCCTCAAGGAATTGATCAACTGAGCAGGGAATACTGACAAGTAAACAGATGACTAGGAGAAATGAATCGAAGTTTTGCGTTGGAAGGAGAGTGAGAGAGCATCATATGCAAAGCCTGGGAGACAGGAGTCATGGACAAGGCACAGTTCACAGACTGCATGTAGGTCCAGGGGCCCCAAACATAGGAGTCAAAAGGGAGTGTCCAAAATGATCTCTGAGGGACAGGCAGGTGCCGAAGGCTCAAGGGCCAGGGCCAGGTCCCCCTGCTGAGGGGAGTATCACAGCTAGAGTCCTGCAGGTTCCTTACTCTGAGCTCCCAGTGTCTAGGAAGATCCTTCCCCAGCCAAGGGTTGATTCGTCTGGTGAATGGCTTCCCCCACTTGTTTGAGATTCCTGCTGCATGGAGTCAGCCTGTGCCTGCCTTTGTGTTTCCCAAAAGCTAGGAGGCTGAGCATGTCTGGGGCCATGAGGCCCTGGGGACCATAAAGCAGGTCAGTGGGAACCACCAGCCTGAGTACAGGGATGAAGAGGAGCGTTTCTTACCAATTCAACCTAGTGTTCTGTGAGACCTGCATTCACAGGCATTGTAGGAATGATGAGTGGGCAAAGTCTTGGGACACAGTCAAAAAACTGCATTTCAAATCCATTTCAGTTGTAAATTGACCATATAACTTTGGACAATTTAGTCCATTTCTCCGGGCCTACGGTTCCTCCTCTACAAAAGGAGAGGGAGTGGGAAATGGACAGAAAACCTCTTGGGTACGTCTCAACTCTAACAGTCTATCAGTCTAAGTTGAGAATGGTGTCAGGTGTCTGAGCAAATATTTAATTTACTGCTTAGAGCCCCTAATTCCCATATATATGATGGAGATAATGCTGCCCATTGACACCTGCTGCTGGTCACCCAGCCAGCTCAGGTCCAGGCCTGACCCCTGCCCAGCCCCACTTAGGGACCCTGAGGCAATCATGCCAGCCCAGAGCCTCCAAGTACAACTCTCCTTGTGATTCCAAAGACCTCATTTCACCTGTTCCTGGGCCAGTGGGACCCAGTGGAGTGATCAGGAGGTTGCAGAAAACAGAAGTCCAACATGAAGTTGAAACAGAGGGTACAAATCATACAGCGATGGTGGGCCCTGAGGATCTCACCAAGCGAGATAGAGAGAAGACTGTGTGTGGCCCAAACAGCCACGTCCCAGTGACTAAGAGCACACATGGGGTTATTTTGACCTGAGCGCACACTTATCTCCTCTGAGTCTCTGTTTCATTACCTGTAAAGTGGGGATAATGACGCACCTCCATCAAGGTTATTGTTTCAGGGTCGAACTTAGATAAGGCATAGCACACGGCAGGCACACAAGTCTGCCTTAATATGAAAAAGAAACGAGTATCCCCCTACCTATGACCTAATGAGTCATTGATCAACCCATCCCCAACTCCAGCGAGGAGCTAGTCCCCCATCACTGTCCCCTTGTGTGAGCAGCCCTCAAGGGCTATCATCCCCCTGCCTGGCAGGCAAGAGCTCCGCTAAATGCAGAGCCAAACGCCAGGGTGGGACACAGGTGGGGACGGGAGTGGCCTGACAGTGGACCAGCAGTGGAAGGACGCTGTGGATGCTCAGCCACCCCTCAGGTATGACCAGGGCATGAGGAGATGGCAGGTTAACGAGGAGAATTGGTCCACCTCAGAGCCCCTCTTCTCCCTGGGGGGTCACCAGCCATGCCTCAGTCAGCAGTTCAATACTTGCAGGGTTCTCTGAGGCCCTTCCAGAAGAATCTACAATGATCCTGAGTCTCCTGCCACCTTTCTTCTTCACACTGAGTCCACCCCTAGGGCCCAGGACGCTGAGCCCCAGGTTAACGGGAGCCAGTGCTGCTGCTTCTGAGCGTCCCCCGCACTGAGGAAGGCGGAGAACTTCGGGTGGCTGCCTGAAAGCCACCCGTGCCCTCCCCCCCACACGCCGCCCTCCCAGCAGTGGGTCACAATACATATGGCGGATCTTACCCAGAATGTGACAGCCACCGTCACTATCAGTGGCACATGAATGTCCTGCTGCTGGATGACACGGAGCAGCCAGGGGAGCTCCCTAGCTGACGTCCCCAGTGGCCTCCCCAGTCACCGCGCACCACCCCTTGGCAGCCACCAGTGTGTGAGAATCACCAGCCTGAGGCCCAAGGCATGGTGGCCACCTTCTCGGGCCAGAGCCACAGAGAGTAAGAGCCCTCTCAAACAAGCCAGAGGTGCAAACTCCAGACCCAGGAAGGAGTGCCAGATAAAATGTAGGACACCTAGCTAAGTGTGAATTTCAGATACACAGCCAATCATTATTTAATGGAAGTATGGGACACATGCATAGTAAACTGTGTAGTGTATCCAAAATTCACCTGTAACTCGGGCATCCTGTTTTTGTTATCACTGTTTTCTGTTGTTTGCTTCTTTTGCTAAATCTGGCAAACTTGCATTCAGGTAAAGAATCTAGGAAACTGTCGGGTGTGCTCAAGGGAGGCACTGAACCCCCACCTCCCGCCCCCAGGAAGGGAGGCCCACCTTCCATGGTAGGCATTTTGGAGCCTCCCTGAGACCCAGCCCAGGTGGACAGGGAAGCAACCCTGAGATGCTCTGGACTCAACAAGCTAAACACAGTAAGAGCTGAGAAACACACTTACATAAACTATTCTTTATTTATTGGCTTGTCATCCTCCTGGGCCAGGACCCAGACCACATCTCCCAGCCTGCAGGGCACGGCCTGGCCCATCCACATGGGATCCTAGAAGTCACAGCCATCCACCCAGTCGCTGAGGTCCCGGCCCTGGCAGTGATGCCTCCAGGCCTCCCTGAGGATGCAGAGAGGGGAAGAGGAGACCCAATCAGCGGCAGCCTTCAGGCCCTGCTCAGAGGAGAACAGGAAGGAGACAGGCGCTCTAAACCACAAGCGAGCAGAGGAAAGGGGTTAGCAAGGAAAAGAGAGAAAAAGGAACTGTGTTCCCCAGCAAAGAACCCCCTAGGAGAACTTAAAATGGAACAGAATGGTCCTTAACAATAGTGCTCTACATAGCCTGCTCATTTTCCCAATGGGGTTACAGAGTAATTTGCTCAAGTTCACTCAGAGGTCAGTGGCAAAGGCCTGGAGTCCTGGGGTCCAGTCCAAAGCTCTTTTCCTACAGCCTGCTGCTTCTGCAGACAACAATGCCACTTTACGTGCGCATGGCCCTTTACGCTCCACACAGCACGGTCACAGCCTGTCCCCCAGCAGCCCCGTGAGGTAGGTGGGGCAGATACTATGTTCCCTGCATTCTGATGGAAAACTGAGACCGACACACACTGACTTGCCCAAGGGCCACACCTGGTGAACCACAGAACTGCGCCCACACCCAGCTCTCCCATGTCTTCCAACTGCCAGTGACCGGAGTTTACAGACCCAAGACCACTGCCTCGTTTAGCGTCCCACTGGCATCGTGAGGAAGACAAGCAAGATCCTGGGGTCCTGGGGTCGCATGGTCCCTGTTCCCAGGGGTCCCAAATTTGATAACTAGTATCCACCCTGCTGGCAATGTCAAAGAGCCCAATGACCTGAGCGTTCGTAAGGGACCTCTACTGCCCTATCAACGAGGGTGGTCCACGGGGGTCATTGTCTGTCCCATTAGACTGTGGGCCCCTGAGGGCAAGGACAGGGGTCTCAGCCATCTCTGAAGCCCAGCGCCCAGCACAGGGCTGTCCTCCATGTGAGCATGTGGAAGGAGTAAGCTGCATGCTTTCCACGTCCTGGGACCAGCTCCTATCACCTTGGCCGCCTCTGAGGGGGTCTACATGTCGAGTCCACACCAGTGTACAAAAGAGAGCTGTTCATTGATTGAACCCAAAGGGACCAGTGTCGTCCATCCCAGGGTGGTACCCCGAGGCCTCGAGCCCTTGGACTCCCCCTGAGCCAGGGTCACACTTCCTGACACACGTGCACTATGTCCTGCTGAGCTGCCTCACCCCACATCCCGTTCCCGGGGCTTCATCTGCTCTCAGACCAGCAGGTCTCCAAAGCCATGGCCACTCTCAAGGCCCACCTCAGGCCTGCTCTCTATTCACAGCCCTGGTCACCTCCCCCTCCCCCTCCCTGACCACAGAGCTCCCGTCCCTGGTCCTCCTCACAGCCCCTCATTCCCAACCCTTCTGCCGCCTGCCACCTGGGGAACTGTCCTGGTCCGGACCCACAGCTCTCAGCCGGG
Organism: Furipterus horrens; assembly: GCF_987537825.1. Taxonomy (NCBI): domain Eukaryota; kingdom Metazoa; phylum Chordata; class Mammalia; order Chiroptera; family Furipteridae; genus Furipterus; species Furipterus horrens. Next base: position 67,173,216 of record NW_028327181.1, read on the forward strand.
CTCCTGTAAAGGCTCCTCCACGGGTCTCCTGCCTCTCTTCTTCCCTAGACATTTCCTGCCTTCCAGTCACTCCAGCAGCCTGTCCCTGTCACATCTGTCATGGTCCTGGTGGCACCAGCCACCTGGAGCATCTTACCTTCCCCACAGGCTGCCCCCTGCTGGTCTCGCATCCAGAAATGAGAGTAAAGGAGGCTGGAGACTCTGAAACTCCCACCAGAAGAGGCTGGGGAGCTGTTGGGCCTCTGCCGAGAGGACCCTCTGTGGACCACAGGTCCAGTCTGATGCCCATCGATGCTCACCCCAACCCCCTGCCTGGGAGCAGGGCTTCCCATTATGTGGGAAGATGAGGGGAAGGCGAGGGCTGGCGCGGGAGGCTCTGGTGTGCCTACCCTGCTCCAGCAGGGGATTTACTGTTTCGTCTGTGCACACCGTGGACATTACATAAAAGGTAGGTGCACAAAGGTGCCACCGTTCAAACGCTAACAAAAGGTTTGCTGGACCCAGACCTCGTGGACCTGGAGGCAGGCTTCCCAACAGATCAAAGCCTGGGAGAGCCCGGCCGGGCCCCACGCCCCCTTGTGAGTGGCTTATCCTCCCTGACACTCGTGTGTGGTCAGTAAGCTCTTCAGTGGTAGACACCTCTGCCCCCGGAAGGTGTGAGGATGAGACTGAAGCCACGGGAGGGTGGCAGGGACACAGCGGGCTCTCAGAAAAGGTGAGTTCCTCTGCTGCCCATCAGTCCTGGCCACCTCCCCTGCGGGGCTCCAGCCCAGTTACTCACCAGCTGCTCAGGCCCTGGTTCCCCTGACTTATCTTCATGGCACAGATAACAGAATCCTTGAGGTTAGGATCCAGTAAGTCTAGGGTGTGAGGCAGAGAAACACCGTGAGGGAGCAGGTCATACATGAAGAATATGTGTGTGTGTATTTCTCTCTGTGATGTGCACCCACACACACACACACACACACACACACACACACACTTCCATCCTAAGCCCAGCTCTGTCTCTTGACCTCTCCGGAAGCACAGGTCTTGCTTTTACCACTTTCATCTCTTATCAGAAGCAATTCCCGCTCCATTCCTGTAGCTCTCAGAATAGCCACCCCCCTGGGACTCCAAACTGATTGATGGAGGGCCCACCCTGATCATTGCCCTTTCCCTCTCTCCTTGGTAGGACCAGCAGGATGTAAGGAAATCCCCACCCAGAGAAAAAGGCAAGAGGAGCAAACAAAACGGGAAAGAAGCAAAGGCCGGTGCAGAGGCCAGGCCCGGCCAGCCCCAGGCTCAGGCCAGCCTACCAATGCAGTACATCCGGCACATGTTGGTGGCATTTTCAGTGAGACTTTTGCACCACTTCCGGCTATTGATCTGGAAGATTCCATTGTTAGTACTTCCATCAGGTTCATGGTCCACAGCATCTGTATGGAAGCCACTTGCAAAGTAAGCTAGACAGATCCCTGCATAGGGTGGAGACACAGACCTGTGGGTCACACGTGATAGTCAAGGCCAACCCAGAGCAGAGTGTTCATGGTGCGGGTCCCACACATTAGTGCCTTTGAGCCCCAACTCCTGCTGGCAGGTGATCAGGGCAGGTGCCCTCCCTCCTACTTGACAGACTAATCCACCGAGGCCCAGAGGGACAAACTGACTTCTCAAGGTTACATGAAGCTACCAAATGGCAAGCCTCAAGCCCGGACCTCAGGCCTCCTGCCCCTACGCCAGCGGTCTTCCCCTTGTCTCACTGCCCTGCACAGTTCGAGGCCAAAGAGCTGACTGTGGAATGAATGAGCGAGCAAGTGAGAACTCAGTCTTCGGAGGCGAGACTAGGAGTATGCAGGTGGGACCTGCGAGGGGGCTAGAACTAGAGGAAACAGAGTCCCTGAGTGGCTGTACCTCATGGCTTCCCCAAACTGCCACCGTGGAAAAGTTTGGTAGTATGGTTTACACAGTTTGCCCCGAACATCAATGGGAAGGCCTGATCATCAGGCGAAGATTAGGACTGGGGTATAAACTGTTCTGTTCCTTTGAATCCCAACTTTAGCTGTTTAGGAAATGAAAGGGGATTCTCTTCCGGCTGCTTGTTGCCTGCCTGCTATATATTTCACTCGGTGCTGGGTGTTCTCTGCCTGTGATCCCATATAAACCTTGTTTTACTATTGAGAACCCAGGATCAGAAAGCTTCTGAGGCCACACGCCTTGAGAGACGGGGAGGAGGGAAAGGAGGAAGGGGACGGTGCCTGTGGGAATGGGCCAGCCAGGAAGAGGGGTACTCACAGTCAGCCAGGCTGTAGCCCCGGTATCCCTCCAGGCCAAAATTTTTTAGCACTCTAAACAGCTCACAGCGACCGTAGATCTTGGCTTGGCCTGGGGTGAGCAGACAGCTTAGCAGAGAGGTCAAGGCCAACCACAGGATCCCGGGTGGGCACAGCTGCCTTCTGGGAGCCTGGCCCCCAGCTCCCATGCTGGCAACCACACTGGCTCAGAGCTGGGCTCTGGGATGGCAGGCAGCTCAACAGCCACAGCCGTCACCTCATGCAGTCCACCCCTTAGGAGAAGGAGAGACACCAGGCCTGAGTGTACCTGAAAAATGGGGGGAGGCTCCAACCCTGCCATCCTGCCCCCTGATGGAGCCTCAGCCACATCCAAGGGGTCCTGGGGCCAGCACCTCTCCCTTCCACCACACTGCTTCATTCCACCTTGTCCCAGACGCTGAGGGAAGCGGTGGGGACATGGGGGAGAAGACAAACACACTTGGAGCTCCATACTACATGCCAGCACCATGCTACATGCCAGCGCCATACTACATGCCAGGCAGTACTGCATCCTGAGACCCAGTCTTCATAACTAGGAAGGGGCCAAATCACGCCCACCGCCCCTTCTATACCATCACCTTGCTAAAGCCTCTCCTCCCTTGAAGCTCAGCCCATTTGGTTTGCCCTCCACATGTCTGTTCACTGGCTCTGGAGGTCAGTCCCTGATATCACGAAGGACATCGCATCTAGTTATGACGTCCACCTGCACTCTGACTCAGCCACGACTCCTGTGGCCTTGTCACTCCTGCATCCATCATCACCCCACATTTCCCCGATTTGTCAACCTTCCACTCTCTTCCTGACCACCTCCTCTGCCAAACCTTTCCACAGCTCTTGTGACCTCCAGCACACTCGCCCTCCACTTTCAGGGGGTAAAAAACAAAAAACAAAAAAACAGTGGGCACAGCCTCAAGAATGGGTGTCCCTGCAAATGCATGACCTCCACCTACTAGAGCTCCTACTCATCAAGGATGGCACAGAGGGCCATGGATGCGGCCCTGCGGTAAGACTTGAGTTTGAAGCTCACCCTTATGATTTATGACATCTCTGACTTTGGACACTTCCTGCATCCCAGATTCTTCATCCATAAAATGAGGACACTAATAAAATCTGCCTCATGAGAATGTTGAAGAAATGAATGAAAAAGAAAGGCACACAGAGAACTTGGCTCTTGGCACTAAAAATAGGTTAGTTGTTATTTCTGTTGTGAAGTAATTGCACCAGCAGCAATGTTTGTCTTTGGTCAGCTTTCTCTCTCCCGTGTCCCACAAAGGATATTCAAGACCCCCATTGCTGTCCTTGAGCCACCCACCCTGAACTGCCCCAGCCCAGTGCTCCCAAAAGACCTCCCCTGCCTCAGGGAGAAAAGCACCTGAGATTTTCTTCCTCCTACCTTTGCCCATCGCACTTACAGATGCATCAGTGGCCTCGTGCATCTGCATCTGCAACCTCTACTGTGAGGATGAGGCACCTCTACCCTCAGTGAGGCCCACATGTGCTCCACGCTCTGGGTTTCACTGGTTCCCGTTGCTGAGCCTTGTTCCCTGGGCCACCTCCTTTCTCAGCGACCTCATCACCTCCCCCTCACCAGCTCCTCCTTCCTCTGAGCACATAGATGGGCTTAGGGCCCCAGCTAGCAAAACACCTTCCCTTGAGTCTTGTCATTGTCTACACTAACCTGTCTCTCCTCCTCTTCTCATCTAAACTTCTAGGGGAAAATTACCAATTTCTCACCTCCCATTTGTTTTTTTCAACCCAGCAAAGTTTAGCTTCACCCCACCACTCTTCAGAAACTGAGTCTGCAGGCCGGTGACTTTATAGGATGACTTTCGAGCGGCAGACCTTCACACAGCTGCCCCTGCGTGTCTCCACTTGGATCCCCAGTCTCCTCAGCCTAAGTCCATCTCAACCGGAACTCACATTCCCACTAAACTCTTCCCTTTCTTGGGTAAAAGACTCTTGGTTTGCAGTCCACGATGTTTTTTCAAACCAGAAATATGGATGCGGTTCTTCACTCTTTCCCTCCATTGCTGCACCCTTCACACCTCCAGCCAGTCGGCCCCTAAGTGCTGTGGATCCCCCTTTCCCTCCGAGAGCACCGTCTTGCCCCAGTTCAGACCACATCATGCTATGAGGACGGTCTGCTTCCACCCAGCCCTGACTCTTGTTCCAGAGTATTCTACACCTATTTCCCGGAATGAAAATTTTAAACAAAAAGGCCTGTGACAGCCTTTGAAGACTCCCTTCATCTTGCTCCTTAGCGCGACCACAGGGATCCCCGTGATTTAGGCCTTTAGACCCCTCCCTCACTTACACCTTAAGATCCAATAATGCCATCCTGTTCACCTCGTGATGACCCTACCATCTAGGACAGGAATTCTCTCCTTTCCTTTGCACAGCTGACTCTCCCTCCTACTTCACCCTAAGCACCCTATGCTTCTGCCCCTCCAAAGCCACACTGGACTGTAATATATGTTAGTCTTTCCCAGCACCAGGTAGCCTTGCAAAGAATAATGGCTGCCTTATTTTTCTTTATATCCTAGGAGTCTGGCAGTTGCTGGTACGCAGTAACTGTTCGATGGATGCTACTTAAACAGAAATATACTGAAGTTGTGACCACAGAAGTATGTGCCCTTCCCATCAAAGTACAGGGAAGGGAGGGGAGGAAGACAATTAACCTGAGTTCTTCAAACCTGGCGGACACTGTGCCAAGCCTCTGCTAGATGTTTGCTGGGTTAATCTCATCAAATACCCTCAACAATCCAAGGGAAATACACTTATGATCCCCATTTTATAGATGAAGAAACCAAGGTGACTGCTATACAGTGACTCATTTTGAATCTTTAGCAAAGTGACTAAATGCAATTTTATCCTGAGCATCTCAGAGCAGGTCTAGCGGCCTCAGGAGTGAGGTGTGGTGGTTCGGAGACCAGACACCTGCCAGCAAGGCTGCTCTCTCTGAACTCACCCGCTCCCAGCCCAGGACGCCCATCATCTCCAACTGCTACCCTTCTTTCTCTGTGCCCCTTTCTGGCCAGAACCACCCACAGGCCAGTGTCCGTGATCCTGCTGGGGCCTCAAACACCAGCCTTCTGAGAATAATGGGGGAGAGCAGGCTCTAACCAGATGTAGAACCTTCTGGAACTTCCTAGTTCTATGAGCTCATTTCTAGAACCATCTCTCACCCACTGAGCTATGACCAGTTCCCCTGAGCCCCTCAATCTCAGAGCCTCGGGGACATATGAGTGTCATCTAAGCACAATGTCCCTTGCTCACCTCTACACACACACACACACACACACACACACACAATACCTTGAAGTATGACCCTTCTCCTCCCAACTGATCCCTCAGGAGACTCCCCAGCAATGCCGGCCGGGCCCACTGCCTTCCCAGGCTGCCTGTGTCTCCTCAAACCTCTTCCATGGAGAGAAAGTTCTTGAAATCTGTCCACACACCACCCCCCTTTCTCCATCTGGATGATGACTGTTCAGCATGGACAAGCCTGGGACAAAGATGGTGCTGTCGACCCTAAATTAGGACAGGAAGTGAAAAGCAAAGGGAGTGACCACCAGTCTGTGTCCCCAGGGGTCCCTGCTGGGAAGCCATGTGTCCCAGCAGTTGGAGCCTGGGATTTGGGGTCAGGCCGACCTGGGCAGGAGCATAGATGCTGCTGCCTGCCAGCCGGGGGCCCAGGAAACATGACTTAACCTCTCAGGTTCCTCAGGGCTCCTGGAGGAATAACCATTCCAGAAACATCTCCGAAGACGCTTAATCCCTAAGGCAGAGCGCCCAGGACTCAGAGCGCCCAGTCCGTAACCACGCTGACTACCGAGAGCACCACGCGGCCACAGACGTGCAAGTTGCACCCTGTGCCCCCTTTCTGCCGGGACCCCACCCCAGAACGACCAGGTGAGAGCTGAGGGCTGCCCCAGCAAGTCAGAGTTTCTTGCTTTCTCTCCTTTTTAGTCAATCTCATTGTAGTTCAAACACTTGCCATAAGATCTGCTGTCAACAATGTTCCGTTGTACAGTATGGTACCACTGACCACAGGTACAGAGATCTCTTAGAGTTTATTCAGCCTGCTTAACTGGAACTTCATGCTCATGGATTAGGAGCTCCCCACTTCCCCACCACCCCACCCCTTGAGGCTATGAATGTGACCATTGTGGATACCTCGTGTGAGTGAGATCATGCAGTATCTGCCATTCTGTCATGGCGTATTCCCTTAGCACAACGTCCTCGAGGCTCACCCACGTTGTCCCATACTGCAGCATTTCCTCTTCTTTAAGGTGACTAGTAACCATTGTGTGTATGGAATGCACAACTTCTTTATCCACTTATCTGACCATGGACATTAGATTGTTTCCACTTCTTGGTTATTGGGAATAATGCTGCATCGAACATGGGAGTGCAAATATCTCCGCCAGATCCTGGTTTCAACTCGTTTGGATAAATACCCAGAAGTGGCACTGCTGGTTCACCTGGTAGCTCTGTTTTTGGTGGCTTGAGGAACCTCACTCTCTCTGCCACCGTGGCCGCACCATTTTGCATTCCCACCAACAGTGTGCAGGAGATCCATGTCCCACATCCTTGCCAATCCTTGTTGTCTTTTGGGGTCCGCAGATATTTGTGAACCAGGCTATCTCACTGTGCTTTTGGGCTGCATTTCCCTGATGATTAGTAACGCTAAGCATTTCCCCATGCATCTGTTGATCATTGGCATGTCTTCTCTGGAAAAATGTCCATTCGGCATCAGTATTTCTTAAAAGCTCCCAGCTGACTCCAGGCTGCAGCCAGGCCTGGGCCTTTATTCAGGGGAAAGAGCTCTGGACCTGAGTTCAATGTCTTCCTCTGGCCTGACTGGATATTTAGTCTTGACCACTTAACCTCCATTTCCTTCCTCACCTGTAAAGTGGAGATGAGACCCTGCCCTGCCCGCTGGAACCATAGTACTTAGTCTCCCCAAGCCTTGTTTTGCTCCTCTGTAAAATGGGAACAATCCTCCTTCACTGTCTCAGTGTATAAAATGCTGGCCACTTAGACCAATCCATTTCACTGTTGTTTTTATTGTCCAGCCCTTGGCGGTGATTCTGTCTGGTTGAGTTTTGGAGTTCGTACTGCATCGGCCTGCTTTTACCATTTTATTGCTTCTTTTTATTGAGTAATCTTTCAGCTTATTTTATTTTACTGCATGTTTTGTTATTTCCCACTGGACCTTCAGTTTCAAATGGGGAATGAGGAACAGCAGCTCAGAAGGAACAGTTAAGAGGGCTGACGAAGCCCCAGCTGGGGAAAGGCAGGTCTTTATTTCTCTGCTGAGCTCTGCAGGAGTCCTTCCTGCTGCCCCAAAGCCAGCTTGGATTCAGGGCCATGTCTTAGCAGAGATCTTTTCTGACGCCCTTCAGGTTCAAGTGCTCCAGCAGCTTCTCTTCCACTCCTGGTTCTCAGTCCTGGCAGCACTTTAGGAAAAAAAAATACATCTGCCTGGGCCCCACCCCTGGCCAGTGACATCAAAATCTCCGAGGGTGGGTGTAGGCATCAGTTGTTGCTTTTTCACACTTCCAGGTGATCCCAAAGTGCTACTACGGCTGAGAACCACTGTCCTGACTGAATTTTTGATAGTCCCTGATGGGTGACATGGATTTGCAGCCATGTGTCAGGTGCTGTCATGTATGTCGAACGTACCCTTTCTGCTCCAACCCTCTGCCCAGGTTCCAGCGGCCTCAAAGCCTCACAGAAACTTGACTTCATCCCCAGACTCCTTGGGCTGAGTCAGGAAGCCCCTCATCCTGGCACAGTACCCAACGCTCCTCGGTAATCCTGGCCTCCATCACACTGCGTCGTATCCCCTTCTTTATCCCCACCGGACTAGGAGACGTCTGATGGGTCTCTCATGTCTGTTTTCCCCTTGGCAAGAACCAGATAAAAAAATCCCATGTGAAGAAATAAAGAAATGCATGAAGATCACCTCACCAGGGGGTCCAGAGGAACCTTAGCCAGAGGACTCCTTTGGCAGGGCACTGACTCTGGTCCCAAAGAGTGTGACAGGCTCCCTGTGGACAATGAACACGAGTCCTTCTCCAGCTGCAAGTGGACGCAGCCTGGATGCCTAGAAGGGACCTGCACCTGATCTGCTCCACACTTCGTACACTGAACACAGAATGCAGCTCCTCCGGACAAGTTGTGTCCCTGCTATTGTCAACACTGGTCACAGGACTTGGCTGTGATTGCAGGACATCGGTCTCCAAAGGCCTGCAACCTGTCAGGTTCCTAACTGTACACTCAGTTGTCTCACAAACACTCATTCTTTCAGTCTGGTGTCTTCTTCTTCATCCTGCCTTCCTCCTTGTGAAGGTTAATTTTATGTGTCAACCTGACTGGGCCACAGGGTGCCCAGGTGTTGGCCAAACATTATTAGGGTGTTTCTATGATGGCGTTTCTGAATGACATTTTTTAATTGAAATATATTTGACACAAAACCTGCTAACCTGATACATTTATTCATTATAATATGACTGCTATCACAGGGCTAAACAGCACCTCTATCACGTGACATAATTCATTTTAGTGGTTGAAATAATTAAGTTCTAGTCACTTAGCAAGTTTGACAGTTATAATGCAACATTGCTGTCTACATTCACTATACTGTACATTAGATGAGATTAACATTTAAATCACTCACTTGAATAAAACAGATGCCCTGTTTAATGTGGGTGGGCTTCAACCAATCAGTTACAGGTTTGCAAAGAATAAAAAGACTGATCCTCACTAATAAAAGGGGATCCCTCCCGCCTGACCATGTTCAAACTGAGATATGGTCCTTTCCTGCCTGTGGACTCACTGAAATAGCAGCTCCTCCTTGGTGTCCTGGTTGCCAGCCTTCAGACCAGAACTGCACCTTAGTTCTCTGGGTCTCCGGCTCAGCCACTCACCCTGCAGACCGTGGGATTCGGCCACCTCCAGAACCACATGAGCCTTGTCATAAATTTTAAATACGTATATAAAATCTCCACTCTCCTAGCCAAACCTTTTATAGTTCCCTGTGTGTGTGTGTGTGTGTGTGTGTGTGTAAATATTTATACACACACATATCTTTTTAGTTCTGTTTTTGTGGAGAACTCTGACTGATGTTGATGCTGTGTGACCTTGGTAAAAAATCTTTTATCCGTCACCAGATTCCTCAGCTCATGTAGTCCCTTCCTTGCCCTAGTGCCACGGCTGGCTGGCATCTTTCCATCCCCTCTTGTGATTTGTGGCTGCGACAGTCCAGGGCAGCCAGACCCGGACTGGAGTTCTGCGGTGGCAATCTCCCTGCTCTGTGGCCTTGCTGAGCCTCAATCGCATCACTTGGAAAGTGAGGAGAACTGACCCCTGAAGGTGATTGATGGGATTTATGAAGCAACATGCCCAGCCTCTCACACAGAACCAGGCACCGAGTGGACACTCCACTCGATAAAGGCAGTTTTTAATTATTCTTATTTTAGGGGAGAGGAGACCAAGTAACCAAACTTTTAAGAACGGCACTTGGATCGTCACAAACAAGGCTCTGAGTAAAAGGGCCTGAAGGATAACGCAAAGGAAAAGCATGAGTTTGCTTTAACCGGCCAGGGGTCTCCTTTTATCCACGTGGGTGCTGTCTCAGCTCCTGCTGAAGTCACAAGAGATCTGGACAAGCAGGAAATTATACTGCCAACACTCACTTTCTTGGACTTACATCCAAGGGATTTGTTCTTGGAAATCAATATAGCCCTTAAAAAAGGGGGGATGGGTGAATAAAAGCATTCATCTCAGAAAAAGTGCTTGTCCATCTCTGCTCCTTCCACCCTGACATCCTGCAGATGTCCAGAGTGGTTCTCCCACCTCTGTCCCCAGCGCTGTGGTTGGTACTCTCCGAGTATCTTATCTGGGCTGCAACCACTGGGTCTCTGTCACCTGCAGGACTGGTTCATCCGATTCAGCTCAGCAGCCAGAAGGTCCTCCACAGTCTGTCCCCTCCCCACTCCTCCAGCCTCAGCTTGCAGCACCTTTCCCCATGGATAGCATCCCCTAGGCTCCTGCAGTTCTGAAATACCAACTCTTGCCCAAATTATCTGCCCAAAATCTCTCCTCAGTGGGCCCCAGATAACTCCATTTCATCCTTCAGAATCACCCCAGTACTGCAGCTTTGGCAAAAACTGTTAATTCCACTCTCTTGACCTCCTGAACCCTCCAATCTTCCTTGTTGTCCCAGCACCTTGAGTTCATCCCTGTCACATGTTATATTATAATTTATTGTGTACGGGACTGTAGCCCTGCCTGTGGGTTCCTCCAGAACAAGGAGTATGCTGTATTTATCTTTGTATTTCCTTGAGCCTTTAATGGGTAAGGCACATGAAAGGCACTGAATAAAGGTTAGGTGAATACATTTAAAACACACTGATGAGGGAGGTGATTTTGCGGGATGGGGGACACACAAACACACACACATTATAAAATGACATTGTAACCATGTTGATGTCCTGATTTGATATTCTACTCCAATTACGCATGATGTACCCACGGGAGGAAACTGGATGAAGGGTACATGGGATCCCTCTTTACTATAATTATATGAAAATAAGGGGTTTTTTAAAAAGGAAAAATGCACAGGCTCATTTTATGGTTCTGAACAATCTAATAAAATAATTGGAAAGGAGGGTCAATCAACTCTGGAATATTTCACAAAGTTTAATTTAAGATTATTTAAAACTGACTGGCTAGAGGGTAAGTGATTAGAACATAAACATAACACAAATGTGCTTCGACACCTGGCCGGTGTGGAGCCGTAACACACATCTGCTCCCAAGGCCTCTGAGCCGCGGTGCAAGGGACCAGAACCCGGAGGGCCGCGCATCAGGTCAGCGTTGCTGCATGAGGTCACCTATGACGAAATGGCTGAGAGACACAGAGCTTCAGTCACACTATCGGACAAGCTTGAAAGGAGCTGAATTGTGGGGCCTGAACCACGACTTTGGGAAGCTGTGAGACCAAAGAAAAACCCGAGTCCCCGGCCTCAGCAACACTGATCACACGCTGGAGGTGATCAGAAGCGAGGCTTCCAGTCAACCGACAGCTGCAAAAGCTTCCCAAGGCCTCTATAATCCTGAGACCCTTAGCACTCAGGTGGGCTAAAAACCTGATGCTTCAGGGCCCTGGGAGTCCAGGGCCCTTGATAATTGAGGTCTCTAATAACTTTGAGAATCACGACACCTTTAATAAATTGAAACATTGAGTAACTTAGGGCTTCTAACAACCCAAGACCTATTGTTCAATCAACTGAGATACTTAGCAACCCAGGTCTCCTAGCAACCTGGAGACTAATCATCAGCAACTCCTAGCAACACACAGTTGGCCTAGGGGCCCGGCATGCTGGCTTCCTGGTCCCAGACTGCCTCGCCCTGCGCAGTGACTGCACCCTGAATCTCCATGGGCAGTGTGATCTAAAAAATAGAGGCAGAATCGTGAAACAAAGACCTGTGTGTAGCCCTCTGCTTTTGCCACCTACTATCTATATATCCTTTCGCTTAACCTCCCTATCGGTCTCCTTACATATAAAATGAGAATGATAATTATGGTATATAGCTCATAGAGTTATTGTGAGAATCAGGTAGGAAGGCTTCTGGGAAGGCACCTTAACTTGCTATCCATAGGCAAGTTGCCATTTCTGACTGCACACTCTCCCCTCCCCTCCCAATACCCACTATGTGTTGTTAATTCTACTTTCAAAATCACTTTCCCATGTCTCCCAGCTCTGTCACCGCCCCCAGCATCTCTGGTTCCTTCACGGCATTGTCTACATCGCTGCCAGGTCTCTTTCCAACGCCACATATTGACAGAGCTGTTGAAGAGATTCTTCCAGAGAAGCTTTTGTTTTTGTTTTGTTTTCCTGACAGACATTTCTCCTTAAGATGAATCAGAAGCCCAAATACATGCCTACATGTCACTTTTGCCTAGAAGCTTTCACTGGCTTCCTTGTCCTTGGAGTCGAGTTCAAACTCTTCAGCATGGTGAGCACCCTCTTCATGATCAGGCCCTGCCTTTCCAGCTTCATCTCCCATCACTCTCCCAGCCCCCACCCGCTTCGCTCAGTCCCAGAACAAACCTGAGAGGCGGGCAGTTTCACCTGAGGTTCACAGGAAAAGATGGACGGCCGCCGACGATGACAGGAAAAGAAACTGAAAGAAGTAACCTACCCAAGGTACAGAAGCAGTGATTTGAAACCAAGTCTGACTCAAGTTCTCTGACTGCAAAGCGCAAGATTCATCCCTGCCTCCTACAAGGTTCCGAAAATGGGATTCTCTGGCTACTCTCTCAATAAACCGACGTGGGTCTTGTCCCAAAGTGTCACTACCCTTTTCTGCGGGAGTCACTGGACCTTCAGCTTTGGCGGAGCTTGAGGACTGACCGCCAGGGGGCGCTGTCCTCGCGCACAAATATGTAAATAGCGTACATCAGACCTGAGAGACTACTAGGTCCAAGCCCGGTGATGCTCAAACTGTGGCCCTTCTCATTTTGCCATATGGATCACGGTATAATTTTAGGACAAATGGTTAGCAACTTGCCTCCATGTTGCTGGTCCTCAAAAAGTATATTATTAATGTTTTAGTGGCTTAATACGTCATTTTTATTCACATCATTCCTGGCAGTATAAAACAAGTTATTCAGAGTTTTAAGAATATACATTTTTCTCCATAAGACTCAGTAACGCTACTCTTATTAAAATAAATAAGACCTGTAAACATCTGTATTGGCCCTGTTTGGTTCTCAGGGCTGGGGTGTGAGGGGCAGGCAACATGGCCTAGGACCCATCTGTGGCTCTTAGCACATGAGAGTAATGAAAGCTAACATTTATGAAGCACTTACTGGATGCTTTCTCTCACTTGAAATTCACAAGGCTCCTCCTCGGTTTGCACTGTTAGGTCACTAAGGAGGAATGGCAGAGGAGGGGGTTTGAAACCAGGGCAGACCTGGCATCAAAGCACTGGAACTCCTGCCCCGTAATGACAGGGATGTTGACATGATTCTTCCACAAGAAGCCTTTGTTTTTGTTTTTGTTTCATCTTCCTGACAGAGACATTTCTCTTTAGGATGGATCAGAGGCCCAAATACAGGCCTGTGTATCTTCAAAGCCCAAGTTCTTTCCACCTCACTAGACAGGCTGCCTGCAAAGCCCAAGACCCATGCGTTCCCCTTGGAAAGTTCCAAAAACAATGTGATTCTCTTGTCTCAAAGGTCCCTCTGCCCTGGTAGCTGCTGAGTGAGGACACTGCTCAGTAAATCACAGTTTCCTGGAACTTTTCCCCTGCTGATCCATTACTCTGGGTTTCTAAAAAATACAGACAAACATTTATTAAGCACCAACTATGTGTAAGGCTATTCCCTTTTTCTCTTCATGCCAGCATAGGAATGGTGAAGTGGGAATAATTTTTCCCATATTACATGGTAGCTACAGAAGTGCAGGTGAGGGTTCTCTCTTTTGTTGATGGGGACTCGAAATGCCATAAGAAAAATCAGCAGGAAGCAAAGCTGGAGGATGATAGTGTTGGGAGCGGCCCTGTAGATCATCAAGCCAAACCACAGTGGCTCGTTTCACAGGTCAGGAAACAGAGGATAGTCCTGAGGTAAGATCGCTGGTCCAATACCACAGAAAGTGGGAGCAGAGAGGGAACCAGACACAGACGGGTTCATGCTGTATGTAAGGGTGTTTTGACATCAGCACTATTGATTTTAGGCAGAATAATTATTTGTCTTAGGGGCCTGTCCTGTGCATCGTAGGAGTTTTAGCAGCACCCCTGACTTCTACTCACTAATGGCCAGTAGCACTCCTGTGCCCAGCTGTGGTCATCAGAAATGTCTTCAGACATTGCTAAATGTCCTTTGGGGGACAAAACCACCCACAGGCCCATCGAGCACCATGAACTTGGAGTTCAGCTCTTCCCTTGCAGTTTGGGAGGGAATTGATTTTTGGGTGCTAAGAAAAGGAAGTCTTCCCTCCAAGCCCACCAGCATTTCTGGAGAACTTTGCTGGGGTCCCTGATCACAGCGTGGAGAGGGTATCCCTCAGATGGGTGAGGGGAAGGTGCCAGAGGGCACACAGCATGAAAGCCAGACCTTCTAGGGGGTCCATAAGTGTCCTCATTTCACAGTGGGACACTTAGGCATTCAGAGCCTTGAACACACCCATGGAACTTGGTGTGAGTCTCTTAATGTTCATCACAGGGAGGCCCACGCAGTTTCCAGGATAACAGTCTGTCAGTTTGTGCTCTGGGCCCATAAGCAACACCAGAGGACTCCTCTTAGGTCAGCTTTGTTGATTACAAGATGAGTGTATTGATATGAAGTTACGTTTTAGAAAGTTAGATGTAGTCCCTGACTCTGACTTGCTGTAAGCCCTGGAGCAATTTTCTTTCCCTTTGGGGATCTTCATCCTCACATTCATAAAATGAGGGTGTTGGATGCACCAGTGGTAAGCAGTCTTCCCACCTTCCCCATCAGCCTCCACACCCCAACGCTGAGAATCAAGCAGGGCAAATAAAGATGCCTACAGGCCATGTTTATTATAATAAGAATAGTGTTATTGAATCTAATGCAGAAAAACATATATTCTTAAAATTCAGAATAACCTGTTTCACTGACAGAAAAGATGCGAATAAAAATGACTTAAGCCACTAATAATATTAATAATAGACTTTTTAAGGAGCAGTGACATGAAGGTAGGTTTCTAACCATTTATCCTAAAATTATACCGTCATTTACATGGTACAATGAGATGGGACACAGTTTGAGCATCATGGGGCACAGTCCTGATAGTCTCTTAGGTCTGATGTATGCTATTTATATTTTTAAATATTATTTATTGATTATGCTGTTATAGTTGTCCCAATTCTTTTTCCCTTTGCTCCCCTCCAACCAGTACCTCCCTTCCCTCCAGAAATACCACCTCCCTTAGTTCGTTCATGCATGTAAGTTCTTTGGCTTCACCCTTTCCTATACTATTCTTAACATCCTCCTGTGTATTTTATACCTACTAATTATGCTTTTTAACCCCTGCACCATTTCCTCATTTCTCCCCCTTCCCTATCCCAACTGATAACCCTCCAAATGGTCCCCATACCTATGATTCTGTTCCTATTCTAGTTGTTTGCTTAGTTTGTTTTTGTTTTTATTTTTTAGATTCTGCTGTTGATAGTTGTGAGTTTGTTGTCATTTTAATGTTCATAGTTTTGATCCTCTTTTTCTTAAATAAGTCCCTTTAACATTTCATATAGTATTGGCTTGGTGGTGATGAACTCCTTTAGCCTTACCTTGTCTGGGAAGATCTTTATCTGCCCTTCCATTCTAAATGATAGCTTTGTTGGATAGTTTTCTTGGTTGTAGGACATTGCTTTTCATCACATTGAATACTGCTTGCCAGTCCCTTCTTGCCCGAAAAGTTCCTTTTGAGAAATCAGCTGATAGTCTTATAGGCACCCGTTTGTAGGTAATGCTCTTCTTTTCTTTTGCTCCTCTTAAGTTTCTCTCTTTATTTTTAATCTTTGGCATTTTAACAATGATGTGTTTTGGTGTGGTCATCTTTGGGTCTAGCTTGTATGGGACTCTCTGTGCTTCCTGTACTTGTATGTCTATTTCTTTCACCAAATTAGGGAAGTTTTCCTTCATTATTTTTTTACATAAGTTTTCAATTTCTTGCTCTTCCTCTTCTCTTTCTGACACCCCTATGATTCAGATGTTGGCACATTTAAAGTTTTCCAGAGGTTCCTAGCCTCTCCTTGTTTTTTTTCAATTCTTGCTTCTTCATTCTGTACTGGTTGACTGTTTATTTCTTCCTATGTTCCAAATTGTTGATTTGACTCCCAGCTTCCTTATCCTCACCATGGGTTTCATGTGGATTGTCCTTCACTTATTTAGCAAAGCCTTCATATCTTCCCTTATGCGTTTGCCATACTTAAGCATATCTGTCAAGTCTGTGAGCATTCGTATCACCAGTGTTTTGAACTCTACATCTGTTAGGTTGGCTATCTCCTCATCTGTTAGGTTGGCTATCTCCTTGTCGCTTAGTTCTCCCACTGGAACCTTGATCTGCTCCCTCTTCTCTGTCTCCTCAACTTGACAGCCTTCTGTGTTTGCCTGTGTCTTAGGTAGAGCTGTTGCCCTTGTTACATTGTAAGGGGCAGAGTCTTAGGTATTTGTCAGTACGGGCAACGCATTTCACCACATTGTGGCGCTGTATGTTGGGGAGGGATCTGAGAGGGAACAATGCCGCTTGCTCAGCACTCACCCCTTTTCCAGGCACTTCTTCTGCTTCCTGTATGGGGCTAGTGCCTCTCTAGCTGTTGTCCTGCTTGTGGTTCCCAGAGTGGGTGGATCTGCAGACATTCTAAGACTGTGGGGGCCCTTTAAACAAGCGGACTCTACTAAGAGAGCAGCTGTTTCTTCTTCTACCCCACCCCCCACGGGTTTGCACAGTCAGAAGCAATGAGGCTTAATTTTCCCTGGTGCTGGAACCATGAGCTGTGCGTTCTGGTCTGGGGTTGGGAGCACTCCCCAGGTGTCCCTTCTGACTTCTTTAATGTGTGACTGTGCTTTCTGCCAGTCTGCCACAGTCACTGCCTTGCTGCTGCTGCCACCACCTCCACTGCCACTGCCACCGCCGTCATCACACCGCAGCCTCTCCACCGTGGCTCTGTCTCTCCTACCTGTCTGGATGAGTATTACTTCTCTATATATTTCTTTGTTGGACTTCCATGCAGTTTGATTTTCTGGTAGTTCTGGTTGTTTCTAGTTTTGAGGTAGATGTGTTCCTTCTTATGGTTGGGGAGGGAGGCAAAGCATGTCTACCTATGCCTCCCTCTTGGAAGGAAGTCTCTTCTATTTATATTTTTGTGTGCCAGGAGAGCACTCCTGGTGGTAAGCCCTCAAGCTCCGCCAAAGCTGAAGGTCCAGTGACTCCCACAGAAAAGGGTACTGACACTTTGGGACAAGACCCACATCAGTTTATTGAGAGAGGAGCCAGAGAATCCCATTTTTGGAAACTTGTAGGAGGCAGGGATGAATCTTGCGCTTTGCAGTCAGAGAACTTGAGTCAGACTTGGTTTCAGGTCACTGTTTCTGTACCTTGGGTAGGTTACTTCTTTCAGTTTCTTTTCCTGTGAACCTGGGGTGAAACTGCCCGCCTCTCAGGTTTGTTCTGGGGCTGAGCGAAGGGAGTGGGGGCTGGGAGAGTGATGGGAGATGAAGATGGAAAGGCAGGGCCTTATCATGAAGAGGGTGCACACCATGTATTCTCATTTAAGATTTCCATGAGATCACAAATATTGCCAATCCCCCCTTACAGTTCACTGATAAATATTTGGTGGCCTCCACAGCCCTCCTACCTTCACACACACACACACACACACACACACAAACACTCATGTACACACTCACAATCACACACACAAGTCCATTTTACATACAGGAAAGCTAATGGTGGACATTGGCTAAGATGAGGATCTGAAGGATGAAGCATATAAACTTGTTTTTGTTTTGTTTTGTTTTGTTTTTGTAACCTCCATATCTTCTCACTCCCTCCACCACACCCTAAGGACGTGCAAGTTGGAGGAGGTTAATATGATGGCGCTTGATTGTTTAAAGCAAAGCAGGCATCATCCTTCCCAAGCCTCCGTGTAGGAAGCAGACTTTTAAAACAGAACACACCCAGTGGTGAAGCCAAGACCATCTTTTATTGATTAAAGGTCAACTAGGATGTAGATAAGTTAAACTATGCAGAGACCTAACATTCTGAAATGCCAAGTCCTACGGCTGAATATCTAAAACCAATCACTCAAAATACAAAAAGATGCAGCTCCTGAGGAATGATCAGAGCCTCAGTCCGCCCTGCACCTCACATCCAGACCACCAGCCTCTCACAAGCAGGACTGCAACAGAGCTCAGAACCCACACTGCTCAAGACAGAGACCTGCAAACATGCACAGAGCTCACGGATAGACCATCGGGCAGACCTGTGTATTCCTACTGCTGGGAGTGTGGCGAGGTCAGGGCTTGGCCAGAGAGACAGACAGGTGGGAAGACAGGGGAGACAGAAGGGGAAGTGGCTCCCACACGAGAAAGAGAGGTAAGAAGTAGCTACTGACTTTCAGTTCCTTAAGCATTCTAAATAAGAAGTGGAAACTTATTCTTCCCCAAGCGAAGGTGGCTTCAGTTATCACCCAGTCTCCTCATCAGAGGAAGCCAATGCATACAACGCAATGGAATTCTTTAATCTAGTTACATTATCAAAAAGAATTCAACACTCGGACTGAAAAAGCAGCCATTTCCTCTGAGTCTAAGGCAAAGGGTTGAGAACAAGGCAGGTCAGAGGGTCAGAGCTCAGACAGGGTTTGGGGGTGAGAGTCTCAGCTCTGGGGCTGGCCTCTGGAGGAGGTAGCCCTAAAGGCTCAAGGTGCTAAGCTTGAAAGTGAAACAAGCTCAAGGTGACAGCAGCAAATGTCAGGACAGCTGCTCTGGCTGGGGTGAGGGCACAGGTCCAAGCAGCCAGTCACAGCGAGGTGTACACAAGTCAACCTGGAAAATCCGCCCCCTGGGGCAAGACCCCACCAACTGCTATGGCTATGTGGCTATGTGGCCCCAATTTGTTTCTCACTCTCTTTTCAGTGCTTAACCCAGATGCTAGTATAAAGAGGTGCTTAATAAGTGCTTATAGAACAAATGAATGCAAGACAAACCCCCTACAGACACCCAGTTCACTCCTCGCCTCCACCATTCTGCCCTCTAGGGATGAGAGGAAGCCTCTGCCTCCCTGGTGACTTCCCAAGATAGTTTTTATTAAACCACTCATTTTAACTGGGTTCCAAGAACAAAAGTACAGATGCTACCAAGTTGTAAAGGACAAGATTATTGTAGGAAAGATCTAATAGGCAGGATCGGACATGGAAATGGATCTGCTGATTAAGCTCTGGGGGCAGGGCCTGGGAGGGTGGAAGTGGCTGGGGCAGAGCCAGGGGTCCCTGCAGCAGGGGCCTTCCGGGCCCGTCACCGCTGCTTCTGGAGATGTACGGTGGTGGCTGGTGCATAAAATGTGAATGTGCTCAATGCCACTAAGCTATACACTTTAAAATAATTAAAATGCTAAATGTTATGCTATGTATATTTTGCTACAATTGTTTAAAATTTAAATTAAAAACATTAAAAAACCATTGTTAATGTATGGCCCCATACAAAAAAGCAGGCAGTGACCAGATTTGACCCATGGGCCGTAGTTGCTAATACTTGCCCTCAAGAAACTCCCTGGCGTGTGCCCCAGGAATGAAGTACAGGAGTTCCTCACACCTCTTTCTGTGTAATAAGGGAGAAAAAAGGAAATAACCTAACTATTTCTTAAGAGGAAAATGAAGAAATTTATGGTGGTAGAATTATTCAGTGGACTATCCATTGATAAGTGGAGTAGGCTACAATTTATATATTAAATTTCATACCCTACTGAATAAGGCCCTTTGTATCAATGGACACACAAAAATGTGGTAGAAGCATAAAACCATACATAGGAATGATAAACACTGGATTCGTGGCAAGGGTGGCCTCAGAGGAGAGGAGAAGAGAGGCAGTGGGAGTGGAATGCACAGGGGCTTCAGTTACATCAGCAACGTTTTACTTCTGCACGTGAGATCTGATGCAAAGATGACAATGCTAAGATGGGATGAAGCTTAATGGTGGGTAAATAGATATTTATTATGGTCTCTTCTATTCTTGTCTCATCTTTGAAATAGTTCATGATGAAAAAATTAATTCAAAAAATGGAGGAAAGCAAAGGGAGGAACACATTTTTAGGAAACAAATCATCAGTTTGAAAGCATGCCAGTAGCAGCAACAGGTATAGCAGAGGAGCTCATCAGTCCCTCTCACGGACACTTCCGGGGTTTCTCAGACTTCTTCAGCTCAGCGGCTTAGAACTCAGGGGTGAGCCTGACACAGAGACCCGTGTGCAGGACCAAAGGATGACTCTGCCCATGGGTTTGTCCTCTGTGGCTGGAGAAGGGAGGCTGACAGAGCCCAGAACACCCACACCTGAGAACCATGCTCCAGCCACAGCCCACTTTCCAGAGGCAAGCCTGCCCACAGCCACAAGGCACAAGAAGTCATTTCAGGGCTTCAACGTGTCTTGTGAAAACCCCAAGTTCTCTCACCAATACCTGTAGAGATTAAAATAGACAGGTTTTCATTTCTCCTATCCTACTGGAAATGGAAGGGTGGGCAGGCTCTGAGCAAAGGTCCTTTAGGGCAGGATGGAGCTTCTCTTCCACTCCCTTCCAGCCCCTGTGCTACTTCTGCCTTTGCATTGTATTAAAATTACTTTTTTACATATCTTTTTCAGTGAGTGGTTCTCATCCCTGGCTAAACATTAGACTCTCTTTAAAAAAAAAATAACAATGCCTGGGGCCCACTCAAGACCAAATAAATCAGAATCTCCAGTATTAGGACTTTGGCATTCATATATATTTTTAAAACTCCCCAGATGATGATTTAAATGTGCCATCCGGTTTGAGACCCATCGCTGCAGACTGTGGGCCCTTCAAGGTCAAGCACCAGGTCATGAGTGTTTAAATCTCCAGAGCCCAGCAAAGTTTGGTTCACGGTAGGTGATTGACACGTATTTAAAGAGAGGATGAACACAGATAGCAGAAGACAAAGATCAAGGATACAGAAAGGCGAAGAAGGAGGTAAGATGGCGGAGGAGTGAGGAGAGGTTGCGGTTTTAGGCTCCGGAGACCCGTCTGCAGTTTGGTCTAATTGCAGACAGAACATCTCAGTGAGCAGCTGGACATTGGCGGGAGTTGAGCCAAGGCACTGCTGGATTAGAGAAAATCCATCTGGGAACAACCTGTTTAGTGAGGATAGCGGAGAAAAAGGGGACGAAACGGGATTCCTGACTGGGGCGGCTGCCCGAGCTGTGGCGGGAAGCACACAAAGGATTTTTGGCGACCACAGGCTACCCCAGAGAGGAGTCAGGCGGAGAGCGGATCTCTGCCCGCTGGCAGAGACGGGACTCGACCAAGTGGCATTGGCGCTGAAGGACAGGAGACAGCGTGCTGCCGGGCAAGTGAGAACATAATTCTCCTTTATATTTTTCTCTAGTGGACGGTGGAGAGGGGAGGAAAGTTTGGGTGTGGTAGGCCGTTCTGGAGGAGCCCAGGCGCAGGGGCGCGCTAATCCACTCCTCAACCCTACCCTTGGGTCGCGGGGGCGCACATAGGGAAGTGCTCTCATTCACTGGCCCAGGCGCGCGGGGCCGTGTGAGTCCAGGCGTCCCTCGGACACTCCCCAACGGACATAAGATCAGTGCCCCAACGGGCACAGGGAGGGCCCACTGAACACACAGAGGACTGTGCACAGACACCCCTAGACAGCTCCCGTGGGCGCAGGGCCCTAGGCCGGAAAGCAGACCACTAGCGCAGGCTCTGTTTGTGCCCACCCAGACGGGTGAGGGAACGGGGCGGCTGCAGCACGGGAACAGCGAGAGGCGGCGACCCACGGACGCTCGATTCCACTGAGCGCAAGTGTCCCTGGCCCTGCCCTAAGAGGCGAGAGACCAACTCCCGGAGCTCGGCTCAGCGGGACTGAGGGCACGGGGCAGCGCGCGAGCGCGAAAACACCTCAGCCTGGGGTCAGTGGGAGCTCTCGGGCCGCCTGTGCGGGCAGGGTCACCTCGGCGCAAACGGGGAACCGCCGCGGGGCCCAGCGAAGGCGGGAGCCAATCCCGGGGAAAGCGCTCGGGCCACCCGCGCGGGCAGGGACACCTCGGCGCGAACGGGGAACCGCCGCGGCCCAGCGAAGGCGGGAGCCAATCCCGGGGAAAGCGCTCGGGCCGCCCGCGCGGGCAGGGACACCTCGGCGCGAACGGGGAACCGCCGCGGCCCAGCGAAGGCGGGAGCCAATCCCGAGGAAAGCGCTCGGGCCGCCCGCGCGGACAGAGACACCTTGGCACGAACGGGGAACCACCGCGGCCCGGCAGCAGTGGGCTCCAACCGCGGGGCAAACTCTCGGGCCGTCCGAGCGCGCAGGGGCTTGCGCGCAAGGGCACCTCAACTGGCTACAGCGGGCAGCAAGGTAGCGCGCAGTGCCGGCAACCGGGTGCGCACACCAGTCCGGCAAAAGAACAAGAACCTCTGACCTCCCACACTAGACCAGCTGCGGACCCAGAAAAAGAAGGCAACACACCAAGGCTAAAACGGAGTAAAAACATCGTTTTTTTTTTCTTTCCAAATTTTTTCTCCCTTGTTCTTTCTTTCTTCTTAATAATTTCTTTTCTTTCCTTCTTTCTTTATTCTTTTCCTGGGGTTTTTTTTGGGGGGGTTTTGGGGTGTATATATATATATATTTTTTTTTTTTTTTGGTTCAATTTTTTTTTCTCTCTCTTTTTTCTTTCTTTCTTCTGTATTCTTTCTTTTCTATCTTTCTTTGTTCCTTTCTTGGTTACCTTTGGGGGTTTTTTTGGGGGGGTTTTGGGGGGTATATATATATATATATATTTTTTTTTTTTTTGGTTCAATTTTTTTTCTCTCTTTTTCTTTCTTTCTTCTGTATTCTTTCTTTTCTATCTTTCTTTGTTCCTTTCTTGCTTACCTTTGGGGTTTTTTTGGGGGGGGTTGTGGTAAATTTTTTATTTTCTTCTCTTTCTCTCTTTCTTCTATTTTCTTGGGGATTTTTTGGGGGGGTGTTTTTCCTCCACCTCTTCCAATAATAACAAACTTTATCTCTAACGTGTTGCATATAACCTCTCCTTCTCATCCTTTCTCTTTAATAGTGGTTTATTCGTTTGTGTGTCTAGCTTAGCCCCCCTATTACTTTAAATAATACAATATAATTACTATATAAACCCAAATACAATACAATCCCACTTTCTTACTATACTAAGTATTTTTCTATCCTTTTCTTCTATTTTTCTTAACATACAATGTAAATATTACTAACTGGCTTGCACAGTCTCAACTATTATTAATCTATCAACCCCTCTATCAAAAATTATATTTTTCCTCCCCAAAAACAACTCGTATCTATTCTTCTTATAGTATAAAAGCTCAAATCTCTTTACATTTATATTAATACGGGCTAGTTGGCTAACGATAGCAGGATAGAGTGGGGGATACTTTCTGAGGGTGTGGGTCTCCTGCCTGGGCTGTGTGTTTATGTCTTTAACAGCATATCCACAAAAGAACTCAAGACAAAGCGGATAGAGTGACTCTCAACCAAGTAGCCAGAAGGAAGATCCTATCAAAGAACATCTGAAATATAACCGAACAGCATAAACAAACGACATAAAGGGTAACTCAAGACCATCAGGCTCAGGATATCAAAGAGACTGCACCACTGAAACTCCCAGACCTTCGATAAAGAATATTACACCACAAAGGAGGGAAGTCAAAGCAGACTACCCCCCCAATAAATAAATAAATAAATAAATAAATAAATAAATAAATAAATAATAACAAAAAGAATCCAACATGGTAAGACGCAAAAATAACCCCTCAATGAAAAGAAAAGAGGAATCCTCAGAAAGAGAGATAGACGAAATAGACATAGCCCAAATGTCAGACATGGAATTCAAAACAATGGTGGTAAAGAAGCTCAATATACTCGACATCCTTAAAATCAACTATGACAACCTTCAAGGAAGTTACCAGCAGCTCCAAGAAAATTACAGGGAACTTGCAGAGAACTACACCAGCATAAAAAAAGACATAGAAATCGTTAACAAGAACCAGGAAGAACTTAAGAATACAATCTCTGAACTGAAAAACACAGTAGAATCAGTCAAAAGCAGACTAAACGAAGCAGAAGATCGGATTAGTGAGTTAGAAGATAATGTAGAGAAAAACTCCCAGACAATACAGCAAAATGAAAAACGATTGAAAAAATATGAACAAGATGTAAGGGAATTACAGGATAGCATTAGGAAAAATAATTTAAGGATCATCGGAATACGAGAGGAAGAAGAAAAGGAACATGGAATTGAAAATCTGATAGGAGAAATAGTGACAGAAAATTTTCCGAACCTGATGAGAGGAAAAGCTATGCAAGTCCAAGAAGCACTGAGAGTTCCAATCAAGAGGAACCCCCAAAAACCCACTCCAAGGCACATCATAGTTAAAATGGCAACATTCCAAGACAAAGAGAGAATCCTAAAAGCAGCAAGAGAAAAGCAGCAAATAACATATAAGGGAGCTCCGATAAGGCTATCAACTGATTTCTCAACAGAAACATTACAAGCCAGAAGGGAATGGTCAAAAATATTTCAAGCAATGAAAAACAAAGGCCTACAACCAAGAATACTCTACCCAGCAAGGCTCTCATTCAAAATAGAAGGAGAAATAAGGAGTTTCTCAGACAAAGGAAGACTGAAAGAATACATCTCCACCAAACCAGCATTGCAAGAGATGCTAAAGGGACTGTTCTAAGAAAAAAGAAGGAAAAAACAAGAGAGGAGAGGAACAGAGGTACAAAGGGAAATGAATAAATACACGTCAATAATAACCTTAAATGTAAATGGATTAAATGCTCCAATTAAAAGACATAGGGTAACGGAATGGATCAGAAAACAGGACCCACATATTTGCTGTCTACAAGAAACACACCTCAAAACAAAAGATTTACACAGACTGAAAGTAAAGGGATATAAAAAAATATTCCAAGCAAACGGACCGGAAAAAAAAGCCGGGGTAGCAGTTCTCATATCAGACAAAATGGATTTTAAAGCAAGGACAATAAAAAGAGACAAAGAAGGACATTTCATAATACTTAAAGGAACAATCCATCAAGAAGATATGACTTTGATAAACATATATGCACCCAACATAGGAGCACCCAAATACATAAAGCAAATACTAGAAGACCACAAAAAGGATATCAACAACAACACACTCATAGTAGGGGACTTCAACACTCCATTATCAACAATAGACAGATCATCAAAGCAAAGAAACACCAAGGATATACAGGCATTGAACAACACACTAAACCACATGGATCTAACTGATATATATAGAACTTTTCACCCCAAAGAAGCAAAATATACATTCTTTTCAAGTGCACATGGGACATTTTCAAAGATAGACCACATGATAGGTCACAAAACAAGCCTCAACAAATTCAAGAAAATTGAAATCATATCAAGCATCTTTTCAGATCACAATGCCTTGAAACTAGAAATCAACCTCAGAGGAAAAAATCAAAGACACCCAAACTCATGGAGATTGAATAACATGCTATTAAATAATGAATGGGTTAACAATGACATCAAAGAAGCAATCAAGAAATTTCTAGAAACTAATGATAATGAGCACACAACAACCCAAAACCTGTGGGACACAGCAAAAGCAGTCCTGAGAGGGAAGTTTATAGCAATACAGGCATATCTGAAAAGGCTAGAAGAATCTCAAATAAAAAACCTAACCATAAAGCTACAAGAACTAGAACAACAACAACAAACAAAGCCTAGGGCAAGAAGAAGGAATGAAATCATCAAGATCAGAGCAGAACTAAATGACATAGAGACTAAACAAACAATCCAAAAGATCAACGAAACTAGGAGCTGGTTCTTCGAAAAAATCAACAAAATCGACAAGCCTCTAGCCAGTCTAATCAAGAAAAAAAGAGAGAAGACACAAATAAACAAAATCAGAAATGAAAGAGGAGAAATCACGACTGATACCTCAGAAATACAAATGATAGTTAGAAATTACTTCAGACAACTGTATGACAAGAAATTTGACAATCTAGAAGAAATGGACAAATTTCTAGAAACATACAACCTTCCAAAACTGAATCAAGAAGAAGTGGAAAGTCTCAACAGACCAATAACAAAGAAGGAAATTGAAACAGTAATCCAAAATCTCCCGGCACACAAAAGCCCTGGACCAGATGGCTTCACAGGCGAATTCTACAAAACATTCAGGGAAGAACTAACTCCTATCCTCCTCAAACTGTTCCAAAAAATCCAAGAAGAAGGGAAAATCCCAAACTCTTTCTATGAAGCCAGTATTATCCTAATCCCCAAACCAGGTCAAGACACAACAAAGAAAGAAAACTACAGGCCAATATCACTGATGAACATCGATGCTAAAATCCTCAATAAAATATTGGCAAACAGGATCCAGCAACACATCAAAAAGATCATACATCATGATCAAGTGGGCTTCATTCCAGGGATGCAAGGATGGTTTAATATTCGCAAATCAATAAATATAATACATCACCTAAACAGAATGAAAGACAAAAATCACATAATCATATCAATAGATGCAGAAAAAGCATTTGATAAAGTTCAACACCCATTTATGATGAAAACACTCAGCAAAATGGGAATAAAGGGAGCATATCTTAACATAATTAAGGCTATATATGAGAAGCCTGAGGCCAACATCATACTCAATGGACAAAAACTGAAAGCATTCCCCCTGAACTCAGGAACGAGACAAGGTTGTCCACTCTCTCCACTCCTTTTCAACATAGTGTTGGAAGTCCTAGCCACAGCAATCAGACAAGAAAAAGAAATAAAAGGAATCCAAATTGGGAAAGAGGAAGTGAAACTTTCATTATATGCAGATGATATGATAGTATACCTAGAAAATCCTATAAACTCCACTAAAAGACTACTCAATATAATAAGTGAATTTGGCAAAATCGCAGGGTACAAAATAAATATACAGAAATCCAAGGCATTTCTGTACACCAACAATAAAATAGCAGAGACAGAGACAAAAAAGAAAATACCATTTACTATAGCAACAAGAAAAATAAAGTACCTAGGAGTAAACTTAACCAAAGAGATAAAAGACCTGTACTCTGAAAATTATATAACATTGAAGAAAGAAATTAAGGAAGAAACAAATAAATGGAAGCAAATACCATGTTCTTGGATGGGAAGAATCAACATCATCAAAATGGCCATACTACCCAAAGCAATTTACAAATTCAATGCAATCCCTATTAAAATACCAATGACATATTTCACAGACCTAGAACAAATACTCCATAAATTCATATGGAACCAAAAAAGACCCCGAATAGCAAAAGCAATCTTGAGACAGAAGAACACAGCAGGAGGAATCACAACACCAGATATCAAACAATACTACAAAGCCACTGTAATCAAAACAGTATGGTACTGGCATAAGAACAGACATACAGATCAGTGGAACAGAATAGAGAGTCCAGAAATAAACCCAGGCCTCTATGGTCAACTAATCTTTGATAAAGGAGGAAGGAACATAAAATGGAGTGAGAAGAGCCTCTTTAACAAATGGTGCTGGGAGAACTGGATAGGGACCTGCAAAAAAATGAAACTAGACCACCAACTTACACCACACACGAGAATAAACTCAAGATGGATCAAAGACTTAAATGTAAGCCGTGACACCATAAAAGTCCTAGAGGAAAACATAGGCAAGAAAATATCAGATATCTCACGTAACAATCTCTTCACGGATACATCTCCTAAAGCAAGAGAAATAAAGGAAAAAATAAATAAATGGGATTACATCAAACTGAAGAGTTTCTGCTCAGCAAAAGAAAACATCAGCAAAATGAAAAGGAAACCAACCATATGGGAAAACATATTTGCCAATGACATCACAGACAGGGGACTGATTTCCAAAATATATAAAGAGCTGATACGACTCAACATCAAGAAAACAAACAACCCAATTAAAAAATGGGCAAGGGACCTGAACAAACACTTCTCCGAAGAGGACATACAGAAGGTCCATAGACACATGAAAAAATGCTCAACATCATTAGCCATCAGGGAGATGCAAATAAAAACCACAATGAGATACCACCTTACACCAGTCAGAATGGCCATCATCAACAAATCAACAAGCAACAAGTGCTGGCGAGGATGTGGAGAAACGGGAACCCTACTGCACTGTTGGTGGGAATGCAGACTGGTGCAGCCACTATGGAGAACAGTATGGAATTACCTCAAAAGATTAAAAATGGAACTGCCTTTTGAACCAGCGACTCCACTACTAGGATTATACCCGAAGAATCTTGAAACACCAATTCAAAAGAACTTATGCACTCCTATGTTCATAGCAGCACTGTTTACAATAGCTAAGTGCTGGAAACAACCTAAGTGCCCATCTGTAGATGAGTGGATCAAAAAACTGTGGTACATTTACACAATGGAATACTATGTAGCAGAAAGAAAGAAGGAACTCCTACCATTTGCAACAATATGGATGGAACTAGAGAGAATTATGCTTAGTGAAATAAGCCAGGCAAAGAAAGAAAAATACCATATGATATCACCTAATACAGGAAACTAAAGAACAACACAAACAAAGGAACTAAATAGAACAAAGAGCAGAATAGAAGTCAATAGGGGGGAGGGGAGAGGGAGAGAAGGGGGATAAGTAAGGGAAGGGTTTAATTAAAGAGCCTGTATAAAAGACTCATGGACATAGACAACGGGGAGGGATATGATTGCGGGAGAGGGGGTGGGCTGGGTGGGGGAGAGAAATTGGGGGAAAAGGGGATAACTGTAATTGAAAAACCAAAATAAATAAAAAAAAAAAAAAAAAAAAAAAAAAAAAAAGGATACAGAAAGGCAAATCAGCGATGCATTATGCAGAAGGAGAGGGCAGTGATTTGAGACTAAGGAGTGGAAAAGAATCTTTAAGATGCCAGGGGCGAAGGATCAGGCTGCGCGATTGTGATGTTGTCTTGCATAACAACTCTCTAGTTAAAGCCAATATAAAGCTTCAATGCGGAATAAACAGCACCTGCCTCAGAGAGAAATGAGGTGACAATGAGTCAAAAACGTGAGTTTCTCAATGTGCCAGCACAACGGACTGTGGGGGCCAGGACCCTCGGTACTGATGAGATGAAGAGGGCAAGTGCAAAAAAAGAAGAGAAAGAACAGAATTGGGATTTTGAGAATCATGGAAACATGTGAAAAAAACATAGCCAGAAAGATAAAATCCATGATTTCAAAATAAAATGGCAAAACAATAGAAAGCAAGCTTGATAAGAGTGGAGTGAATTCCTGTCATCCTTATGCTCATTTTTTTCAAAGTGTTATTGTTTTAGCAGCGGGAAAAGAATTAGAGGTAAATAAAATATGCAAATGCATTTTATAATGAAAAATCCTGTGATAAACAACTGAGATAATTATTTTGAAAACTGTCTGAAAAAGCACAAAATGTTCTAGAAATGTGAAGTGGCATGATTAACATTGTAAGGTAGATGTTGCTGTGCATGCTAAAAAAATTAGCCCTCCAAGTGTTGGTCATTGACCCAAAGTAGCCTTAGCTTCGTTTCAGAGAGCTCTTGAAAGGGAGGCTCTCCGGGGCTGGGGCCTGGAGGAATGCATTGCTTGTCCGGTGTATATGTGTATTGATTTTAGGAAGCAAGGGAGAGAGAGAGAGAAAGAGAGAGAGACACACGTCGATTTCTTGTTCCACTTATTGCTGCATTCATTGGTGGGTGCCCCCTGACTTGGGATTAAGCCCGCAAACCTTGGTATGTGGGAACAACGCTGTAACTAGCTGAGCTATCCAGCCAGGGTTTAGAATAAAGTTCTTAATATGATTTATGTGCCGTCCTTGGCTTTCCTTGATTCTTTGCCATCCCCTCACCCATCACTGTTCCTTCTCATCTAAGATTCTAACCAAACATACGAGGTTCCTTCATACGTTACCTTGGGGCAGGGAGCTTCCTCTCCGCACACTCCCACCCACCCTGTCTACCTGACTGCCTTCTGTTAGCCCTTCAAGACTCTCCCCACCTCTCCTGTCTCCCTCATCCATCTCTTGGATCCCTATTTCCACCCCTAACCCTGGGCTGGGTTGGGATAGATAAAGGGAGGTTTGATTTCTTCTACTCCAGTTGCAGGTGACTGGGGAGGGCTGAAGTGTAAGACGTAAAGGTTGGGCAGGTTGGCAGGGCATCAGATCATGGAGGATTTTATAGGTTATATTAGGGAGTTGATGCTTCATCCTGAGCATAATGGAGGCTACATAAAGGCTTTAACCAAGGGAGTGACTAGGTTAGAATTGCCATTTAGAAAGACTCATTTACTTCATACCCCATGATGTTAGGCTCCGGGAGCCATAAATGTACCCACTGACACTGAGTACTTTTCCTCCCTGAGTCTGAGAGGCTGACGACTAAATCATGGTGTGAAGTCAGGGAGGGCGACTGGGTGGGAGGGAGAAAAAGAGGAGAGAGGCAACAGAAGGAAAAGCGCAGGGTGCAATCTCGTGCTTGTGTGGGTCTGCCTCTGGTAGGTAAGTCTGTGGACCAGAAATGCCGATGAACAGAGCTTTGACGATGTGACACACAACTGGGTCCTTTCTGTTTGCCTCTATTTGTATTTTTATCATCCTCATTCTACAGATAAGGAGACGAAAGCCTAGAGAGATCAGTGACTTTCCTGGAGTCAACACGAATCAGAACAGGAATTGCAGCTCCCCACCTTGTGTTTGTCACCACCGGCCCTGCCCACCGGGGGGCGCTGTGGGGCGGGGAATCTATAGTGAGGGAAGGAAACCACAGAAGGGAGAGTCATTCCATTCCTTCTGGTTCTAGTATTTTTCATCTTTAAAAAGGGTAGTCCTGACCAATCAATGAATTTCATGGCCAAGTCGGTCACAACCCATAGGGTGCTAGAACCCAGGCGCTGAAATGAGGACTGTCTTCCCTGACTAGCCAGACCCCGCTTCCGCCCCTTGACCCCACGGCTCCCTGCGATATGCATGCTTCCGCCCTACACCGACCACAGCTATGGTTCAATCAGCTGCTCGCTCGTCCCTTCCACTCCTGAAGGGCAGGGCTTGCGCCTTTTCTTCTAGATCCCCAGCACCTAGTCCACTTCCCCCAGAGTAAGCAAACAGCACACATTTGTGGGAAGAAGGGGGAAGGGAGGAGCAGTTGAGAAGGGCGGGAGAAGAGGAACAGGCTAGAGGGAGAAAAAAGGGAAATAGAGGGGAATGGTTCATCTGACACCTTCCTGAAATGCTCAAGACCATACAACTCAGGGGCTTTGAACTGTAAGTCATTTGCTAAAGATCAGACTCATGGGGGCACCCAGAGTCTCTGATGAGGAGCTGCTGGAATGAGGCAGGGCAGGGTAAGCACCAGGGTAAGCTGAGTGCCAGGAACATGTGTTCTGTCTGGGAGATATCACAAGCTGGAGGAGGCTCCCTGCCCCCCATCCCCCGCAGGAATGCAAACTTGAGCAATCAACCCTGGTGACCCTGATAAGAAGCTGAGAGCTTTGATTGTCTCTGTCCTGAACCACTTGGGGTGAGGCAGGGACATGCTGGCCCACTCCCCCCGCCCCCAACCCCGTAGTAATTTCAGATTTTTGGCTACTCAGTTGCAAAACTCATGAACAGAAGCCCCTACTTGGACAGAGTCATGGTAACTGAGGAGATACTGTCTGGGTCAGCGGCATCAGGGTACTAACTGGGCTGGGCGTGGGGAGGGAAGGGCTTAGGGAAAGAAGGGATAATGGAGGTTAATCAGTACCAGGCACACACTTGAGCATTTCATATACACCACTTCATTTGATTCACATACCAACCTGATGAGGCAGGAGCTTCGATTTTCCACGTGAGAGAGCTAAGGAACCAGAGAGGTTAAGTACTTGTTCACACTCACACAGTAAATGATTGAGCCCAAATTTCACCCTAATTGTCAGACTTCAAGGATTTTACTCTTCTCACACCCAATTCCCATTCTTAATTCCTCCTTCATTCAGAACTTGAGTCTGAAGCTCATACCCCAGGGTTGGAGGGGGTGGGGGTCAAGGAAGAAAAGATGTACCTCCATGCACATAGACACTAGTGAACTAGGTTCTTGGGATGTCTCGGTCCTGGCTAGATCCCAGGGGCTCGCCAAGGAGCTCCTCCCAAGGGAGGAGGTAACTTCAGGCAACTCCCAGAAGGCCCAGAAGCATGGGCCTGCCTCCTACCCAAAGATGGCGCCCCCACCACAACCCTCAGCCACCAACGCCAGACTGATCTGGAGACTTCTAACTTCCCCTGGACTAGAGATGAAAGAAAAACTACACAGCAGTGGAACCAGGTCCCGCCATCTAGCAGACAGTTCCATGGTCTCTGGCAACTGCTTGCGACACAAAGGGCAGCAACTCAGGGTTTCAGGAAGCAGGGGTGCCAGTCCTTGCCAGGGCTCAGAAAAGGGGACAGTGGGGGTCACTTCAGGGGAGACCCCCCCCACCTCCAACCCCACACCTGGCAAACGGCATTTGAGAGACCAATTCAGGGTTGCCGCTCTGTGGCTTCGGGCACTGGTCCAGGTTAAGTGCAGGGGACATTTACACCTGCGGCAGCCATGCAACCCTGGCTTGAATGAGTTTCCGGTCTGGTTATGAAAGGAGGTTTTGAAAGGGAGGTAAAAAAGACAAAAACAGGAGGACTATGGATGTCTATTTCTGGAACCCAGAAGCAGAAAGGTTGTTTTTTAGACATTTCCCACTCACAGCCTACCAGCAGGGCAGGAAAGTGAGCTACCTAGCGTGTACGCAGAGCTGATGGGCATGGAAAATCCAACAGGGGGTCCCCTGTGATCAGGAATCCACCTTCAGTCTGTGAGAGTTCAGCACCAGCTTCTCTCTTCTGATGCCACCTCCCGAGGGGTGAACGGGTGCCCTGTGCTGGTTAGGCACATCCTGCTTCCAGCAGAATGAAATGTGCCCACTGACACATCTCAACGGCAAGTAAGTCCCAAATCTTACACTTGGGAGTATGAGTTTCTGCTTCTCCAGAAACAGTCTGAGGGATCTGCTGACTTGAGTTAGGGCAGAGAAAATAAAATGAGAATAGATACGGAGCTCCAAACATGATTACCAGCATGAGATACAA
The DNA here is from genome assembly GCF_987537825.1 of Furipterus horrens. NCBI lineage: Eukaryota > Metazoa > Chordata > Mammalia > Chiroptera > Furipteridae > Furipterus > Furipterus horrens. Next base: position 67,206,430 of record NW_028327181.1, read on the forward strand.
ACCGAGGCCGCCCCAAGCCAGGGCCCTCTCCCAAGAGCAAGACTGGCTCTGAGAACCTGGGAGGAAGTGAAGTATTACTTAAGGTGTTCCTACCCTTATGATGGAAATTATGCAATATGAATGTGTGTCTAGATTATGCAGTCTGATTCTGGGTCCCACAAAGGTCTCAAGTCGTTAAAAGGCCCCTCATCTTTCAATATTTATAAAACGAACCAATGTCAAAAGAATGCAGGAACACACCGTTCATGGATGTCATTACTAATGTGGAAACGACTTTACGGTGGTATCTTCACCTCTGCCTGACCTCAGGGGTCTTTAAATATTTCACTTTGAGTCACATGCACAAGGCATTCTGAGGATTCCAGGCTCTCTCCTTCCCCCCTCAGTTCTCAGACAAAAGTGTCCCACATGCATTTGAATTTGACTCAGTAACCACACACGCGAGAGAACCCTAAGTATACATTTACTATCCACATAGAGGTAGCAAGAAATAATAATGAAAAGGGAATACTCAACTGCAGTGCTCACCTTCAAACCCTCACCTGCGAAGGGGAGGAGGGACTCAGATGCCTCAGGGACCAGGCAGATAAGACAAATAAATGAAACAGTCCAGGTGACAGAGTACAAGTCTTGTCAAAAGAGGCAACTCCTACACAGTTCCATTAATTTTCCACTTTTGAAAATGCAGATCAGAGTTGTCAGAAAGGCTGATTGTCACTTGAAACCTCCTGATTCTTAGACGGTGGCCCCAGTCCTCAGAGGTCTGGTGCGCAGATGGTGACGTCTCCCTAAGTGTGGTGTTAGGCTGCCACTCACCAGCCAGCATTTGCAACTGCAACAGAGGGGCCCACACACAGGGGCTCTCCTGCTTCACGCTGCACGCGGCCGGACTCCTGAGCCGTGCAGAACAACTAAATACAGAGAGGTGGGAGGCTCAGGCTGGCCCTCACGGTCAGCAGCTGGCTGGCAGGACTACATGGCCGACTGCTCCTGCAGGAAGCCTTCAGGGCCTGGGAGGCCCTTATCTGGCTCCGAAGCCAGAGCTGCTTCTCGAAGGACTTCCAAGTGCTCCTCGGCGGCGGACAGTGACTGGTCGATCCAATCCAGACCCCCAGTCAAGTGGCAGGCATTCCTGGTCACCAGCACCAGATGGCTGACAGACAGGAGCAGGGCAGTTGTCCTGGAAGAAGACAAACAGAATCAGGTTCCCTAGGAAAGAAGGGACTTTGTACCAAAGCCCAAATGGTCTAAAGTCTGCTCCCCAAACTGCAGTCCTTCACCGGGAAGTTGGGGAGTACGTAGTTTAAAAATGGCATCATGATCAAACGGATGTGGTAATACCTAATTTAAACAAGGTGGACTAAAGCCCTCCTCAGAGCCTTCAACGTGCGAAATAAAGCCCTACAGGGAAAATATGCCACGTCTCATTAGCTTATTTAGGACTGTGGCACCCACTTTTTCCTGCACAGCTACTCACAGCTCCAGAAGAGGGTCTTATCGGGCAATTTGGATCTAGGAAATTGGATGAGCACACCCTCATCAGCTACCCACTTAAATATAGGCTATATACCCCTCTTATTGCTTATGAATCAGTAAGCCCAGAGCAGGCTTACCCTTCTCTGAAAGAGAAACAATTATAGAAAACCCAACTGAGGGGGAGTATTTTTTAGCTGTATTGAAAGATTCACTACAGAGTATCTTTCACACAGTGCAGTGCAGAATGCACTGGGGGTGTGTCACAGGTCACAGCCCACGGACACAGCTGTGCAGCACCAGGAGTGGGGCAGGGAAACCAGCTGCCGCGCCGAGACCCACTGCCCAGGTCGCAGTCATTACACACCAGGTCTATGAAACAGTTGTAGAAATCCGAGAGACAAAGAATCTGGTTTTTAAAGTGAGCTTACATCTGGTTCAGGAGGACAGCAATTTCAGATGCTAAGTCTGTCCTGCGTATCGGGGAGGATCAGGAGCGAGGGGTTTCTGGGTATGCCGTTCTCGCTGCCCTGCTCACCATGCACCCCACTGATCCACTGGGTGGCACTCACAGCTCAGGTGTGTCGGATTCCGGGGTCCGCAGAGCCAAGAGACATGGAAGGGAGGGGAGGCGCTGATAGGACTTAGTGGGGCTGGATGTGTAATCAAAATTTCAATATCTGAACTGGCTGCAGACCATTCACACCGCACTGAACTGTACCCAAGGCCCAGGACAGCCCAGGAATCCAGCAGAACAGCCTTCTCCTCAACCACCCAACAGCCGACCTCGCAGGTCGGATCAGCCCGTGAGCCCCCAGCATGGAGAGGAGAATGGCCACGCTCACCGTGCGTCCAGGAGTTTTGGGTCCAGCGGAGGGTACATTGATTTCACAACATCGTCCACTCTGAGGGGAGGCAAAGGGTCTTCAGTATTTCACTCCCCTTATCTCCTTTACTCCCTCCTTCCTTTCTACCTCTCTTTAGCCCAGTTCTTCTCTTCAGTGGCTCTTTCTCTGACAGAGACTTAGGAAGACTTCAGGTTCAGTTAAAGGAATATTTTGTTTGCTGGTTTGGTTTTAGTTCCAACGGTTGAAAAATTACATACTCAAACATCTGGGATGATGTTCAAGATACACTGTTAATTGAAAAGACAAGCTGCCAAACAATTATAAAGTTTGATCAAACCCATTTGCATAAAAATAAACAAAAGCTATGAAATGCAGAGAAGAAAAGTCTCGATGAACATTCACTATTCAATAGCCACCAGCTCCACGAATTGGGAGGGGTTAGAATCAGGAGGATACTTCACTTTCCTGATAATCAATTTCGCCCATGTTTTTATTTTTACTACAGGTATTATGTTTGTGTTTTTTTTAAAAGCATGGTGAAAATTTATATAGAACACTAAAAAAACTACCTACACGTTTAATTTGGGTGCAAACTGCTCCACTGTATTTCTTTTAACAGATGGTATAGTTTGTGGTTAATTTTTTTTTAATCTAGTTCAGAAAGGAACAAACTATTCATTCTGATTTGCATGGTACAAAGTCTCACTCAAAATTTTTGCCCTTGGACCACTTGATAATCTAAGGAAAAAATAATGTATCACAGTAGTCCCTCTCAATATCACGGTTCACTTATCACGGCCTCACTGTATCGCGGGATTTTTAAATATATATTTAATTATTTATCACAGATTTTTCGCTATATCGTGGGGTTCTGCAGTACTGTACAGTAAATACTAAAAATAAATGTAAGGTTCCTACTCTGTGGAGTTTCACCTATCGCGGGGGCGGGGGGGGGGGGGGTGTCCTAGAACGTAATACCCGCAATAAGTGAGGGATCACTGTATTTGATTCCTAAACACATTTGAAAACAGATGTCCTTAAATGACCCTGTCTCGGGGCTGAGGGGCCGGTGAGAAAATGCAGACATGCAGAGACACGGTCACTCTCAGCCCCTGCTTAGCTGGCCCTTCCTCCACAGTGCTATGGAGCTGAGGCCGCTGTCCTTGAAACTCATGTGCTACCAATACACCATGTGGAATAAATGGAGCAAGAAAAACAATGGGTTAGAATCAGCCAGAAGGAGAACGAAGTGTGAGGACAAAAAGCCAAAGCAAGGATGCAGACTGAGTTGTGGTGGGGAACATTCTGGAAGTAGCCTGAGGTGCTCGGGGCAGGATAAACCCCGGAGCAGCAGGTCAAGTCCACCCCTGAGCAATGCCACACCCACACCCGGGCTCCACTGCTAATCCTGATCACCCAGGACTGCACTCAGCCTCAGAAATCTCGATGTCTTTCCTCCTCCCACCCCTCCTGGCATCACATGAATGTGTCTGGCCCTTAGGAGTCACAGGAAGCATGATGAAGGTCCAACAGGTATAAGCAGTGCAGTCTCTACCAGTAATGAGTGGTCAGAGGACTGTGGTGTCTTCCCAGAGCCTGGGTTGGAGGGCCTTCCAGGCCAGGGGCCAACCTACCCTGACATACCACACCCACCTAGGGAGAGCTCCACTAAAAGCCAAGAAATATACTGGGCTCAGTCCCTCCCACTTTTTCAATACAATGAACTCCCTGGACAGAGTTCAAGTGCTCCAACTCTTTCATACTCCCCTAGAGGGGCTGGTTCCTTGTGATTCACCCAAGGCCACGGCAACCAGGAAAGCAAGGAACCCTGGAACTCAGGAGGTGCCACCATTTCCAAAGGGATATGGAGGCACCCTTCCTGATGATGAGGCCATGTGGCTGATTGAGAAAACATCCTGGCCCTGGCCAGTGTGGCTCAGTTGGTTGGTGCATCTTCCAGTGGGTCGGAAGGTCACGGGTTTGACTCCCAGTTAAGGGCACATGCTTAGCTTGCAGGTTCAGTCCCTGGGAGGGGTGCATATGAGAGACAACCGATTGAGGTTTCTCTCTCACATCAATATTTCTCTCCCTTCCTTTCCCTCTCTCTAAAATCAATAAGCATGCCCACCGGTGAGGATTGATAAAAAGAAAGAAAGAAAACATCCTGGACAGGGACACCTCACTCAGGCACATTCACATACCATCCACCAGATGGGGCACAAACTTAGCACAGCCCTTCCTCCTAAGAAAGGGGCTTTATTTTTCTTCACCAAATTGAGCCCACAGGAGGGGGTGTAGCTGTTGACTGCTGTCTGCTGGTCACCTCCCACACGGGATTTTGCTGAGGCCTGGAATTTGGGAGATCTGAGTGATGAATGGCTTCACCTCCCACCCAGGCCTAGCGGCTGCTGGCTGAGCCATGGATGGAGCAGTGGGTGACAGCCACCCCCAAATCAGTCCCCAGTACAGAGATGGGTGGGGGACAGGACATGGCCAGGAGGTGATTGCAGGTGGGGGTGTGGGCCCCTGTGGGAAGCGTGCCTCTGGCCCCGAGCGCAGGAGAAAGGAGGGACAAAGGGAGGGAAGGAGCCCCAGCTGGTGTGAACTGAGAAGGAGGCAGCGGCCACGGCGGGGTCCGCCAAGCAGAGGAGTCAGCACGGGTCGGGCGCTGCAGTTTCCCACAAGCCGCTGGAGGTGGGGCACCTGTGTGACAACACCTCAGTGCGAAGGTCCCTCCACACCTGGACCCTCCTGGATGCTCCGTGAGCGAACAGGACAGAAAGAGCTGAAGGTGCCTGTGTGGTTTCCTGGGAGAGCCTGGCCCAGCCGACATCTGAGCTCCCAGGCCCCCGTCTCATGGAGTGTGGGGACCTAAGGCCCCAGCTGCTCACCTGGGGCTGATCCGCTTGGCCACCACGATGATGTCGCTGACACTGGCTGAAGTCTTAATCTTGGCCCCTGAGCCCATCGTCATGGCAACAAGTTTTTCTGTCAAAGTGTGGCAGATCTAAGAGAAGAAGGGGGAGAGAGACGATGAGAGGGTGACCTAGCTCCTGAACAGTTTCTGTCACCCCCACGAAGACAAATATGACCCCCACCTTGGGTCCACACCCATAGCTGGGCCTCTGAACCAAATGGGCAAACTGAAGCGAAAAGGACACAGAAATGAGGTGGGAGAGGCGAACACGGCTGGGTGAGGAGGGTGGGGTAGAATCCTCAGATCAGGGTCAGGGTTTCAGCTTAGAAAAGCCTGAACTGAAATAATCTGCCTAAGAAAAACCACGTGCTCTAATTTCACCATCGCGCTTAAGGGGAAAACCCTACTTGCTCTTTCTGTTCCTTCACGTCCTGGTTGTCTTCCAACCTCTGGGGCACCCTCAGAAACCTGGCTGCACCAAGGACAACTGTTCTCTTCAAGCACATCCTCCAAAGGTGCCACTTACTTCAACCACCTTCTAGGGTAATATATTAGCACGTTTGTCTAGGTGATGAAGAAAGGGCCTTGGAAACAAGGCAGGAAAAAGGCAGTCATGCCACGTCCCTTTCTCAGCCACCAACACTGCTGGCCACCCCCCAAAGCTGTGTTCCCCACCCCCCTCCACCCTCCTGATGTTAGAACCTGGAAACACCACTGTCCCTGGCAAAGAAGTTCCAACACCTCCCTGATACTTGGGGTTGAAAAAAAGGGGGCACAAGGAATCCCAATATCCCACCAAGGAGAGAGCCCAGAAGCTCTCCCCACAGGGACCAGGGCAAGTGACCAAAACAGAAGGACCTTGAAATTTCAATAGGAAGGTAGGAGCTTCTCCTTTGTTCTGAGGTCCCAGGATGGACCATTGATTCCAACACAACAAGACTCCTTCTTGTTGATTCATCCTCAACCTCAGGAGCCACAATCCTCTTCTTCTAATAGGCATGGGCAGGGGACAAAAGCCAGTGCCAGGACACATCCTGGCTGGAGGAAGAGATATAATATGCCATTGTGGCTCTAGATATTATACCTATATACCCAAAGAGCTTCGTGGAAGTAGATAATAAGCCTGGACTCCGTGACAACAACGTCCCACTCGCCATTTCTTTGTCCCCCAAGAAGATAGGACAAAAGAATTTTTAAGATGTTATACGAAAGGACATTGAAGAAAAGATAAAGCTTTCTCTTTTCAAATCTTGCAAAATTACTAGACAAAGAGATAAACATGGGGCTTCCTAGGTTACTGAAATGAAGAAACCAACAATATTTGCAACTGGTCAAATATTAATGTTTCAATATTACTATTTATTAGACAAGACAGTAGTATCTGACAAGAATTGGAAAACAAATGTTGAGACTATAAAAATTACCCCAACTGCAAATTGGGTACAATTTTCCACTTAGTTCTAGAGACTGTAGGCATTAAATTAAAAAAAAAAAAAATCTGTCAAGATGAAGTACTCATGGTGTGAATTTTTTAACACCAATTGTCCCATTTGGCTGACTACTGTCATGGCCAAAGAGGGCTAATGAAGGACGTTCTAGTAATTGGAGAAGTTCAGATATAGAGCTCAAGTCGCTGCAGAGGGCTGAGCTCTTTCACAAAGGAAAGTGCCCAGGGAGAAGGAGGGAAGCCCTTTTCCCCTCAACAGCTACACAGTCTCGAGCACACAGCTATCTCCACAGTAGGAGAAAAAGTGGCTGGTGACCACCCACACGGTCTTTGGTCACTGTGTTGTGAGGACGAGGACAAATAAAGCCTTTGAGAGGGTCTCAGGAATTCTGACAAATAACAAACCGTCCATGTAGAAGTGGACAGTAGAAACCCCAAGTTTCAGGCATATTCCAAAGGGCCTCCTGCAAGGGTTTCGTGCTATCCCTGAGGCCCCTTTCGAATCTGACCATCTGTGCACAGGGGTGCTCGGTGACCACCCCCTTTATCTCGCACGGCAATCAGAGTATTACCTTCAAGATGGCAATGCAGTGGGACATGAGACCCCTGGGGAGAGAAGAAGAAAGTGTCAGTGCTCATGTTTAGGGGCCCCCGTGCCCCCAGCCACCACCTCTGCTCCTCATCTGGCTCTGAGACCCTGGACACCACCAGAGAGCAGGGGCATCTCCATGTTAAAATGCACAACTCTGTGAACTAAGTGCGGAAGCACCTTCTTCCCTTCACCTTTTCCCCCACCAACTCTTCATTAGCACTATTCTCCACCAATCAGGTCATGCTCTGAGCTTCCGATACTGCTCCTTCCACCCAGCATAGCCTTCCTTTTATGCGCAGCCTGGGGACCTCTGCATCTTTCAAGAGCCAAGTCACAAGGCACCCACTCTGTGATATCCTTAGTGAAATCCACCCCCACCTGCCCACCCCTGACAACCGTAGACATCGCCACCACCGTGTGCCCACTGCGCTGTGCGCAGAGGCCCCTACTGTTTCTGAGATGCTGTGCTGAGGAGCGTTCTCTCTCCACCACCAGAGTCACAGCAGCAGTGCCTGACCCAGCGCCCTGCACACAATGCCCCCCAGACTCTGCCCAGTGAGTGAATGACTAAATGGTGGCGAGTGGAGTGGCTCTTGTCAGACGAAGAGATCCCTGAAGAAACTGAAGACAAGGCTTCATCCATGGAGCCTGACTGTCAGATTCATCAAGAATAACCACGCACATCAGAGTGACTTTATAACACGTTCTGCCACCCATCTACAGTTCTCAGTGTTCAGATCTACAAAATGGTGGCAGGGTGGGGGTGTAGGACAAACACTGTTATGTCATATCTGATTTCCCCTCTTTGTGAGAGCCAGAAAAAAGAGCAGAAGCTGACACAGTGCTCCTGGAGGCCCCAACAAGTGCTTAAAAGAAGCCAGAAAAGGGCATGAGGGAGCCCCATCTGCTACACCCAGAGGGCTCCGGGTAAGCAACTTCCCCAAGGCCTTACGAGGCGTCTTCAATCCAGTCTTCGTTCTCCAGAATGGCCTCAATGTGGGGGTTGGTGATGACGACATCATCCAGTTCTAACTCAGAGGGTTCGGACTGGGTCTCCATGGCTCCGATGAGATCCACGATGGGCCTGGAAGGAGAGCCCAGGGAAGCCGTCTCGTGACAGACGGCCACTGCCCACTCCTCCTAGAGGCCCACAATCTCCCAAAGGGAGGACAGCAGTGAGTACGTTAAAGCAGGGTCCACTTGTCCTGGATCCAAATGTAACCCTAACAGAACTGCAGTTACAGGCAGGGCACGTGGCAAGCAGGACACAAAAACAACAGCAAAGTGACAGAGAACGAGATGAGCCACTCAGGAAAGGAGCAGGACTGCAACAATCATGACAAAGATGTGTTAGACAGGGCTCCTCCTTCAGGACAAAATCAGAACCTTTTGTAACCTATTTCCCCCTCAAGCCTGCCTTTTCCTGGGAAGCTGAAGTTCCTAATACCCAACCCACCTGCACCCCCGACTTGGTCTGCAGAATCACTCTTGGGAACCGCCTTGGTCCCCCCATATAAAACCACCACCACCCTCGTAATACTGGAGAAGTAACAGCACCTACTATATCAAGAGTCTTCTTTTCAATAGCAGAGCTTTCCTGGGCGTATAAATGGGGATTTACTAATTACCAGCCACTCGAGAGAGATGCTGATAGAATTCCGAAGGAGAAGTAAGAGAAACTAAGGGTTAGCAGCCATGGCCCCTTAAAGATCCGTCCATGAAAACATCCCTAAACTGAAAGTATATTTCACACGAAGTGCATCATGAAGAAATCTGAGCAAAGAGAGACAGTCCTATGCTGGGATTTCACAACACCAAGTGTCTGCTGCTTAGATGTATCGCTGGAGGGCAGGCATCAGATTTCTGTTCCTATGAGTTTGGTTGGAAAGGTTTGGCTTGTCCAAATGCTACGTGAAGTGGCCAGTTTTGGAGAGACGGCCACACGTTCATGCTAGGTGAACATGCTGAGTCACTTTCTCCTTAGCTCAGTGAGAGCCAGAGGTAGCTCAGGACATTGGGGAATTTAAGGAACATTCATTTATTTACTTATTTTTTAATCCTCACCTGAGGACATTTTGTCATTAGTTTAGAGTGAGGGGAAGGGGAGAGGGAGAAGGAGAAGGAGGGAGAGGGAGAGAGAAACATAATTGTGAGAGAGAGACACCAATTGGTTGCTTTCTCCTATATGCCCCAACCAGGTACAGTCTTGGACCAGGGATGGAACCCACACCCTGGGTATGTGCCCTTATTGGGAACCAAACCCATGACCTTTTGGTCTATGAGGCAATGCTCCACCCAGTTGAGCCACACCAGCCGAGGCTTAAGGAACATTCTCAAGCTCTAATGTCTTTATTGGAAAGAACAGCTCTAGGGTACCGTTTTAGAGACAAAAAGCTGAGCCCAGTGGCCCAGCACCCAACCTCCTTTTCTCTCCTCGGAGCCCCAGGGCACACCCACCTCTCTGCCTCCCGCTGCCTGGACCCACTCACTTGGAATCATAGCGCTGCAGTAGGTCCCGAGGCCGGCAGTAGCGCTGCCTGCAAACCACCACCAACGCTGCAAACGAGGCCAGAAAGATGGTGGCCAGGACACCTATGGCAACAATCACTACGGTCTCCATGCTTCTGGTGGCTTCCTGGGTCCCAGTCAGAGGCAGGTTAAGGTCAGTTGAGGGCCCGGGCACAGAAGAAAATATTGGGCTCCTTAAAAAAAAGAGAGACAGGGAAAATAAAAATACATGTTAACCATATTTTATGCAGCCTAGTAATGAAACCAAACTTGGTGTCATTAGAAAAAAGTGTGAAGTTGGGGTTTTGTAGGGCCCTTCAGAAGTCAGGGCCCAGTGCGCGTGCCTGGTGCACCCACTGTTAAATCCACCTCTGGTCCCGGTCACATCCTCCACACCAGCTGAAGCTTGAAAGACACAGGGCAGAGCAGGCCCGGTAAAGAGGTTGCAAGATGGAGTGGGGAGTGAGGTCTTACCTGCTGAGAGGTGGGGGTTGAGAGGGGAAGTTAGGTTGCCCAAAATCACCTGCAGAGACTTGAAGACCTAAACAGAATTAACATGCATTTAAGTCCTGCCCCAAATTTGCTTTTCTTTTATTAAAAGAGTTTGCTCCCCAGTTGGACCAGGATGGACGTTTGTCCTGGAAGAAAAGGGAACATTTTCACCAGCACTGCCCTCTTCACATTTACAAGGGTACGAAAGAATATCCACCTCCCAGGGAGGAGGGCAGGATTGTATTTACTGAGGGTCTCCTCCGTGCCAGGCTCTTGTTTGTTAACCCTTGTAATGATCCTACGAGCCAGGTTTTAGAATCCCCATCTTGTAGTTGAAAAACCTGAGGCTCAGGGTGGTTGAGAAATTTGTCCAAGTTCATGTCGTCAGGAAGCAAAATGCGAGCCCTTAGCCTGAGGTGAACATTCACTGCCTTTTTCCTTTCTTTGAAGTACAGATGGTTCTAAATATTCTAGGAAAACTTCTGGTTGTCAGTTTCAGTGTTGGAAACTTACAAGTGGTGTTAAACTGCTACCTATTTGTTGTTTTCATTCAGGAGGCTCTTTCACGCCTGTTTTAATCTCATAGGCTGGAGGGACAAGGGCACGTCAGAGAAGTACGTAGTCACAGCGTTCTTTCGTTACAGGCCTCCTGCTCATCTCCCTTTAAGTAAGTTTCCTCCCCTCTGGGTTTTAACTTCTCCACCTGCCAAAAGGATGCTTTGACAGAGGAGTCTCCCTGACCCCTCTATTTGGATTTAATTCTATATCCCGTGTCGTAGGGGGTCCAAGTACTCCTGGTTGTCCTTCAGTAAATATTTATTGACCATCTACTATGCACCAAGCACTGGGCTGGATTCTGGAGGCTGGAGATAAGTAAGACACAGACCTCAAACCTTGAGGATCCAAGGGAAGAGGCACACAGGCAGACAAACCATTTCCACTCCATGTGCCTCTGCCACATGCAGAACTACACAGCAAACAGAGTAACGGTGCTTGCATGGCATTTTCTGGGAAAGCCTTCTTCGCAGAGCAGGTGAGGCCTGAGCTGGGTTTTGAAGGATGAGTAGGAGTGCGCCGGGTGGGCCAGGAGGCAACTCGGCTGGCTCCTAGTGCCAAGGACGCCTTTCTCCGAGTCCTCACGTTGCTGTTCTCCCACCTGGAATCACTTGCCCACAAGGGCAAGGTTGGGCTCTCTTCCATCTCTGTATCTCCGATCGATGGTGTATGTTGGGAGCAGTGGGGCTAATTCTCAGGGTCTGCCTCAGTTTCTCTAGATGTGTGTTTATACTGTGCCTTTTAAAGCGCTACCTCCTTTAGCCCTTTTCCTTTCCTTCTCTCGTTTCTCTCTCCATTTGCCAGTTTTCCTCTGTACTCCGGAGACACACCCCCCATGCCCCGTGTCTTCCCCTTCTCAGAATATCCTTTTCCTCCCACTGCCCGTGGCCCCCTAGAGCACCCCCTTTGTTTCCTCTCCCTGCCTGTGCGCTTGAGTGTTTCCCTGTGTGTACGAGCTTCCTGAGTCTTCCGTCTTTCCCTGGAATTCGTCCGTATGCGTGTTCCTTTGCGTGTGTTTCCTTTGTGCGTATTCTCCTCTGTGTGTTTCAGGATGAGTTTTTCTCTTCCTTTGCATAGCTTGGGGAGGTCCCAGTCTCTCCCTCGCTCTTTCTCCCTTCCCATCGGTGGCGTTCTCCGTCCACAAGAATAAAACAGACCCAAGCGTTCCCCCTCCCCCTTCCCGGCCACCCAGGACACCCACCCTAAACACCCATGAGGTCAGGAGGGATTCCCACCGGTGAGCGCACGCCGCACGGGGCTACCGCGCCAGCAACTCCAACTTGCTCCAACTTTCCCCAACTCTGGGCGCCCGTGCGAGCACCGTGGCCGCAACAAAGGCGGCTGCGCCGGGCTCCCCTCCCCCAAGGCAGCGCCCCACGCCCCCTAATCCGGCCGGCTGCCCGGCTCTCCCTCTCCCAAGGGGCTGGGCAGGGCGACTCGCCTCTGGGCCCCCGTCCCGCAGCTGCGGGCGGCAGGGCTCACCCACCTCAGGCTGCGACTGCAGGACGCATTCCGGGGCGCTCCCGCGGCCGGCCCCCCGCTGATGGCCAAGTCCGGGCGCGGGAGCGGCGGGCGGCTCCTGGGAGCGGGGCATGCCGGGAAGGAGCTGGGCTGTCCCAAGGAATCGAGATAAGTCCCTCGGCGCGGCCAGACACCCGGCGGAGCGGGAGGGGGAGACGGGCCGCAGCCAAATCCCCCTGCTAGGCGCCGCTGTCACCGCCAGCCCCGCCGTGGGCCCGGGGCCGGGCAGCGGGAGGCAGGTCACTCTGAGAGCCAACAAGCGGTCCCCGCGCCCCCGCGGAGGCCTGGCCCAGGCTGGCAGAGTGGAAGGAAGCGGAGAGGATCCCTGCCTCCCCCTAACGCCCACCCAGGCTGGCCATTCAGTGGGGGCTGGGAAGCAAGCGCAGTTTCCACAGTGTGACTGGCCTTGGCTCGAGTGGGCTCTGCTACCTGCTGTCTGGCTTAAATCCTGGCTGTGCCCCTCACTGGCCGTGGGCACCTTATTTCACGTCCCCGTGCCTTGGTTTCTTCATCTGTAAATGAGAGTATACTTGTAAGCATCCTTGGAGTAGATAACATGCCGCATGCAATGCATTAAGAGTGTCCCGCCCCGATGAATATGAATGCTGGGGGCATGAGTAGAAATGCTGCCTGCCCCCTCTGTTGTCACTCGGCTTCATCCCGAACCAAAGGGGGACTCAGTGTGTCCACCAGGACACAGCCTCCACCCTGCAAACGGCCATCCCCTGGCCATGCCTAAGGATGCCCACACCAGGCTGTGCGGGCCTCTGTGGAAGGGGGGAGGTCCAGTAGGCCCTGGAAGCAGGCTGGGGCTTCTTGGGCAGAGATTTCGAGGCCCATGTGCCAGGACTGTGGTCTAGAACAGTGATTTTCTGCAAGAATTTTTAAAACATGCAATACCTGACTTTTTAATCAGAGGCACTGACTTCTTTTCCTTTAGACTGTCAAGTTAAAAAATGACAACAGCCAATACAACAATAGCCACCCAGTGTGAATGAATCAGAATTATACCTATGTTTGGCAAGTGTGGCACAGAATTTTAGTAATTAGTTTATGTGTACCATCAGATGAAAAAATATTGAAACATCTCTGGTCTAGAAGGAGGAATGCACTCTAGATGCATTGGCCCTGGACTCCTAGCCCTGTGAAGGTGGGGTGGGACCAGAGCAGGGCCAACTAAAGCCTGGTACCCACCTGGCACAGTGGCCCAGTTGACCAGTCTAAGGTCAGTACTGGTGGCAAGGACAAAGGATGCAGATTAGGTCCAGAACAATTTAATATGAGTGCTGTACCCTTGGTAACCCCTTAGGCCACATCCAGTCCACAGAGGTGGGGTTTTGTTGTTGTTTGTTTGTTTTTTTGTCTTACAGTTTTTAAAAAGTCAAATTAGTTGCTAACATTTTTTAAAAATCAGGAATTTCACTTATACTTCTAAATTTCCAGCTGGGTGATGTGGTAGCTCTATTCTTACTTTTTAAGGAATCTCTATCTGTTTCCCATAGCAGCTGTACCAGCTTACATTCCATCAGCAGTGTATGAAGGTTCTTTTTCTCCACATCCTCTCCAGCACTTGTTATCTCTTGTCTTGTTGATAACAGCCGTTCTAACAGATGTGAGGTGATAGCTCGTTGTGGTTTTAGGTAGCATTTCCCTAATAGCTAGTGAAGCTGAGCATCTTTTCATGTATCTATTTGCTAGTTGTATACCTTTTTGGGAAAAGTGTTCAGGTCTGCTGCCCATTTTTTAATTGGATTGTTTTTGTTGTTTGTTGAATTGTATGATTGTTTACATATTTTGGATATTAGCCCCTTATTGGAGGTATTGTTTGCAAATATGTTCTCCCATTAGGTTGCTAGACCTTTTTGTTGGTTGATGGTAGCTTTTACTGTGCAGAAGCTTTATAGTTTGATGTAGTTCCATTCATGTGTTTTTGCTTTTACTTTCCTTGCCTTTGAAATCAAATTCACAAAATCCTTTCTGAGGCCAATGTCCATAAGTTTAGTACCTATATTTTCTTCTATTTATTGTAGGTCTTTGATCTATTTTGAGTTTATCTTTGTGTATGGTGTCCAATGGCAGACTAGTTTCATTTTCTTGCATGTAGCTTTCCAATTTTTTTCATGCCATTTATTGAAGAGGCTTTCTTTTCTTCATTGTATGTTTTTACCTCCTTTGTTGAAAATTAGTTGCCCGTATATGCGTGGGTTTATTTCTGGGCTCTCAATTCTGTTCTATTTGATTGGTCCGTGTCTGTTTTTCTGCCAGTCCCATGCTGTTTTGATTATTGTAGTTTTGTAGCATAATATGAACTCAGGAAGTGTGCTGCCTCTGGCATTGTTCTTTTTTGTCAGGAATGCTTCAGCTATCTGGATTTTGTGTGTGTGTGATTCCTTACAAATGCCATTGAGATTTTGATGGGGATTGCATTAAATCTGTATATTGCTTTAGGTAATACGGCCATTTTAATTGTGTCAAGTCTTCCAATCCATGAATATGGAATATCTTCCCAGGGTCCAGGTTAAGCCATCCCCTCTACCCCAGTGCAGCCCTATGGTTGGAGCAGGAGGAGCTGAGCCAGCTCTAGGGAGACAGGGTGGCAGCCCTGGTGTGTTCCAGCCATGCATGGGTAGAGCCTGGGAGGGAGTTTGCTGACTACTCTGCTTAACCTACACTTCCCCATGCTACAGCATTCTTCATCTTCCTCTTTTAAGGGTGAAGACATGTTGAAAATTCATTTCATTGTTGGAAATGGGATGATTAAACTGGTTGTTTCTATCTTCATCATTGTCATAATAAAATGAAAGGACAGCCCATGGCATAAAGTAATCCTGTATGTCTAGAGTAGGGAGCATTAATTGAATACAGATGGCCATTTGGGATCTTGCTGGGTTGTATTTCAGGAGTATGGGATAATAATGCCAGTTAATCATTTTTACAAGATATAAAATTACTGGCTCTTCTAGAAGAGTCATTAAGAAAAGCAATTTTTCACAGCAATTGAAAATAGAGTTTTAATTATTTAATACAGAAATTAAACTATTAGAGTCCAGTTTTGGATGAGGAAACTTAATAGAAATTTATATACAAGGGTTTGTGAACATTGTAATTTATTAACCCACCTAATTTCTTAATCCAGATCTTCCTGGAAGCCTGTTTTAACTGTGACTGTGAAATAAGTCAGGAGAGGACAGAAGCCCAGGTGCCCTGAGCCCCAAGTGGGCAGGGGGAGGAGCAGGGTGGTCTCTCCAGGTGGAGTCCCAGGGAGGGACCCAGGAGCCAAGAGAGCCCATGCCAGGAGGTGTCAACACTGTCAGGACGGGTGGAGGTGGCAGCAGGCTGGCAAAGGGCAGGGCATGTGATGGTCACACCAGGGACGATGGACCTCAATTTGTGCCTGGGTGATGCTTTTCTATGGTACATAAAGTGTTGACACAGAGGCCAGCACGGGGGGCAACTCACCTTACAGGTCACGAATATGACCAGAGCACACATTACTGGCCCAGTGACAGGATACCTGATGTGCCCAGGGGCCCTGCCCCTTCATCTTCAGGCCTCCACCTCCCCAGGGACAAGTGGCCCAATGGGCCAGGCCTACCCTCCATGCCCAGAGGTCCCTGGTGTTTGCAGGCGGCCTGCTGGAGGGCATAGATGCTTTAAAGGAGAATTTGGACTTTTAGATCTTAAAATGGAAAAAAATTTTAGCACATAAAGTGAAAACATTGAGGATGTATCAGGGTGCAGGCAGAGAGAACAGAAATTCATCAAACGTTGACCTTTGCTGTTGTCTGCAAGGACTTTATTTTCCACATTTCCTATAATAAAACATATTAAAAACACTCCTTATATCTAGACCACCAACTTACACCACACATAAGGATAAACTCAAGGTGGATCAAAGACTTAAATGAAAGCCGTGACACCATAAAAGTCCTAGAGGAAAACACAGGCAGGAAAATTTCAGATATCCCACGTACCAATAGTTTTACCAATATATCTCCTAAGGCGATGGAAATGAAAGAATACATCAAACTAAAGAGTTTCTGCTCAGCAAAAGAAAACATCAGCAAGACGAAAAGGGAACCAACCATATGGGAAAATATATTTGCCAATGATACCTCAGACAAGGGATTGATCTCCAAAATATATAAAGAACTTATTACAACTCAACACCAAGAAGACAGACAACCCAATTTAAAAATGGGCAAGGAACTGAACAAACACTTCTTTAAAGAAGACATACAGAGGGTCCATAGGCATATGAAAGAATGCTCAACATCATTGGCCATCAGAGAGATGCAAATAAAAACCACAATGAGATACCACCTCACACCAGTCAGAAAGGCCATCATCAACAAATCAACAAACAAGTGCTGGCAGGGATGTGGAGAAAAGGGAACCCCCGTGCACTGTTGGTGGGAATGCAGACTGGTGCAGCCACTGTGGAAAACAGTATGGAATTTCCTCAAAAAACTAAAAATGGAACTGCCTTTCAAACCAGTGATTCCACTGCTAAGATTATACCCGAATAATCCTGAAACACCAATTCAAAAGAACTTATGCACCCCTGTGTTCATAGCAGCACTGTTTACAATAGCCAAGGGCTGGAAACAACCTAAGTGCCCATCTGTAGATGAGTGGGTCAAAAAACTGTGGTACATTTACACAATGGAATTCTATGTAGCAGAGAGAAAACATGGATGGAACTAGAAAGAATTTTGCTTAGCAAAATAAGCCAGGCAACAAAAGACAAATACCATATAATCTCACCTAATACAGGAAATTAATGAACAATACAAACAAACACTCGAAATTGAATCAAAGGCATGTAAACAAGGAACAGAGTAACAGTTACCAGGAGGCAGGGGGGGGGGGGAGGAGAGGGATAAGTAGGGGAAGAGTTTAGTAAAGGAACGAATATAAATAACCCACGGACATGGACAACGAGGTGGGGATTGACTATGGGAGAAGGGGTGGGCTGGGTGGGAGGGAGAAATGGGAGGAAAAGTGGGACAACTGGAATAGAAAAACAATAAATAAATCAAATTTTAAAAAAGTAAAATAAAACAGATTCAAAACATGAAAATATGGAAATCACTATTTTCAAGACATAAATTAAGAAAATAAGACAAACTTTTAAAACAGTGATTGACAACCAGGACATTCACTGCCAGCCTGGGACAGAGGGACCCAGATGCAGAGGGGCTGGACCAATGTAGACGGGGTGCCGCATGGACCAGGGACTGGAGGCTATGAGACACTACCTCTGCTGCCACGTCCCTCAGAGATAGGACAGCACGCTTGAATAAGGGGCAACTGGGAGGCAGGGAGACAGGAGTGATGGCCCTGGCCTCACACTACCTGCTCCGCTCTCACGCGGTCGCGTTACCTGACAGAGACGCCGTCCTCCTGGGTGTGAAATGGGACTCACAGGGCTCGCCCTGCCCGCCTGCCAGGTGGCAGCAAGGATCGTACGAGATGATGAAAGCGCACGTGTTTATAAAGGACGTCACCCGCACACAGGGGAAGGTCACCTGGTGTTTCTCCAATGCCTCTGGGGGCCCAGCTGCGTCAGGACTGCCCGGAAGGTCAATCAAATGCAGTTCCTGGGCCTGGCCCAGAGCTCCTGAGCCACGCTCTCTGGTGGTGAATCCCAGTGACCTGGGTTTTAAATGAGACTCCCTGGTCATTCTTATGAGTCCTCATGTTTAAGGACCACTGGCTTATTTTTATGATATCCGACCCCCAGATGGCACACTCAGTTCTCCCTTTAGCTACTCGGGTCCCCTGAGCGTGCTCTGAAGGGTTACTAGGTGCCTAGTGTCTGAGCAGCCTCCCTCCCACTCCCCCCAGCTCCAGCTCCAGGATGTCCTTTGAATATGTCCAAGAGGCATCATGGAACAGTGCGAAAAGCAGGGGTTTTGGAATTAGACCAGGACTGGAATCCCAGCTCTTCAGGTAAATGACCTAACTGCCTGCATCTTCGTTGCTCTCCTATCAATAACAGTGACAACAGTTAACTCAAGGTTATTGATGGGATTACAGGAAGTAAGCTGATATAGAAAAGTAGCTGCCACATGGAATACTAGTTCCCTCCTCCCAAGGGGCTGGAGACCCACCTGGGTTTGTTTTGGGTGGGTGTCACTTCACATGGCACGTTTGGACCCATGGAGGACCTGATGCTCAGAACCTGGCAGCAAAGCTGTTGCTGAATTCTCCAGGCCCTGTCTTGCATGAGACCCACCACTTCCTGTGCAGGGCTATGAAAGTTTAATTAGCAACTCCCTGAGATACGCATTGTTAAAACACTGCTGCACTGGCTGCTACACCCAGCCAGGCCTGCCCCAGGGCATGGGGCTCCCCTGGGGCGTGTACCAGGCCACCAGGCAGAGCCCGAAAACCCTGTGACTGGGTGGGGAGAGCCTTCACTGTGGATGGGGCTGCAGAGCTTGGGCAGATCAGCACAGCGGCCTCCTGCAGAGCTCTGTGGTCACAGATCTGTGCTGAGCTTGGCAATGGCTCTGAGTTGCAGCTTTTCATCTGCATGGAAACACAGCTACCTGCCTCCCTCGTTGGAGTAGGGACTCTCTAGACAGAGCTAGGCCTCTCTCATCAGATTAGGGTTCTCTAGGGCAGGGCTGTGTCCTTCCCATCAAACTGGGGCTCCAGTCAGGGCAGAACTGTGCTCTGCCCATCAGACTAGGAGGTTTCCTGGACAGGGCTGTGTCCAGCATCTGATTGAGGGCCAAGGGCCCCCTCCCCAAGTGGGGAGGCTGCCTGCACATTGTTCATATGACACACAGCAGGTACTCAATGGAGTGGAGATCCTGTCCCCTGCCATTGGCAAAGGAGTGCAGAAAACTTTGCCTTAAGAAAATCCAGTCTGCAAAATTCACCCAACCTTGAGTCAGGGCAGGGGTTGCTTTAATTATTGAAGGATCCCTCATTTTCACCAGGGGCTTAGCCAGGGTCCTTTAAATGGCAGCTACATGTGCACAACACCAGGCCCATTTACAAACCATTAGCTACTTGACAGCGGTGTTAGCGGGGAGAGAGAAGGAGCACAGCCCGTGTCGTGGGGAGCCATCCCTAAGAGCTATGACCTGCTGGCAATCAAATAGGATAGCAGGGAAAAAATTAGGTCTGGAAGAGTAACCCAAGATAAAGATTTCATTGATTAATATCTATTTCACCCTCTTCCCAGGAACCCATCCTTCAGTTGTTCAAAGCAAGGTGTAAATGCAGAGTCACGCTCCCTCAGATATTTTCTCCTAAACTTTAAAACCTGGTGACAGGTGATTAGAATGAGCCTTCATGGTATAAGATGCCAACGTTATAATTGTTAATTCTGGCTGTGATTTATCCTGCAATCCCTTTGGGTAGCTAAACAGCTCTGACCGTGAGTTGCCCGATCGGCTTCTAAGTCTTGTTCGTGAACCACTCTTGTTCTCTCAGTCCTTTCTCTGGGCTGCGGCAATTCTTAACCACTGTCTTAGAGCCTCTGTCTCCTGAGGGTGTGGAAGGGAAGAACCATCTACTAGAAAGAACATGTGGAGGACAGAAAGCTCCTGGCGTTGAGGAGGTAGGCAGGTGGAGGGCTGAGGGCACAGGATGCAGGTCACGGTCTGTGCCCAGTGACCTCCAGGGTGTGAGGCACCCTTGCCTGCTTGGGGTCTTTGGCTCAGGGGGCTGAGCAAATCCTGCCCACTGAGCTCCAGTGAGTGTCTAGAGGACCTCCGTTAAGAAAATGCTGAGTGCTGAACTGTGAATCCACCATACAGATAAATTCGGGCAGCGTGGCACAGACCACGGATGCTCCAGGCCTGGAGTCCTCATCCTCCTGGGCTGGTTGCTTTTCCCAGCCCCCTTTGCCTCTAGGTGTGGCGTGTGGCTAGTTCTCACCCATGAGCTGTGGGTAGAGGTGAGGTGGGAGAGATGGTCAAGCGTAGAGGTCCTAGAGGACAGAGCCACAGGAGGGGAGAAGCTGGATCCCTGAGTGGCTGCATGGAGCCGAGACCTCCACCCCACTTTGCACTGGACTAGAACATGAGTGAGGAATAAAATTTCATTGTGACAAAACACTCAGATGTAAGCGTTAGCTTTTCCTGCCTACAACAGGCAGTCCTATCCCGAGGATGTGTTTATGGATTGGAGAGAGAGAGAAATAGGAAGAGAGAAAGAAGCATCAATTGGTGGCCTCCCGTACACGTCATGACCAGGAATTGAACCCACAACTTAGGTATGTGCCCTGACCCTGACCGGGAATCAAACCCACAGCCTTTTGGTGTACAGGGCAAGTACTCCAACCAAATGAGCCACACCAGTCGGGGCCAGAATTTTGTGATTTTACTGCTAACAAAACATCATCATCAATACTCGAGAAAATCAAGGGAAATCAATAATCAACAGTTTCCTGAGCTGTGTGTGAGCCACAATTCTTTAGAAGACTGTCCTCAGAGTGCCAGTGGCTTTCCCTTTGCCTGATGCCAGAGAGAATTTATCATTACAGAAAAGCTTATGGCGCAGGTTTAGCAAATGTGGCGTCTCAGGTGTTCCAGCGCTTCATTAATCAAGCAAACACCGCTTCGTTACTTACACTTCAGTCCCTTGGATCGTAAACAAACACGCAGATGTAAAGCTGGGGTGAGATGTCCTCTGTCATCGACCCCGAGGAGACATGGGCATGACCCATTATTTCTTGGCAGGGGCGGAAGGGCCTTTTGCAGGTCTCCTCTGACTTCAGCCATCAGGATACATGTGGGGAGGGCAGGAGGAGTTCTCAGCACACTTCATGCCAGGCCATGAGCAGGCTCAGGGAGCTCTGCTCCCATCGGCCATGTGGCCTGGGGCATGTCCTCTCCCCTCCACATGTCAGCCCCTGGGTCAGGGCTCTCCTGTCTGCTCCTCCTGGGAGGTGGGTCATGGGCTGGCGTTGGGCTGGCTCATTAGTCTCCCAACACTGCAGGACAGTGGTGTGCACTGGAGTTACATTCACAGGTTTAACAGCTCTGAACAGTGAGGATTCAGTCCAGGTTCATGAGGCTGATCATGCCTCGCCTTGGGCTCCTCAGATGTGGCCCCTGGTGATGGCTCGTGGAGTGATTCCTTGGGCACCCCCACTCAGTCCTGCTGGCCGATGTACTCTGACTCTGGTGCAGCTCCTCACCTACTACTTAGCTCAGTTGCCACATTTTCCTCCCCTGCCCCAAGACTGCTCAACCCCAAGAGTCACTTCTGATTTCCCGAGGGGCTCTGGGATCAGCCAGTCTTCTCAGCACTTCCTGCTCCCCTGTCTACCTCATGTCTCTATATTGTGGCTGAGTTTGCTAATTTGTATCTCAAGTCCTGTCTCCTCCAGGAAGCTTTCCTGGTCCATCCTTCCACTCTCCCTCTTCTTGACTCCTAGCACTTCCCATCTTACCACTGGGTGCTCTTTAGTGCATGCAGCCCGGTGCCACCGTTCCTCTGTCTATATGACATCTTTCTATCTGTCCCCAAGGCCTCAGGGTCTTTGGGAACAGAGCCTGCCTGGTGGTTCTTTATGACCAGCCTCACCTAGCGCAGGGCACCTGAAGGTTCTCATTAAGTATGTGCTGCATGGCAACAGAGCAGCAGTTGGGGCAGAGCCAACGCATAGGGTTAAAGTCCGAATTCTTAACCTGGCCTGCCCAGCGCTGCCTGGCCCAGCCCTGCCTGCCTCCCAGCCCCTTCTCGCTCCACTTCCTGATCCGGGTTTTAGGACCTGTGCTATGAATTACCCACAAGTTGGTTCTTGGTTTTATGCTTTTTCTTAGGCTCTTCTGATGACGGGAACGCCTTTCCCCCAGCTCGTGCTTACCGATTCTTGGGTATCAGTTTAGACTACTCCTCCAGGCAGCCTTCCCTGACCTCTAGTTTGAGTACGGATCCTCCTCTGGACTCCCATAGCACCCCCTCTTTTCCTCTCCTAGCATGTACCACAAGGCATGAGTGGCTCACACATTGGTTGACCAGCTCCCCAAGACCCTGAGCCCTGCCCCAGGTAGGCCCACATGTCCCAGGTTGTGAAGATGCTCAGTAAATATTGTCAGATTAATGGATGGATGGCGGGCCCAGCTGGAAATAAGAAGAACACGAGGAAAGTGGGAAATATAGACATAAAGTTGAGGTCTGGGGTGGAGATGAGTGTCCAAGTGTAGACTTGATGTCACGGACACAGTGAAGTGATGCGTGCTCTGGTCCGGGAGAGTTCCAGGGGTCCAGGAAGGAGGGGGCAGAGCAGGTGTCACATGGTCAGTAAGAGGGAGTGGGGACATGCTGGTGGCACTTGTCCAAGGCCAGCCTCATTTCTACCATCGATGAGGGTGTGGCTGCAGCTGCCATTATCCACCTGCCCCACCTCTGGTTCATAAAGGAACAGTTTGTGCCTCTCTCCCCTCAGGGTCCTCCTTCCCATTTCAGACTTCAGGCAAACCTCTCTCCACCGCGCACGCAAGCATGAAATTAAATGGAGCCCCACACGTGTTCTTATTCATAGCGAGGCTCTGGCTGAGTGTTCCTGGTGAACAGATTTGTGTGTGTGTGTGTGTGTGTGTGTGTGTGTGTGTGTGTGTGTTTGGTGGAGGGCATGTGTGAGCTCTATAGCACTGTTCAAACGTTAATGTGCCTAGAATCACTTGGGGATCCTGTTGAAATGCAGGTTCTGATTCAGTAGATGTGGGATGGGGTCTGAGACTGCATTTCTGACCAGCGGGTGCTTCTTTTGTTTTTTTTTTTTTTAAGTATATTTTATTGATTATGCTATTACAGTTGTCCTAACTTTTTCCCTTTCCTCCCCTCAGCCCAGTACCCTTCTTCCCTCTTGCAATTCCACCCCCCTTAGTTCATGTCCATGGGTCATGCATATAAGTTCTTTGGCTTCACCCTTTCCTATATTATTCTTATCATCTCCCTGTCTATTTTGTACCTACCAATTATGCTTCCTAACCCTGCACCATATCTCCATTTCTCCCTCTTCCCCCTCCCAGCTGATAACCTTCCAAATGACCCCCATATCTATGATTCTTTTCCTATTCTGGTTTGTTTAGTTTGCTTTGTTTTTATTTTTTAGATTCTGTTGTTGATAGTTGTGAGTTTGTTGTCATTTTAGTGTTCATAGTTTTGATCCTCTTTTTCTTAAATAAGTCCCTTTAACATTTCATATAATAATGCCTTGGTGATGATGAACTCCTTTAGCTTAACCTTGACTGGGAAGCACTTTATCTGCCCTCCCATTCTAAATGATATCTTTGCTGGATAGACTAATCTTGGATATAGGTCCTTGATTTTCATCACATTGAATACTTCTTGCCAGTCCCTTCTTGCTGAAAAGTTTCTTTTGAGAAATCAGCTGATAGTCTTATAGGAACTCCTTTGTAGATAACTCTGCTTTTCTCTTGCTGCTTTTAAGATTCTCTCTTTATCTTTAACCTTTGGCATTTTAATTATGATGCGTCTTAATGTGATCCTCTTTGGGTCTAATTTGTATGGGACTCTCTGTGCTTCCTGGACTTGTATGTCTATTTCCTTCACCAAATTAGGGATGTTTTCCTTCATTATTTTTTTACATAAGTTTTCAATGTCTTGCTCTTCCTCTTCTCTTTCTGGTACCCCTATGATTCGGACGTTGGTACATTTAAAGATGTCCAGAGGTTCCTAAGCCTCTCCTGGTATTTTTCAATTCCTGTTTTTTCATTCTGTACTGTTTATTTCTTCCTTATGGTCCAAGTTGTTGATTTGACCCCCAGCATCCTTCCCTTCACCATTGTTTTTTGTGGATTTTTTTTCCTTTCACTTAACATCACCTTCACTTCTTCCCTTCTGCATTTGCCGTACTGAAGCATGTCTGTCAAGTCTGTGAGCATCATTATTACCAGTGTTTTGAACTCTTCCTCTGTTAGGTTGGCTATCTCCTCATCACTTAGTTCTCCCACTGGAACCTTGATCTACTCCCTCTTCTCTGTCTCTTCAACTTAACAGCCTCCTGTGTTTTCCTGCATCTAAGGTAGAGCTGTCACACCTGTCACATTGTAAGGAGCAGAGCCTTAGGGATTTGTCAGTGCCAGGCAACTGGTTTCACCATGTTATGGTACTGTATGTGGGGGAGGGGTCTGAGAGGGAACAATGCCGCTTACTCAGCACTGGCCGCTTTTTCAGGCATTTCTCCCACTTCCCGCATAGGACTGGCACCCCTCTAGCTGTTGCCCTGGTTGTGGTTCCCAGAGTGGGTGGGTCTGTAGATATTCTAGGACCATGGGGGCCTCTAAAAAAATGGACTCTGCTGAGAGACCAGCAGTTTCTTCTGCTATCCCAACCCCAACTGGATTTTATAGTCAGAAGCAATGAGGCTTTATTTTCCCCAGCACTGGAACCATGAGCTGCGTGGTCTGATCTGGGGCTGGAATCGTTATCCAGACTTTCATAATGTGTGACTGCACTTCCACCAGCTTTGCTGCTGCTGCTGCTTTTGCTGCCACCACCACACCATGTCCTCTCCACCTGGGATCCGCCCCTCCTACATATCTGGATGAGTATATCTTCTTTATATCTTTGTTTGTTAGATTTCCATGCAGTTTTCTTTTCTGGTAGTTCTCTTTGTTTTTAGTTTTGAGGTAGTTGTGTTTCTTCTTATGGTTGTGGAGGGAGGCGAAACATGTCTGCCTACACCTCCATCTTGGCTGGAAGCCCAGCTAGTGTTTCTGATGTGTTAGTCTTGCTGATGCTTTTAGTCTGTTGATAAC
Organism: Furipterus horrens; assembly: GCF_987537825.1. Taxonomy (NCBI): domain Eukaryota; kingdom Metazoa; phylum Chordata; class Mammalia; order Chiroptera; family Furipteridae; genus Furipterus; species Furipterus horrens. Next base: position 67,231,538 of record NW_028327181.1, read on the forward strand.
ACTGAATGGCAGAAAAACTAATGGATATTGGTGCCTCTCTGTTGTGCTTGATGAATATACATTATGAAGGTAAAGATGATCTGGAATGAATGTCATGGAATCATATAATAATGGGATTTTTTAAATGTTTGAGAAGAAAGGGACTAGAGATATTACCATATTTTACCATTTTGTGCTAACCATCCTCCATATGCTAACCCTTGTAAGATGCAGCATTATTTTGCATATACTGAGAAAAAAAGTATCCTGCCAATTAATGATAAGAGGCCATCAACTGTAAGACCCATCTCAATTTCAGAGATGTTAAATGCGTGACTTAGAATTGATGGATAGGGTATCAATTTAACTCCCACCCTCCCCATCTTAGAGGGGGATGTGAGGTGTAGAGAGGAGGCACTTGTCTGGGGCAATGGCCAGCAGGAGGCTGAGCCGGGACTTGGTGTAGTTGCATTTCCCCAGAGGCCTGCAATGTGCTCTGACAGCACCCTCAGGCCCAGGGCAGAGTGGGGAGGTTTCCCAGGGATCACTGCATGACCACAGGTCCTCCGCAAGGCCAGCCTGTCCTGCATTCCAGGTGGCACCCTGGGGGAAGGGAAGCCTTTCCTGTCCATTGGCAACATATTTCTGCTAAGAAACCCAGTGCCCAGGGCTTCAGATGTTTGATTTTTAATTCAGATATGTATTCCTTCACTTATCGCAGGTATTATGTTCTAGACCCCCCACGAAGTAGGAACCTTACATTTATTCTACACTCTTAAACCTATGTAACTTTAACAACATATGTGTACAGTACAAAAAATCCTGCGATATAGCGAAAAATCTGTGATAAATAATTAAATATAATATTTTTTTTAATCCCACAATGCAGTGAGGCCGTGATAGTGAACCACGATGTAGAGATGGACTACTGTACACTGATGCCTCAGTTTGAACATGGTCAGACAGAAGGGATTCTGTTTTATTTGGGAGGATCAGTCTTTTTTGTTCTATGTAAGCCTTTAACAGACTGGATGAAGCCCCCCTATATTAGGGAGGGTAATCTGCTTTACTCAACCTATTGAGTTACATGTTAATCTTATCTAATGTACAGTATAGTGTTATAGACAACAATATAGTATTATAACCATCAAATTGGTTAAGTGACTAGAACTTAATTGTTTCAACCACTGAAAAGAATTATATTAATGACAAAGGTGCCCTGTGATACCAATCATATTATAATAAATAAATGTATCAGATTACAATGTTGTACACCTTAAATTTATATATTATATGTCAAATATATTTTAATTTCAAAAAATGTCATTCAGAACCACTGTCATAGAAACACCCTAATAATGTTTGGCCAACACCTGGGCACCCTGTGGCCCAGTCTGACTGACACATAAAATTAACCCTCACAAGGAGGAAGGCAGGATGAAGAAGAAGACACCAGACTGAAAGAATGAGTGTTTGTGAGACAACTGAGTGTACAGTTAGGGACCTGACAGGTCGCAGGCCTTTGGAGATCAATGTCTTGCAATCACAGCCAAGTCCTGTGACCAGTGGTGACAATAGCAGGGACACAACTTGTCCGGAGGAGCTGCATTCTGTGTTCAGTGTACGAAGTGTGGAGCAGATCAGGTGCAGGTCCCTTCTAGGCATCCAGGCTGCGTCCACTTGCAGCTGGAGAAGGGCTCGTGTTCATTGTCCACAGGGAGCCTGTCACACTCTTTGGGACCAGAGTCAGTGCCCTGCCGAAGGAGTCCTCTGGCTAAGGTTCCTCTGGACCCCCTGGTGAGGTGATCTTCATGCATTTCTTTATTTCTTCACATGGGATTTTTTTATCTGGTTCTTGCCAAGGGGAAAACAGACATGAGAGACCCATCAGACGTCTCCTAGTCTGGTGGGGATGAAGAAGGGGGTATGACGCAGTGTGATGGAGGCCGGGATTACAGAGGAGCTTTGGGTGCTGTGCCAGGATGTGGGGCTTCCTGACTCAGCCCAAGGAGTCTGGGGGATGAAGCCAAGTTTCTGTGAGGCTTTGAGGCCGCTGGAACCTGGGCAGAGGGTTGGAGCAGAAAGGGTACGTTCGACGTACATGACAGCACCTGACACATGGCTGCAAATCCATGTCACCCATCAGGGACTATCAAAAATTCAGTCAGGACAGTGGTTCTCAGCCGTAGTAGCACTTTGGGATCACCTGGAAGTGTGAAAAAACAACAACTGATGCCTACACCCACCCTCAGAGATTTTGATGTCACTGGCCAGGGGTGGGGCCCAGGCAGATGTATTTTTTTTCCTGAAGTGCTGCCAGGACTGAGAACCAGGAGTGGAAGAGAAGCTGCTGGAGCACTTGAACCTGAAGGGCGTCAGAAAAGATCTCTGCTAAGTCATGGCCCTGAATCCAAGCTGGCTTTGGGGCAGCAGGAAGGACTCCTGTAGAGCTCAGCAGAGAAATAAAGACCTGCCTTTCCCCAGCTGGGGCTTCGTCAGCCCTCTTAACTGTTCCTTCTGAGCTGCTGTTCCTCATTCCCCATTTGAAACTGAAGGTCCAGTGGGAAATAACAAAACATGCAGTAAAATAAAATAAGCTGAAAGATTACTCAATAAAAAGAAGCAATAAAATGGTAAAAGCAGGCCGATGCAGTACGAACTCCAAAACTCAACCAGACAGAATCACCGCCAAGGGCTGGACAATAAAAACAACAGTGAAATGGATTGGTCTAAGTGGCCAGCATTTTATACACTGAGACAGTGAAGGAGGATTGTTCCCATTTTACAGAGGAGCAAAACAAGGCTTGGGGAGACTAAGTACTATGGTTCCAGTGGGCAGGGCAGGGTCTCATCTCCACTTTACAGGTGAGGAAGGAAATGGAGGTTAAGTGGTCAAGACTAAATATCCAGTCAGGCCAGAGGAAGACATTGAACTCAGGTCCAGAGCTCTTTCCCCTGAATAAAGGCCCAGGCCTGGCTGCAGCCTGGAGTCAGCTGGGAGCTTTTAAGAAATACTGATGCCGAATGGACATTTTTCCAGAGAAGACATGCCAATGATCAACAGATGCATGGGGAAATGCTTAGCGTTACTAATCATCAGGGAAATGCAGCCCAAAAGTACAGTGAGATAGCCTGGTTCACAAATATCTGCGGACCCCAAAAGACAACAAGGATTGGCAAGGATGTGGGACATGGATCTCCTGCACACTGTTGGTGGGAATGCAAAATGGTGCGGCCACGGTGGCAGAGAGAGTGAGGTTCCTCAAGCCACCAAAAACAGAGCTACCAGGTGAACCAGCAGTGCCACTTCTGGGTATTTATCCAAACGAGTTGAAACCAGGATCTGGCGGAGATATTTGCACTCCCATGTTCGATGCAGCATTATTCCCAATAACCAAGAAGTGGAAACAATCTAATGTCCATGGTCAGATAAATGGATAAAGAAGTTGTACATTCCATACACACAATGGTTACTAGTCACCTTAAAGAAGAGGAAATGCTGCAGTATGGGACAACGTGGGTGAGCCTCAAGGACGTTGTGCTAAGGGAATACGCCATGACAGAATGGCAGATACTGCATGATCTCACTCACACGAGGTATCCACAATGGTCACATTCATAGCCTCAAGGGGTGGGGTGGTGGGGAAGTGGGGAGTTCCTAATCCATGAGCATGAAGTTCCAGTTAAGCAGGCTGAATAAACTCTAAGAGATCTCTGTACCTGTGGTCAGTGGTACCATATTGTTCAACGGAACATTGTTGACAGCAGATCTTATGACAAGTATTTGAACTACAATGACATTGACTAAAAAGGAGAGAAAGAAAGAAACTCTGACTTGCTGGGGCAGCCCTCAGCTCTCACCTGGTCGTTCTGGGGTGGGGTCCCGGCAGAAAGGGGGCACAGGGTGCAACTTGCACGTCTGTGGCCGCGTGGTGCTCTCGGTAGTCAGCGTGGTTACGGACTGGGCGCTCTGAGTCCTGGGCGCTCTGCCTTAGGGATTAAGCGTCTTCGGAGATGTTTCTGGAATGGTTATTCCTCCAGGAGCCCTGAGGAACCTGAGAGGTTAAGTCATGTTTCCTGGGCCCCCGGCTGGCAGGCAGTAGCACCTGTGCTCCTACCCAGGTTGGCCTGACCCCAAATCCCAGGCTCCAACTGCTGGGTCACATGGCTTCCCAACAGGGACCCCTGGGGACACAGACTGGTGGTCACTCCCTTTGCTTTTCACTTCCTGTCCTAATTTAGGGTCGACAGCACCATCTTTGTTCCAGGCTTGTCCATGCTGAACAGTCATCATCCAGATGGAGAAAGGGGGGTGGTGTGTGGACAGATTTCAAGAAGAACTTTCTCTCCATGGAAGAGGTTTGAGGAGACACAGGCAGCCTGGGAAGGCAGTGGGCCCGGCCGGCATTGCTGGGGAGTCTCCTGAGGGATCAGTTGGGAGGAGAAGGGTCATACTTCAAGGTATTGTGTATGTGTATGTGTGTAGAGGTGAGCAAGGGACATTGTGCTTAGATGACACTCATATGTCCCCGAGGCTCTGAGATTGAGGGGCTCAGGGGAACTGTCATAGCTCAGTGGGTGAGAGATGGTTCTAGAAATGAGCTCATAGAACTAGGAAGTTCCAGAAGGTTCTACATCTGTTTAGAGCCTGCCCTCCCCCATTATTCTCAGAAGGCTGGTGTTTGAGGCCCCAGCAGGATCACGGACACTGGCCTGTGGGTGGTTCTGGCCAGAAAGGGGCACAGAGAAAGAAGGGGAGCAGTTGGAGATGATGGGCGTCCTGGGCTGGGAGCGGGTGAGTTCAGAGAGAGCAGCCTTGCTGGCAGGTGTCTGGTCTCTGAACCACCACACCTCACTCCTGAGGCCTCTAGACCTGCTCTGAGATGCTCAGGATAGAATTGCATTTAGTCACTTTGCTAAAGATTCAAAAAACAGTCACTGTATAGCAGTCACCTTTGTTTCTTCATCTATAAAATGGGGATCATAAGTGTATTTCCCTTGGATTGTTGAGAGTATTTGATGAGATTAACCCAGCAAACATCCAGCAAAGACTTGGCACAGTGTCCGCCAGTTTTGAAGAACTCAGGTTAATTGTCTTCCTCCCCTCCCTTCCCTGTACTTTGATGGGAAGGGCGCATACTTCTGTGGTCACAACTTCAGTATATTTCTGTTTAAATAGCTTCCATTGAACACTTACTGCGTACCAGCAACTGCCAGACTCCTAGGATATAAAGAAAAATAAAGCAGCCATTATTTGCAAGGCTACCTGGTGCTGGGAAAGACTAACATATATTACAGTCCAGTGTGGCTTTGGAGGGGCAGAAGCACAGGGTGCTTACGGTGAAGTAGGAGGGAGAGTTAGCTGTGCAAAGGAAAGGAGAGAATTCCTGTCCTAGATGGTAGGGTCATCACGAGGTGAACAGGATGGCATTATTGGATCTTAAGGTGTAAGTGAGGGAGGGGTCTAAAGGCCTAAATCACGGGGAGCCCTGTGGTTGTGCTAAGGAGCAAGATGAAGGGAGTCTTCAAAGGCTGTCACAGGCCTTTTTGTTTAAAATTTTCATTCCGGGAAATAGGTGTAGAATACTCTGGAACAAGAGTCAGGGCTGGGTGGAAGCAGACCGTCCTCATAGCATGATGTGGTCTGAACTGGGGCAAGACGGTGCTCTCGGAGGGAAAGGGGGATCCACAGCACTTAGGGGCCAACTGGCTGGAGGTGTGAAGGGTGCAGCAATGGAGGGAAAGTGTGAAGAACCGCATCCATATTTCTGGTTTGAAAAAACATCGTGGACTGCAAACCAAGAGTCTTTTACCCAAGAAAGGGAAGAGTTTAGTGGGAATGTGAGTTCCGGTTGAGATGGGCTTAAGCTGAGGAGACTGGGGATCCAAGTGGAGATATGCAGGGGCAGCTGTGTGAAGGTCTGCTTCTGTGGAAGATAAAGTCACCAGCCTGCATGTGCAATTAACAACAGGGCGGCCCGAAGGACATCCTGAGGTGGACGGGAAGAGGGCTGGGCACAGTGGGACTGCTTGGAAGCACAGCAGCATATAAGATCTGGGCAGGAGCGGATTCCACAAGGGGAATGAGCAGCAACAGCCTGAGAGGAAGGCAAGAACCTGGGTGAGGGGAGCATGTGGAAGCCGAGGCAGGCTGGAGGTCCGCAGTGTGCATTTGCTGAGAGCGTCTGACAGGCAGACCCCACAAGGGTCCATGGACCCAGCAGAACAGTTTCCAGAGAGTGGTAGAGAGAAGCTAAACTTCACTGAGTTGAAAAAACAAATGGGAGATGAGAAAATGGTAGAGGTCATACATTTGCAGGGACACCTGTTCTTAAGGCTGTGCCACTTTTTTTTTTTGACTCCATGAAGGTGGAGGGCGAGTGTGCTGGAGTGGAGGCCATGAGAGACGTGAAAACATTTGGCAGAGGTGGTGGTCAGGGAGAGAATGGAAGGTCACCACGTCGGATATATGTGGGATGATGATGAATGCAGGGGTGACAAGGCCACAGGAGTCGTGGCTGAGTCAGAGTGCAGGTGGACATCATAAGTAGATGCGATGTCCTTTGTGACATCAGGGACTGACCTCCAGAGCCAGTGAGCAGACATGTGGAGGGCAAGCCAAATGGGCTGAGCTTCAAAGGAGAAAGGACTCTTGCAAGATAATGGTATAGAAGGGGCGGTGGGCGTGACTTGGCCCCTTCTTAGTTATGAAGACTGGGTCTCAGGATGCAATACTGCCTGGCATGTAGTATGGCGCTGGCATGTAGCATGGTGCTGGCATGTAGTATGGAGCTCCAAGTGTGTTTGTCTTCTCCCCCATGTCCCCACCTCTTCCCTCAGCTTCTGGGACAAGGTGGAATGAAGCAGTGTGGTGGAAGGGAGAGGTGCTGGCCCCAGGACCCCTTGGATGTGGCTGAGGCTCCATCAGGGGGCAGGATGGCAGGGTTGGAGCCTCCCCCCATTTTTCAGGTACACTCAGGCCTGGTGTCTCTCCTTCTCCTAAGGGGTGGACTGCATGAGGTGACGGCTGTGGCTGTTGAGCTGCCTGCCATCCCAGAGCCCAGCTCTGAGCCAGTGTGGTTGCCAGCATGGGAGCTGGGGGCCAGGCTCCCAGAAGGCAGCTGTGCCCACCCGGGATCCTGTGGTTGGCCTTGACCTCTCTGCTAAGCTGTCTGCTCACCCCAGGCCAAGCCAAGGTCTACAGTCGCTGTGAGCTGTTTAGAGTGCTACAGGATTTTGGCCTGAATGGATACCGGGGCTACAGCCTGGCTGACTGTGAGTACCCCTCTTCCTGGCTGGCCCATTCCCACAGGCACCGTCCCCTTCCTCCTTTCCCTCCTCCCCGTCTCTCAAGGCGTGTGGCCTCAGAAGCTTTCTGATCCTGGGTTCTCAATAGTAAAACAAGGTTTATATGGGATCACAGGTAGAGAACACCCAGCACCAAGTGAAATATATAGCAGGCAGGCAACAGGCAGCCGGAAGAGAATCCCCTTTCATTTCCTAAACAGCTAAAGTTGGGATTCAAAGGAAAAGAACAGTTTATACCCCAGTCCTAATCTTCGCCTTATGATCAGGCCTTCCCATTGATGTTCGGGGCAAACTGTGTAAACCACACTACCAAACTTTTCCACGGTGGCAGTTTGGGGAAGCCATGAGGTACAGCCACTCAGGGACTCTGTTTCCTCTAGTTCTAGCCCCCTCGCAGGTCCCACCTGCATACTCCTAGTCTCGCCTCCGAAGACTGAGTTCTCACTCGCTCGCTCATTCATTCCACAGTCAGCTCTTGGGCCTCGAACTGTGCAGGGCAGTGAGACAAGGGGAAGACCGCTGGCGTAGGGGCAGGAGGCCTGAGGTCCGGGCTTGAGGCTTGCCATTTGGTAGCTTCATGTAACCTTGAGAAGTCAGTTTGTCCCTCTGGGCCTCGGTGGATTAGTCTGTCAAGTAGGAGGGAGGGCACCTGCCCTGATCACCTGCCAGCAGGAGTTGGGGCTCAAAGGCACTAATGTGTGGGACCCGCACCATGAACACTCTGCTCTGGGTTGGCCTTGACCATCATGTGTGACCCACAGGTCTGTGTCTCCACCCTATGCAGGGATCTGTCTAGCTTACTTTGCAAGTGGCTTCAACGCAGGTGCTGTGGACTATGAACCTGATGGAAGCACCAACAATGGCATCTTCCAGATCAATAGCCGGAAGTGGTGCAAAAGTCTCACTGAAAATGCCACCAACATGTGCCGGATGTACTGCACTGGTAGGCTGGCCTGAGCCTGGGGCTGGCCAGGCCAGGCCTCTGCACCGACCTTTGCTTCTTTCCCGTTTTGTTTGCTCCTCTTGCCTTTTTCTCTGGGTGGGGATTTCCTTACATCCTGCTGGTCCTACCAAGGAGAGAGGGAAAGGACAATGATCAGGGTGGGCCCTCCATCAATCAGTTTGGAGTCCCAGAGGGGAAGCTATTCTGAGAGCTAAAGGAATGGACTGGGAATTGCTTCTGATAAGAGATGAAAGTGGTAAGAGCAAGACCTGTGCTTCCAGAGAGGTCAAGAGACAGAGCTGGGCTTAGAATGGAAGTGTGTGTGTGTCTGTGTGTGTGTGGGGTGGGGGGGTGCGCATCACAGAGAGAAATACACACACACATATTCTTCATGTATGACCTGCTCCCTCACGGTGTTCCTCTGCCTCACACCCTAGACTTACTGGATCCTAACCTCAAGGATTCTGTTATCTGTGCCATGAAGATAAGTCAAGGGAACCAGGGCCTGAGCAGCTGGTGAGTAACTGGGCTGGAGCCCCGCAGGGGAGGTGGCCAGGACTGATGGGCAGCAGAGGGACTCACCTTTTCTGAGAGCCCGCTGTGTCCCTGCCACCCTCTCATGGCTTCAGTCTCATCCTCACACCTTCCGGGGGCAGAGGTGTCTACCACTGAAGAGCTTACTGACCACACACGAGTGTCAGGGAGGATAAGCCACTCACAAGGGGGCGTGGGGCCCGGCCGGGCTCTCCCAGGCTTTGATCTGTTGGGAAGCCTGCCTCCAGGTCCATGAGGTCTGGGTCCAGCAAACCTTTTGTTAGCGTTTGAACGGTGGCACCTTTGTCCACCTACCTTTTATATAATGCCCACGGTGTGCACAGACGAAACAGTAAATCCCCTGCTGGAGCAGGGTGGGCTTGCCAGAGCCTCCCCCGCCAGCCCTCGCCTTTCCCTCATCTTCCCACATGATGGGAAGCCCTGCTCCCAGGCAGGGCGTTGGGGTGAGCATCGATGGGCATCAGACTGGACCTGTGGTCCACAGAGGGTCCCCTAGGCAGAGGCCCAACAGCTCCCCAGCCTCTTCTGGTGGGAATTTCAGAGTCTCCAGCCTCCTTTACTCTCATTTCTGGATGCGAGACCAGCAGGGGGCAGCCTGTGGGGAAGGTAAGATGCTCCAGGTGGTTGGTGTGACGGGGACAGGCTGCTGGAGTGACTGGAAGGCAGGAAATGTCTAGGGAAGAAGAGAGGCAGGAGACCCGTGGAGGAGCCTTTACAGGAGCCCGGCTGAGAGCTGTGGGTCCGGACCAGGACAGTTCCCCAGGTGGCAGGCGGCAGAAGGGTTGGGAATGAGGGGCTGTGAGGAGGACCAGGGACGGGAGCTCTGTGGTCAGGGAGGGGGAGGGGGAGGTGACCAGGGCTGTGAATAGAGAGCAGGCCTGAGGTGGGCCTTGACAGTGGCTATGGCTTTGGAGACCTGCTGGTCTGAGAGCAGATGAAGCCCCGGGAACGGGATGTGGGGTGAGGCAGCTCAGCAGGACATAGTGCACGTGTGTCAGGAAGTGTGACCCTGGCTCAGGGGGAGTCCAAGGGCTCGAGGCCTCGGGGTACCACCCTGGGATGGACGACACTGGTCCCTTTGGGTTCAATCAATGAACAGCTCTCTTTTGTACACTGGTGTGGACTCGACTGTAGACCCCCTCAGAGGCGGCCAAGGCGATAGGAGCTGGTCCCAGAATGTGGAAAGCATGCAGCTTACTCCTTCCACATGCTCACATGGAGGACAGCCCTGTGCTGGGCGCTGGGCTCCTGAGATGGCTGAGACCCCTGTGCTTGCCCTCAGGGGCCCACAGTCTAACGGAACAGACAATGACCCCCGTGGACCACCCTCGTTGATAGGGCGGTAGAGGTCCCTTACAGACGCTCAGGTCATTGGGCCCTTTGACATTGCCAGCAGGGTGGATACTAGTTATCAAATTTGGGACCCCTGGGAACAGGGACCATGCGACCCCAGGACCCCAGGATCTTTCTTGTCTTCCTCACAATGCCAGTGGGACGCTAAACGAGGCAGTGGTCTTGGGTCTGTAAGCTCCGGTCACCGGCAGTTGGAAGACTCAGGAGAGCTGGGTGTGGGCGCAGTTCTGTGGTTCACCAGGTGTGGCCCTTGGGCAAGTCAGTGTGTGTCGGTCTCAGTTTTCCATCAGAATGCAGGGAACATAGTATCTGCCCCATCTACCTCACGGGGCTGCTGGGGGACAGGCTGTGACCGTGCTGTGTGGAGCGTAAAGGGCCATGCGCACGTAAAGTGGCATTGTTGTCTGCAGAAGCAGCAGGCTGTAGGAAAAGAGCTTTGGACTGGACCCCAGGACTCCAGGCCTTTGCCACTGACCTCTGAGTGAACTTGAGCAAATTACTCTGTAACCCCATTGGGAAAATGAGCAGGCTATGTAGAGCACTATTGTTAAGGACCATTCTGTTCCGTTTTAAGTTCTCCTAGGGGGTTCTTTGCTGGGGAACACAGTTCCTTTTTCTCTCTTTTCCTTGCTAACCCCTTTCCTCTGCTCGCTTGTGGTTTAGAGCGCCTGTCTCCTTCCTGTTCTCCTCTGAGCAGGGCCTGAAGGCTGCCGCTGATTGGGTCTCCTCTTCCCCTCTCTGCATCCTCAGGGAGGCCTGGAGGCATCACTGCCAGGGCCGGGACCTCAGCGACTGGGTGGATGGCTGTGACTTCTAGGATCCCATGTGGATGGGCCAGGCCATGCCCTGCAGGCTGGGAGATGTGGTCTGGGTCCTGGCCCAGGAGGATGACAAGCCAATAAATAAAGAATAGTTTATGTAAGTGTGTTTCTCAGCTCTTACTGTGTTTAGCTTGTTGAGTCCAGAGCATCTCAGAGTTGCTTCCCTGTCCACCTGGGCTGGGTCTCATGGAGGCTCCTAAACGCCTACCATGGAAGGTGGGCCTCCCTTCCTGGGGGCGAGAGGTGGGGGTTCAGTGCCTCCCTTGAGCACACTGGCAGTTTCCTAGATTCTTTACCTGAATGCAAGTTTGCCAGATTTAGCAAAAGAAGCAAACAACAGAAAATAATGATAACAAAAACAGGATGCCCAAGTTATAGGTGAATTTTGGATACACTACACAGTTTACTATGCGTGCGTCCCATACTTCCATTAAATAATGATTGGCTGTGTACCTGAAATTCACACTTAGCTAAGTGTCCTACATTTTATCTGGCACTCCTTCCTGGGTCTGGAGTTTGCACCTCTGGCTTGTTTGAGAGGGCTCTTACTCTCTGTGGCTCTGGCCACCGTGCCTTGGGCCTCAGGCTGGTGATTCTCACACACTGGTGGCTGCCAAGGGGTGGTGCGCGGTGACTGGGGAGGCCACTGGGGACGTCAGCTAGGGAGCTCCCCTGGCTGCTCCATGTCATCCAGCAGCAGGACATTCATGTGCCACTGATAGTGACGGTGGCTGTCACATTCTGGGTAAGAGCCGCCATATGTATTGTGACCCACTGCTGGGAGGGCGGCGTGTGGGGGGGAGGGCACGGGTGGCTTTCAGGCAGCCACCCGAAGTTCTCCGCCTTCCTCAGTGCGGGGGACGCTCAGAAGCAGCAGCGCTGGCTCCCGTTAACCTGGGGCTCAGCGTCCTGGGCCCTAGGGATGGACTCAGTGTGAAGAAGAAAGGTGGCAGGAGACTCAGGATCATTGTAGATTCTTCTGGAAAGGCCTCAGAGAACCCTGCAAGTACTGAACTGCTGACCGAGGCATGGCTGGTGACCCCCAGGGAGAAGAGGGGCTCTGAGGTGGACCACCCCTCCCCGTTAACCTGCCATCTCCTCATACCCTGGTCCTACCTGAGGGGTGGCTGAGCATCCACAGCGTCCTTCCACTGCTGGTCCACTGTCAGGCCACTCCCGTCCCCACCTGTGTCCCACCCTGGCGTTTGGCTCTGCATTTAGCGGAGTTCTTGCCTCCCAGGCAGGGGGATGATAGCCCTTGAGGGCTGCTCACACAAGGGGACAGTGATGGGGGACCAGCTCCTCGCTGGAGTTGGGGATGGGTTGATCAATGACTCATTAGGTCATAGGTAGGGGGATACTCGTCTCTTTTCCATATTAAGGCAGACTTGTGTGCCTGCCGTGTGCTATGCCTTATCTAAGTTCGACCCTGAAACAATAACCTTGATGGAGGTGCGTCATTATCCCCACTTTACAGGTAATGAAACAGAGACTCAGAGGAGATAAGTGTACGCTCAGGTCAAAATAACCCCATGTGTGCTCTTAGTCACTGGGACGTGGCTGTTTGGGCCACACACAGTCTTCTCTCTATCTCGCTTGGTGAGATCCTCAGGGCCCACCATCGCTGTATGATTTGTACCCTCTGTTTCAACTTCATGTTGGACTTCTGTTTTCTGCAACCTCCTGATCGCTCCACTGGGTCCCACTGGCCCAGGAACAGGTGAAATGAGGTCTTTGGAATCACAAGGAGAGTTGTCAGAAGGACTTGGAGGCTCTGGGCTGGCATGATTGCCTCAGGGTCCCTAAGTGGGGCTGGGCAGGGTTCAGGCCTGGACCTGGGCTGTGTGGGTGACCAGGAGCAGGTGTCAATGGAAGAGGTGTATGCAGGGGAGTGCGCCCAGGCCAAAGCCAGGGAGCCCTACCTTGTGCACGAGGGTTGAAGGGTCTGAAGCCCACCTGGAAGTCCAGCTCCTAAGTGACGTGCTCAGGCTGGGGAGAGTAACCAGGAGTGTCCTGAAGAACCTGCTCCCTTGTCATTCTCTCACCCCACCTTTCATCGGTCACTATGTCCTGTCTAGTTTACCTTTTTAATATCTCCGGGAACTGTCCCTTCTTTCCATCCCATATACCTTAACTCTAGAGCAAGCCCCCATCACCGTTTCCCCAGGACCATTGCTGTGGCCTCATAATGCACCCTTGCCATCGACCCCCCACCTCAGAGTGAGCTCCCCCCCCCCCCCCCGTTACTCCCTTGCATCCTGGCCCCAGTGGCTTTCCTCACTCTCGGATCAAAGGCCAAGCTTCGCAGCTTGGTACCCAAGTTCTTTCACGACCCAAGGTCCTGCACATTCCTTACTCAACTGTTCAGAAACGTTTGCTCGAGCTGGTTTTTGTCCCTGCATCTGGCTCAGAGTGCAGCATGCTGCTTCACACGTGCCTACCGCCTCCCATCCCCACTCCCTGCCCCTCAGGTAACAGACCCTCCCCTTGCAGGCCACCAGCTGGTCCTCAGCACAGGGCCTTCCCCTGCTGCTCTGTCTTCCTGGGGCACCATTCTCTGCTCTTTGAGTGGAGATTCCTTTCTTTCAGCCAGTCTTGTCTCGCTTTGACCTCCTCACGGTGACTTCTCCAACCCCTCCAAGTTCTCCTCTGCCTCCAAGCTTTTGCTCAGGAGTCTCTTCTGCAAACCTGGCTGCCAGTCACCTTCCACCTGCCTCTCAGGGCTTCAGCCCAAACCTGCGGGCCCGGCCTGGCAGACAGACGCTCTTCTCTAATGGGCGAGCTGTGCCTCATGCCCTTCACTGTAGCTTCTGCTGCCCAGGGTCTGGTGTGTGTGCCTGTTGCCCACCTCTGCCTGACTAGACTCCGAGGCCCCCTGAGAGCGTGTCTTCTTGATATATGAACCCCCAGTGCCTAGCACAGTGCCTGCTACACAGTGAGCACATGGAAAATGCTGGTGGAGTGAGGGAGTCTTGCCAGATACTCCCGCCTGGTGCTGGGAAGCCTTCTTACAGCTACTTCTTGACCCTCCTCCCTCTAAGGTGGGTTGAGCTGGGTATTGTTTGGCCCACCAATCACTTTGTGTTGGGCCTCTTTTACTGGATGTAGTTCCTTTTGAGAGGACACCATAAAGTCTGAATGACACTAAAGACAAATCACTCATAATGGTGACATTAGCCTAGTGAGCCGCTTCCTTTTCAGTTAAGGAGTGCAGAGCAGGTTCAAGGAGGCTGGACGTCCAATTCCCCACCCCAAGGTGTCACTCAGAGCCATTATCAGGAGGGGGTTTTCTTTTTTAAACAAAAAGCATCATGCAGTTCTGTTCTGGTCAGAAATGAGTGAGATTCAGCAGTGGTGCTAGCTGGGGCCCAGAGGCAGCAAGAGGCCATTGTGCATGCATTTCCCAGTGCAGGGAACTCAGGGGTCTCTCATTCCTTCAGAGCCAGGCCACGGGGACGTTTGCAAAATGAGGCTACAGTTGCTTCTGTATCTGCAGGTCTCCTCAGCCCCCCGAATTGCCACAGGCATAGAATAATTTTGTGAAATCCAGCTCCAGGGGTCTCTGCTCACGTCCATTTTCTGCTCATTCCTTCTTTGTGCCAGCTGTGAAAGCCCACCTGTGCACAGCTGCAGCAGGTGCCAAAGTTCTGAAAAAGTTATGCTAGAAAAAATGTGGAATTGGTCAAATCCTGTCTGTCCTTTCCCTGACTCCTGTAAATGAGTTTGGTTGGAAAGGTTTGGCTTGTCCAAATGCTAAGTGAAGTGGCCAGTTTTGGAGAGACAGCCACACGTTCATGCTAGGTGAACATGCTGACTCACTTCTCCTTAGTTCAGTGACAGAGTCAGAGGTAGCTCAGGATTTTGGGGGGCTTAATGAACATTCTTAAACTCTTAAGGTCTTTGTTGAGAGGGAGACCAGCTGAAGCTTGAAAGACACAGGGCAGAGCAGGCCCGGTAAAGAGGTTGCAAGATGGAGTGGGGAGTGAGGTCTTATCTGCTGAGAGGTGGGGGTTGAGAGGGGAAGTTAGGTTGCCCCAAATCACGTGCAGAGACTTGAAGACCTAAACGGAATTAACATGCATTTATGTCCTGCCCCAAATTTGCTTTTCTTTTATTAAAAGAGTTTGCTCCCCAGTTGGACCAGGATGGACGTTTGTCCTGGAAGAAAAGGGAACATTTTCACCAGCACTGCCCTCTTCACATTTACAAGGGTACGAAAGAATACCCACCTCCTAGGGAGGAGGGCAGGATTGTATTTACTGAGGGTCTCCTCCGTGCCAGGCTCTTGCTTGTTAACCCTTGTAATGATCCTACGAGCCAGGTTTTAGAATCCCCATCTTGTAGTTGAAAAACCTGAGGCTCAGGGTGGTTGAGAAACTTGTCCAAGTTCATGTCGTCAGGAAGCAAAATGCAAGCCCTTAGCCTGAGGTGAACATTCACTGCCTTTTTCCTTTCTCTGAGGTACAGATGGTTCTAAATATTCTAGGAAAACTTCTGGTTGTCAGTTTCAGTGTTGGAAACTTACAAGTGGTGTTAAACTGCTACCTATTTGTTGTTTTCATTCAGGAGGCTCTTTCACGCCTGTTTTAATCTCATAGGCTGGAGGGACAAGGGCACGTCAGAGAAGTACGTAGTCACAGCGTTCTTTCGTTGCAGGCCTCCTGCTCATCTCCCTTTAAGTAAGTTTCCTCCCCTCTGGGTTTTAACTTCTCCACCTGCCAAAAGGATGCTTTGACAGAGGAGTCTCCCTGACCCCTCTATTTGGATTTCATTCTATATCCCGTGTCGTAGAGGGTCCAAGTACTCCTGGTTGTCCTTCAGTAAATATTTATTGACCATCTACTATGCACCAAGCACTGGGCTGGATTCTGGAGGCTGGAGATAAGTAAGACACAGACCTCAAACCTTGAGGATCCAGGGGAAGAGGCACACAGGCAGACAAACCATTTCCACTCCACGTGCCTCTGCCACATGCAGAACTACACAGCAAACAGAGTAACGGTGCTTGCATGGCATTTTCTGGGAAAGCCTTCTTCGCAGAGCAGGTGAGGCCTGAGCTGGGTTTTGAAGGATGAGTAGGAGTGCGCCGGGTGGGCCAGGAGGCAACTCGGCTGGCTCCTAGTGCCAAGGACACCTTTCTCCGAGTCCTCACGTTGCTGTTCTCCCACCTGGAATCACTTGCCCACAAGGGCAAGAAGGCTGGGCTCTCTTCCATCTCTGTATCTCCGATCGATGGTGTATGTCGGGAGCAGTGGGGCTAATTCTCAGGGTCTGCCTCAGTTTCTCTAGATGTGTGTTTATACTGTGCCTTTTAAAGCACTACCTCCTTTAGCCCTTTTCCTTTCCTCCTCTCGTTTCTCTCTCTCCATTTTCCAGTTTTCCTCTGTACTCCGGAGACACCCCCCCCCACACCCCGTGTCTTCCCCTTCTCAGAATATCCTTTTCCTCCCACTGCCCATGGCCCCCTAGAGCACCCCCTTTGTTTCCTCTCCCTGCCTGTGCGCTTGAGTGTTTCCCTGTGTGTACGAGCTTCCTGAGTTTTCCATCTTTCTCAGTGATTTGTGTGTATGCGTGTTTCCTTTTTATTTTTCGTGTGTTTCAGGATAAGTTTTTCTCGCTTCCCTCTGCCCTGCCACGCAGAACAAAGGGAGGGACCCCCACCACCTGGGCGTGCGCAGCGCGGGGGCTACCGGGCCACCGGCTCCAACTTTCTCCAATTTGTGAGAGCTTGCGCTTTCCTTGCGCGGGCACTGTGGCCGCAACAAAGGCGACCAGCGCCCCAAGCCCCCTGCCGGCCCGGCGCTCCGCCCAAGGGCCCGGGCTGCTAGCCGGAGCCCCTCTCCCGCAGCCCTGGGTCAGTGGGGCTCATCCACCTCCGGCTGCGACTGCAGGAAGACTGCAGGTCGGTGCGCTACCAAGGTCAGCCCCCTGCTGATTTCGAGGCACTCAGAGGCAGGCCCTCCTCCAGGCTGGGTCTAGCTGGTGGCTCCTGGGAACGGGGCATGCGGGGAAGGGGTTGGGCTGTTCCAAAGAATCAAGGTAAGTCCTCTGGAGCGTCCAAGTCCCATGCGGTGGAGCGGGAGGGGGAGCCTGAGCCAGGAAAACCACGTAAGGTCTGCCTCGTCCACAAATGGGCACGGCAGTAAAACCTATGGCCAGCCTACAGGTGTTCTGGAAGTTAAATTAGGTGATGCATTTAAAGTGCTCATCACACAGAAAGTACAATGAGGGTGGCCAGGGCCTAGAGGAAGAGAGGAACGGGGAGTTATTGTTTAATGGGTACGGAGTTTCAGTCTGCGGATAAAGTGCTGAAGATAGATGGTGGTCATGTTCGCACATATACTTAAAGCGGGTGAACTATGGAGTTTAAAATGGTTAAAATGGCAAAGTTTATGTTATATTATTTTATCACAATTAAAATTAAAAAGTACTCATTACAGTATGACACGGGAAAGAAATACGGGGCCTCCTCGACATTTCTCACACATGGCCAGCTCACCCTCCTCAGGGCAATGCCGCGCCCTCTGTCTGGGACGCTTACCACCATTATTCCCGGGGCTCACTCTCTCCCTTTGCTGAGGTGTCTGCTTAAGAGTCACTTTCACCGAGTCACTTCCCTGGTCACCGATCTAAAGTAGCATCTCCCATGATCCTTGCTCCCCTGGCCCTGGCGTGTTTTTTTTTTAATGGCACTTATCACTCCCTGAATATGCACTAAATGTTTGTTTATTCCTTCTCCCCTCCCTGAGGCCAGGGACTTCACTGTCTTCTTTTCTGCCAGCCCCCAGTATCCAGAACAGTGCCTGGTACTTCGTAGGTGCTCAGCAAACACTTGTGA
Source organism: Furipterus horrens (assembly GCF_987537825.1). Taxonomy (NCBI): domain Eukaryota; kingdom Metazoa; phylum Chordata; class Mammalia; order Chiroptera; family Furipteridae; genus Furipterus; species Furipterus horrens. The sequence goes on from NW_028327181.1 coordinate 67,249,335, forward strand.
AAGAAGTGACAATAAAGCTTAGTTTTGTCACTGTCATTCTACTCTAGACCCTTTCCCAGGACCCAGGAGCCTGCTGGGTGTGGCACCCATGGGAGGTTTAAGGCAGAAGGGTTAAGCTGCTGGAAAGACACAGAGGGCAAGGCACCTGCACTGGAAAGCAAGGAAGGCTGACCTGAATGAAGGAGCCACAATATTAAATCCCTGGCTTGACAGTGAGTCCATGCTTGTTTTAAGTGTTCGGGCCCTTTTACTTTATGAGCTAGTGAATGGCTTTCCAAGGAGAAGGGCCCACCAGGAGGGTTGTGTGAGGCAGGCCAGGCCTTCCCTGAGCTGTGGGTGTGGACAGAGACCCTGGTGAAGCCGATCCCCCTTGCAGGAGCGAAAGCCAGCACACTCAAAACTGCTGCGGCTGACCGGAGCAAGCGAGCGAGGGGCAGGACCAGGGAGCGGGGAGAAAGAAGGTTGGAGAAGGGCTGCAGCTAGCAGCTCAGGGTGGGCCAGGATCCCCACTGGGGATGAAGGTCAGTTTTGCATTTCCCCAAAGTGAAGGCAACTGGACCAGTGGACAGAGACCATAAACAGGGATTCCCCCAGGGGACAGAGGGTGTGTACGCCTGGGCAATCAGAGGCAGCAAGGGAATATACTTTTGGCAAAAGTCCTTAAAATCTTCAAAAGACTTCTGAAAGGGATCTCAAAACAGACTTCACAGCCTCCTGCTCTTGCCCCTTCTAGTATTTCACCCCCCTCTTCAGAGTCAATGGAACTCTCTTGCTTTAAGTTCTTTGGGAGTAACGGACAGGTATGTATAAAGGAAAGTATCATCCCTTACTTTATGTAATGCAGATAAGGCTGGTTTAAGAACAGCTTTAATGTTCTCCATAAGGAAAAGTCATGTGGGTCTCCAGCTTTAACTCTGACCCACCAGCAACGCTCCTTTTAGAAGTTTCCACAGGATTCTATCAATCACAAGTGCTGCCACTTTTTAGACTTTTTTTATGTGCCAGTACCATGCTAAGTACTTTACATGGAGTCCATGATTATTATGATGATCCCTTAATAAAGGCATTATTCTCCCTCACTTCACATATGAGGAAACTGGGACATAAAGCAGTTAAATACATTTCTACAGCGGGGAAGTGGTAAAGCTGGGATGTGAACTAGAATCGTCTGTCTGAAAGGTGTGCAATGTCACCCAGCACCTGGCACGGTGCCTAGGCCCTAATATATTGGATTTTGACCTGAATGAATGGGTTTTCAAGATTCATTCACTGAGTGCCTACTCTGTTCTAGGTGCTTTACAAGTGGCACCTCATCTAATTGCCTCACTAGCCTGGGGGGTACCAATTACCTGTGCTTCATGCAGGTACATGGAGAATTCTGGGAGGTTTAATGACCTGTCAGAGGAGCCACAGCTAGTAACTGGCAGAGCTGGATGTGATCCTAAGTCTCTCTAACTCCAAGCCCTGTCTGTGTGCTTCTTATACCTTCCTCCCTCTGGGCGTTCTCAGCCTTGGAAGGGACATCAGCCATCACCTTGTCTCTGATGGATCCACCAGTGACTGGGACTCCCTGCCTCTAATGGAATTTCATTGCCATTAAAGTTTTCTTTTTCTTTTAAAGTGTATTTTATTGATTATGTTGTTATAGTACTCCCAATTTTTTCCCCTTTGCTCCCCTCTGCCCAGTACTTCCCTTCCTTCCAGCAATCCCACCCCCCTTAGTTCATGTCCATGGGTTGTGCATGTAAGTTCTTTGGCTTCATCCTTTCCTATATTGTTCTTAACTTCCCTCTATCTATTTTGTACCAGCCAATTATGCTTCTTAATCCCTGCACCATTTCTCCATTGCTCCCCCTTCCCCCTCCCAGCTGATAACCCTCCAAATGATCCCCGTACCTATGATTCTGTTCCTATTCTAGTTTGCTTAGTTGAATTTTTTTTTATTTTTTAGATTCAGTTGTTGATAGTTGTGAGTTTGTTGTTATTTTAATGTTCATAGTTTTGATCTTCTTTTTCTTAAATAAGTCCCTTTGACATTTCATATAATAATGGCTTGGTGATGATGAACTCCTTTAGCTTTACCTTGTCTGGGAAGCACTTTATCTGCCCTCCCATTCTATACGATAGCTTTGCTGGATAGAGTAATCTTGGTTGTAGGTCCTTGCTTTTCATCACATTGAATACTTCTTGCCAATCCCTTCTTGCCTGCAAAGTTTCTTTTGAGAAATCAGCTGATAGTTTTATCGGCACTCCTTTGCAGATAACTCTGCTTTTCTCTTGCTGCTTTTAAGATTCTCTCTTTATCTTTAACCTTTAGCATTTTAATTATGATGTATCTTGGTGTGGTCCTCTGTGGGTTTAGCTTGTTTGGGATGCTCTGTGCTTCCTGGACTTGTATGTCTATTTCCTTCACCAAATTTAGGAAGTTTTCCTTATTTTTTCACATAAGCTTTCAATTTCTTGCTTTTCCTTTTCTCCTTCTGGCATTCTATGATTTGGATGTTGACACATTTAAAGTTGTCCCAGAGGTTCCTAAGCCTCTCCTCGTTTTTTCCAATTGTTGTTTCCTCATTCTGCACTGGTTGACTCTTTTTCTCTTCCTTATGTTCTAAATCATTGATTTGAACCCTGGTTTCCTTCCCTTCACCACTGATTTTGTGTGGATTTTTCTTAGTTTCATTTAGCATAGCCTCTACTTCTTCCCTTCTGCATTTGTCGTACTTAAGCATATCTGTCAAGCCTGTGAGCATCTTTATCACCAGTATTTTGAACTCTACATCTGTTTGATTGGCTATCTCCTCAACACTTAATTCTCCCACTGCAACCTTGATTCATTCCCTCTTTTGGGCCTTACTTCTTTGTCTCCTCATCTTGACAGGCTTCTGTGTTTGTTTGCCTCTGTGTCTTAGGTAGAGCTGTTGCACCTTTTATGTTGTAAGAGATGGAGCCTTAGGTTTTCATCAGTAAAGGGCGACCCGCTTCACCACGTTGTGGCACTGTATGTGAGGGAGCAGTCTGAGAGGGAACAATGCTGCTTGCTTAGCACTTGCCCCTTTTCCAAGCACTTCTCCCACTTCCATATGGGACTGGTGCCTCTATAGCTGTTGCGCTGGCCGTCATTCTCAGAGTGGGTGGGTCTGCAGATGTTCTAGGACCGTGGGGGCTCTTTAAACAAGAGGACTCTGCTGAGATTGGCAGTTTCTTCCTCCACCCCAACCCCCACTTGTTTGCACAGTCAGAAGCAATGAGGCTTGATTTTCCCCAGTGCTGGAACTGTGCAGTCTGGTTTGGTGCTGGGAGCACTCCCTAGGTGTCCCTCCTGACTTTTAAAAATGTGTGACTGCTCTTTCCGCCAGCCTGCCACTGCCACCACTGCTGCCGCCACCACACCGCATCTTCTCCGCCCCACCTCCGTCCCTCCTACCTGCCTGGATGAGTATTTCTTCTTTATATATTTGTTGGACTTCCATGCAGCTCGATTTTCTGGAACTTCTGGTTGTCTCTAGTTTTGAGGTAGTTGTATTGCTTCTTAGTTGTGGAGGGAGACACAACGTGTCTGTCTAGGCCTCCATCTTGGTTGGAAGTCACCATTAAAGTTTTTGTCTTTCTCCTTAAAACTAACAAAATCTACCTTGGTGTAAATATCTAATAATAATAATACCTGAAACCAAAGCCCCATGTCAGAGTAAGAAACACTCTTGTGTACATTATTAATTTTCATGTACATCAATTTGACTTTCACCTCAACCTTGTGCCCTGCATGTTACCAGCACCATTTTGCAAAGGAGGAAACAGATGTGGTCAAGTGATTACCTGACCACAATTTCAGTATGGCCACTATACCAGGCTCCGCCTAAGTTCAAAGTCAAATTCAAACTGGGGATTTTAAGATAAGAAAGGGAAAGAGGGTTAGAGGTGAGTCGAGGGTCTCCTTCCATTTCTTGACCACCTTAAAAACTATCTTCCTCACCTCTCCCACTCCAGGGCTCCTGCATCTGCGACACACCCTCATTTCTCCCTCTTCTGCTTAGACTTAAAATCTTATTTGCTAACCACTTAAAGTGAAAGATAAACAGCAGGTCGATAAAAGGTTATTAGTCAGAACAATAAACGTACCTTTGGTCATTGCTAAGGGATTAGGTATCCTATTTTGGTCCTCTTTGTAGTTCCCTGTGGAGGGGACAGGCCCTAACTAAGGGACACCCAAATCCTTGGCCCAGAAGTCAAGTTCAGTACCTAGGATGGGCGACAGGACTTGGGGAGAAGCCCAGGTTTTCCTCTAGCCAGATCCCAGTGCTTGAGTCAGGAGGCACCTAGACAGAGCCAGAGACATCAGGACCCTCTCAGATCCCAGAGGACCATGACTCTAGGGAGCAGGTGGAGAGAGAGGAGTCCTCACTCAGCTCTTGAGTCAACCTGGATGACAATTCCCAAGGATAATTGTGGGCTGGAAGAGGCTATTGTCTACACCTCAGCAGGGCCTTGGAATCCCAAAGCCATCCCAGGATGCTTGTCCTTGGTCCCCAGGATAGCAGGAACATAGCAGAGAAGCCCAATCTGGGCTAACAGCCCTGCAGATTGCCTTCAGTGCCCGACTGCCTGCTGCCAGTCACCCACCTGAGCAGCAGCCCCTCCATCCCCACAGGAGGTCCAGGGCCAGTGGGACAGAATCCTGCGAGAAACAACTATGGGGAGAATCGGGGAGGGCTGAGTGCCTCCTAAGTGGAGCAGAACACGCCCTGCTTATCATACAAGGCTGCTTCCAGGTCTCCTAACAGCTTACAACACCAAGAGGTTACACTTCAAGGAGCAGTCACTGGGTGTCACCACTGCTGCTTCAGCAAGCGCCCTCACAGCTCAGCTCACACCAAAGGGTGCTGGAGGGAGAAAACCCCTTCTTCCCCACATCTTCTGTGTCTCCTGTGGACATCAAGACATGCAGCGTCCCTCACGGAGCTGCTCCCTTGCGCCCCTCTCCTTCCTAGCTCACTCAGCACAGCTCCAGCCCTGCATTCTCCACAGCAGAGGCATGCGGCTGGAGAAGGTCACACGGCAAAGCTGGCTTTGCTCTCAATTCACGATCACAGACCTTAAACAAGCACTCATCACATGTCCCTAAGGATCCCCGTCTTACTCTCTCACTCCCTTAGACTTCATCTCTTATCTTTGCACCTTTCCCGCCCCTTTTCCACTTTCACAGGAAACTTGTTTCATTCAAAAAGAAATAGAAAACAATGGGTACTAACTTCTTCATCTTTTCATCTGCATATGTCTAGACTCATCCACATTTATACATATCTTTCACTTCTGCTCTGAATCCATTCCCCCTTCACACTCTCAAGGTCATGGATTCTTCGCCTTTGTCTGCCCTCTTCTGAATTCATGTCTCTACCTTGGAGAATTGCCATCAGCAAACAATTAAGCTCTAATATCTCTCATCTTAAAAAATCTCTCTACCAAATGAGTCTCTGGCTTCTAGCCTGTGTCTGTTCTCTTTCAGTGCTAAATTGCTCCTTCAATGCCATCAAAAATGCTGTCCACTAATTTCTATTCACTCTTCAACCTGTTTAAATCAAGCTGATACCCCCCTGCTCCAGTGCGTTGACTCCTCAAGGTCACGATGATCTCCACGCCATCTAATGCAATGGACACAACATCTCCTTGTAACACTCTCCCCAGGACTGTGCACAGCGGATCAGACCACTGTCTCCCTTCGTGGCTTCCCCAGAATCATACCCTCCTGTTTCTCAGATTTCTCCTTTTTAGATTTCTTTGTCAGTTCTCTACTATCAGATTCTAAATATTAGAATGTCTTTGGTGTTGGGTTTGGAACACCTCTTCCTAATTGTACCCATTCCTGCTGATTTGTGAATCACCTTCCTATGCTGATGACGCCCAGATTTGTATCATTGGTCCAGTCCCATCTATTCGACATCGCCATTTGCATGTTTCACAGGTATTTACAACTTTACGTGACCAGAATGGAATTCTCTTCCAAAACACCTGCCCTCCTCTTTTATCTTCTCCATCTCTGTAACTGACACCAGTGTTTATCACACTGCTCAAGCCCCACACCTGGGAATCATCACCTTTTCCTTCACTCCACATATCCATTCCATTAGCAAATCCCTTTTGATTCTATCCCAAATTCATTTCAGATCTCTTCACTTCTTTCCACCTCGGCTGCCGCCCACCACACTCAGGCCATGACCGTCTCTTACTAAACTCATGCAAACATTTCTAACTAATCTTCCCATTTCCACACTCTCTTCAATCTGTTCCTGACAGGGCAAATGTGATTAAAATACTCTGTATCCTCATCAGAGTATATACATCAAGCTTTGAGGTGCCCTTAAGAATTATGCACTTTATTATAGGTTATACCTCAACAAAAACCAACCAACCAGAACAAGATGTCAATTCCTTAGGTAAACTCCTTCAGGGGCTTCACGCTGACCCTAGAATTGACACCACAGCCTGCCTACCTTGGCCTCAGCCTTCTTTTCCAACCTCATCTTCTACTGTACCTCTCCCTTGCTTGGCAGAACCAAGCTGCCTGGACCTTTATCTAGTTTCTCCAACAAGCGAAAAACTTTCCACCTGCCTCAGGACCTTTCCTCAGGACCTTGGCCCCGAATCATTCCTCATGCTGAGCACCTTCTCTTCCTTCCTGTCACCTACCCAGGCTTTCCCAGATCCCCACACCTAACTCATATCATCCTGTTTATTCTTTCTGCTCCTATTGTATCTTTATCGTCGTCGGCAGCCGTCCGTCTCGAGAGACGATGGTGTAGCTTCTTAAGAGTCTATCTGCACCGCCGAGAATGGCTGTGCAGTCCGACTCGGGAGTGACACAGTATCTGTCTCCTCCCGTGTTGAATCGACATCTTGCGATGACACTGAAGTGTCCTCTCCAGTGAAGCTGAAGCTACAGAGCCTGGGCAGGGTGGTATGGAGGGTCTGCTGTTGCCCATGCAGCAGACCCACCCTCTCTTCGCAGCTGAAGGGTCCAAGGGAAAGACGGAGTCAATACAGCTTGGCTTCAGGTGTGCCGCAGGAGTTGCCGGTGTTGACTACAACGTCAAACCGCCTTAGGGACTCCGGCTCCGGATTTTCTGTCGGGGTTTACTCCCTTAGCCTTTCCCCTGAAGAGGTATGCCGCAAGGCAGCGGAGGTTTTTTGGAGTCAGAGTTTTCCTTCTCTGTGTATCTTTATACTATTATTATAATTGCTTTGTTTTTTCCACTGTTGGGGCGAGCAGATACATTTGACAGTACATGCTAATTTATTAAGTCCTACATAGCTAACCAACCCCACAAGTCTTATAGTCCAAGAGCAAGTAGATTCCTTTGCATTTTATTTTTTAGTTCCCATCAATCAGGGTAGGGGTGCTTACATTAAAAGATGAATAAATAAACAGTTTATTCCAGTTCAGCGGCCTCTACCCTTGAGCTGGAGCGGGGAGACAGTTGGCAGGTTTATAGTGTTACTCATTCCATTGTGCCCTCCAAGGATAGGTAAGCTCAAAACAGGGGAGAAGGATGCCTGAGAAAATTTTTAAAAACTATAGACAACAAGAATAACGCATATACAACAAGAGAAAATGTTTTTCCTTTATTTTTTCACAAATTAAATCAGAGGCTAAAAATACAGGCCCCAGGGTCCAGGTGTGTGGCGCCCACACTCGCGCCACAGCAGGGCCCTCTGGGGAGCGTGTCTCCCAACACGGCTCCCTGGCATCACTGATTTGTACTGACAGCTGCAATCATTTGGACAACAGGGCCATTCGGAACCACTTCTTGATTCAAAAGCTCTTCTGAGAAGGATCTCTGCTTGCCTGCACCAAGGATCTCTCTGCTCGTGGCTGTAGAAGGACAAGCTCACCACCTCCTGGCTAACCCACTCCTGTTGCCAATCCTCCAGAGAGCGCAGGAGCACCTATTGAAGTCTGGGTGCACCTGGGGGAGAAACAGCACAAGGGTGAGCCCAAGAAGCGAAGGCTTCCCATAGTGAACGATTTTTGGTCTAACCCAGCACCCATGCTTCCGTGGATTTGTTCATATGTGGAACCACATGAACAACCCAAAGGGACAATGGCTGGAATGTGGCAAAAGAAATCTGGCATCATACCTATCAACTAAGCAGGGCGAGGAATTTGTCGCTGGTGACAGTTTACCCTTGTATGGATAGTATAGGCTAATTCTGGTCACTTCAGCTTCTGTGCCTCGGCTTCTCCTACTGGAAGGAGAGTTCACATTTAACACCTTCTGAGGATGAAAAATATATATTTTAGTTAAGAGTGTACTTTCATACTCTCTATTTCATATTTGTAAGCACTTTACTGGAACACTTCTCAATTTCCAGCCTTCCTTCCCTGTGCCAACATGCTCTCCAGCCAAGCGGGGAATACTTGGCTCTGCCTCGGATGGATGTGTCCCTCCCTGTGCTTTCCGGTCTCCACACCCTGCTGTTTGCCTGTCACCCCTACCTACCATGCCCACACCCAACTCCAACTTTCAACCTATCTTGCCTTTAAGGCTCCTCCCCAAGTGCCACCTCCTGCTTATCTACATTCCACACGTTACTGTGTCCCTCCTCCCGCTGAGGGCCAGAGCACTTTGTGTTCTGACAGCCCTTGTCACAGGCTGCTGTCATTGGATTTCTCGTCTGAAGGGAGAGAGGTGGCAGTCATAGTCAAAAGAATGCTGCCCTGAGACTCACCCACCCAGGACCTTCATCTTAACCGAGGAGACATAAGATGTTATTGTAAGCAAGTCATCTTCTCACATTGGGCCTCAGTTTCCGTTCTGTGAAAGGAAAGGCCTGCAGCAGGATTCAGAAAGTTTCTTCTATTTCTAATGATGTGCTGTTCTTCAATGCCCCTCCCCCCCTTTCCCGCTGCAGGCTGGTGAGCCTGTTTAGAACAGAGACCGCGTCTCCTTTGCCCTGAGCCCCTGCAGCAGTCCCACCTGGCACTTGGACACTGCCCGTTTATCCAACAATGTCTTGTTTTATCCTCACAGCCCCCTGAGAGGCTGACCCAAGGCAGAGGCCTGACCCTTTGGAGGCTTGAAGAAGCAGAGCCACATGGTTCAAGGCAGGCCAAAGAAAGACTCAAGATTGGAAAACTGTGTAGTCCAAGCACTCCTATGTGTTAGGTTTGTGTCCGGAAGAACGGAGGAGTCACATGGACCAGTTCAAAGCATTTACTAAAGGATGTTCAAGCAGGTGGGCTGGGTCCGAACAGACTATAGCACCAAGGGAAGGGGTGGGGGGCTTTTTACGGGCACGGAGCAGACCCCCAGGGAGGTGAGTCACTCTGCTGGTCAGCTCCAGAGTCCAGGATGGAGGTGAAACAACAATGCCCTCTGGTTAGGGACGGTTGCTGTGGGAACAGGAAGCCCAGGAGATTTATGGCCCTTGCTCCTGGGAACTGCTCAAGGGGAGAGAAACCAGGTCTCAGCAGGACGCTGGCAGCTGTGCCTCAGTCGCCTCTCACAGTGGGGAACCTCGTGATCAGGTACGCAGACCCTCTTTGTTTCAGCACAGGTGGCGGCTCAGGTCCTGCGAGACCGCAGGCCACGGTTCCCAGCAGCACAGTGACCACTGGCCATGGCCTGTTTTGCAAGCCCTGACACAGGTGGCAGGTTTCGGGGTGGGCAACGTGGGGTCTCTGGCCCTAAAGCTACGGAGGGCCCTTCTAGCCAAACGCAGGATCTCCTGCGGTAGTTCTCAACAGGGGGATATTTTGCCCTCCAGGGGATATTGGCAATGTCTGTGGATATTCATGGTTGTCACAAGTGGGAGGGAGGGTGCTACTGGCATTTAGTGGGTAGAGGCCAGGGAAGCTGAGCAATATTCTACAATACACAGGACAGCCCCCCCCCCTCCGCAAACAAAGAATTACCCAGCCCCACAATGTCAGTTGTGCCGTGGCTGAGAAACCCTGCTCTGTGTCATACGCCTTCTCCTCCTGTCTCTCCTTAGTCCTACTTTCCCTTTAAGCAACAGATTCCAAATGATGTTGCTGGAACTCAGGGGGCTTTGGTACAATGACACACATGAACATGCAGCCTTGCTTCATTATCATGAAGAAGTAAACTCTAACATCAAGCCTCAGCACATCTTTCATAGGACCCCCTTACTGTCTTCCCCACAGCTTCTTTTGAAGGGGAAGAATTTCCCAATTTTGTTTTCTACAATTTGTCTGCTATGGGGGGAGGTTGGTGGGCAGGAAAAAAGAATAAGGGTGTCTTCCTACTTTAGGTACATTCTACGCAGGGAGTACAATAGAATGAAAACTTTATTCGGTATACGCAACTCTCCAAAGTGTAGGACAGAGTAGGTGGTGAATCCCTCCCCCCCTACAAGAAAAGAGGGCATTTAAGAATCAATTTACAGATTGCCTGTCAACAGATACAAGAAAGGGAGGCACTAAGAGCTCAGGTGTTCAGCGTGGTTGCCAACAGAAAGCAAGCCAAGGGGAGAAGATAGCAGCCGTCAGCAGATCCAGTTCACAGAAGCTGTCTGCACACTACTCTTCAGGAACTCAGTGTGTGAAGAAGGACTCCTGTGTCAGAGTAAGCTGAAGTCAAGAACACACCCAGGGCCACGAACACGATACCCGTCTTGGCCATTCAAAAGTTCCACAAAGACAGTCCCAACTCATTTGCTTTAGGATTTTCCTCATGTAACCAAAAATAGACCTCCTTTTTCCTTCTCCTCCTCTTCCCAAAGGCTGAACTGGCCCACTCATACTTCCTGTTGGCTGGAATATATTTTAATCTTTTTAGGGAACCTTTGGCCACGTAAGCAAATGAAGTAAATGTGGGAGGCGTCATCCTTACACGTCTAGCCCACAGCACTGGCTACAGGCAAGTGTACGCTCCGAAGGGGTTTTACAGGGAGAGCTGCAAAGCACACTTTCATAATAAAATAAGTGATTAGTGATTGCACCTGCAAGGGATGAATGTCCTCAGGGGATATTGGGCGAAGCTTCGAAAGCAGGCTTGTGCTCCATTCCCAAAAGGAGGAGCACGAGGCAGGGAACCCAAAATCTTAAGCTTCCTTCTGCTCTCCCCCATGTGAAAGAGAAAGCAGCCACTTTGATGTAATGGCCCTCAGTTTTCCAGGCAACACTCATCTCAGAAGTTCTTCTTATGTCTAACTCCAGGTGGTCTTAATTACAGTAGTTCTTAGCCACAAAGAACTGAAAAGGACTGGGAGTGGAATCCTGGAAGCTGTATTTTTCTAAAGCATCCCAGGTGAATCCACTGACCAGGCAGATTTGGGACTCACTGGTCAAACCTTCCCAAAGCAACTACCCAAGATTTGGGGGTTGGGGTGGCAGGAGCAGCTCTTCATGGACATCATGCTTGTGTGCTGTGTGTCTGTATTTGCAGTGGGAAAGAAATGGATCCTGAAAGGCAAGCATACACCTGGTTGTGCAACAGCAATCAGGGACTTGGGTAACAAAACCTGAATAGGAAAGCCAGGAATTCACTGAACCTTCCAGAATGAATGTTGAGAAATTATAGGTACAGAGGTCATGAACTCCCTGCAATCACTATATCAGCTCAGCCTGAAGGAAGTGACCAGTCTGACATGAACTAACAGGTAAGAGGACACCAGAGAACCAGGGTGTTGAAGGAAGAGAAGAACCAGACCAGAACAGACACCCTTTCCTGCTCCCTCTAACTATGAGCCCATCAAAGCCTGGGTGCGGGGACTGCTGGGTCACAGTAGTATCATCAGCTTACATGGGTTGAACTCTATGTCCCAGACCGCATGCTAAATGCTTAACATACTTCACCTCATTTAATTACCATAGCAACATTACGAGGGAGGATGTCAGTATTACTCTCACTTTATAGAAGAGGAAACTGAGTCTCAGAGGGCTTAAGCAACTTGCCCAGGCCACATACAGTGCAAGTGGGTCAGAACCGGCCCCCAAACCTTCACTTCCAACTCCACACTTTACCACCTTCTGGACCCGAATACCAGAGCCCCGCCAACCCTGTGGTCATGCACGTATGCTCTGCACAGTTGCTACATGCATTTACTCATGGATGGAGAACTTTGACTATAACTTATGCGTAGTGTAGGCGCAATTCTTCTGAATTAATCCTTTGAGAACAACAGTGGAAGCTAAACTAAATGCTTCTGTGAAAGAAAACCTGGTTGCCAAAGCCATGACCCCCACCCCACTCCTACTCTCACGTCACCAGCTCCATCTTTCGTTATTTCTGTATTTAAAAATGTAATATGTGCACAAGGCATATGATGATGTGAATTGGAAGTTTTCATGCAAAAGTAAATATCAACTGGCAGGCATCTTCAAGGCTCGGTGGGACGGCACACGTCACGGGGCTGGGGCAACAGGAAGGGTCAGGCCAAGGGGCAGCTGATGTTAAGAGGATGCTGGAGCGCATTTGGGGGAGGGGACGAAGAGCAGATGTGGTGTGGCAGTGGGAGTGTAGCACAAGAGGCCTGGCCAGGTGGCATTCACTCATTCAAAAATAATCAATGTTGATCCACTGCTAAGTGCAAAGCCCATGGTATGCAGAGAAATGGTAATAGATTCTGAACAGGAATCACAAGTCACACAGAGAGAAATCATAGGGTGATCAGAAGACCCACAGGAGATATTAGAAATCGTAGTCTGCTAAAAAGGACAGGCAATAAATTATCACCTGCTAATAATTTCCCAGTCCTGGAGAAAAGAAAGCAATTTCATCAATAGCAATGCTGGTGAGTGTTTACTAGGTGTTTGTTAACGGTCTTGAATTATATGAAGCACTTTGTAGTCATCATCTCATAGGTTTACTATGCGGAGATGGGTTTTATCTTCTCTTTAATAAAGATAAGGAAACTGAGGCTTATTATACAGATGAACAAATGTGTTCAAGGTCACACAGGTAGTAAGTTGCAGAGCTGGGAATTAAACTCTGATGTGTGTGACACCAAAATTCTCATCGATATCCCTTCAGGTTAGGCCCCCTGCCCACTTGCAGTAGAATCTCCTTGTCTGCTTATTAAAATGAAGATCCTCAAGCCCCTCCTAAGCCTCTGGTACAGGTGCCTAAGGTTTGGGCACCACTGTGCCGCCACTGCCTCCCAAGTATGGGAAAATGCTACTCTGAATGGAATCCTATTCAGAAGAGCTCATTAGAGACTTGGAAAGAATGTGAGCACCAGGAGAAAGCTACTGTCACATGGCTAAGAGATAAGCACAGTCAGACACAGAGCTTAGAAACGGAGAAGCAGGCTTCAAAGAGATCAGAGACAACAGAGGATTCTGTGGATAGCAACTCGAAAAGGCAGGTCAACACAAGAAAAGCAGGAGGCTCCTCCTTAACTATGACCTTGGCCCGGTCCTGGATTACAGTGAACTTGAATCTGGTCCTATCTTGGTGGAATATCAAACTCAAAGGCCACACTAAGCTCCTAAATAGGGATAATGAGTAACAAGAGCAGAAGATGGGAGAGTTTCGAGCTGTGGGCATACAGGGCGTGGAGTGAGTCTGGGCAGTGATTTGGGAGTCAAACTGAGTGAAAAGGTGTTGGAATCTGCTTTTATGTGGAGACATCTGCAAGGTACAGGGTGGCCTAAAGTGTCAAATGGCCCAGGCCGGTCCAGGCATCGTAGCACATTGCAGAAAGGATTCAGGCCTGGGGTGGAATGTTGCCTTACAGGGCCTCTGAGCTCTTCTAGATTCTGTGGACTCTACTTTTAAGTAATTGAAATGTTCCCCCTGTATCATTTCTTTAGGGTTAGGTTGTTAGGATTTGGAGAGAAATACTACTCATATTATTTCTACCTCTAGACAGAAGAATTAATCCAGTTGATTGGAAACAGTCAGAGGGTCACACTGTGCATTTCAATGTCATCTTATTTCATGATCTTAACTCCAGAAGATGGGTGCTGCTCATCAGCTGAGAAACTCTGGCTGAATGACACAGGGAGAGCGGGCGTGGGAGGCAGATAGATGACGCCACCTTGAGAATGATGTCACATCCTTCCTGGAATGTCAGTTCTGTAGACACTAACCCAATATTAATGTTGGACGGTATTAGTATTAAATACTTGCTGCTTTGTCAGGTGAAGGGAAGAAAGGAATTGAAATTTTTCTCAACCCCAGCAGTATCTTCTTTAACCTTTACTCCAAGCTTTGAAAAGTGGAGAAAAAGGGCAGGAGGGAAAGGAGGCCATGAGCGCCCTACTTAGGAATGAGACAGAGAAGTCCTGGGGTTACCCAGGGAAGATCTAGGGTGCTGTCCTCCCTACTTCTCTTTACTCTCCCGCTCCCCGTCCCCCCACATTGTCTCACAAATAGGTGTCCATGTTGGGTAGTGGACACTATCCGCTACCCAAATCAGAAGTTTTCAGTTTTGGTCTCAGCTCTACCAGCACCTCACTCTGACCTAGTCAAAGTCAGCTGCTCTTCGTGGGACTCAGTTTCCCCACCTGTAAACCAAGGACCCAAAGCTCCTTTTCACATAATCAAACTAAGTACAGAGAAAGTTTGGAGGGATCTACTGAAGGGGGGGAGGAGAGGAAGGAAGAAGAAGAGGAGGAAGCAGCTGCCACCGCCAGAACCTCCGGGCAGCAGGCAGCAGTAACGTAGCAGAAGATTCCTTAGGATCTTGCTACTCAAACTGTGGTATGCAAACCAGCAGCAGCCGCATCACGTAGGGATCTTGTCAAAATGCACGTTTTGATTCCCTAGGTCTGGGGCAGGGCCTGAGACCCCATATTTCTAACACATTTCCAAGTGATCCTCATACACTTTAAACTTGGAAACGTCCTGCTCTAAGACATCATCAATCCATGAATCAACTGTGGATGTGCCTTTTTGTTTCCCCTTTCAGGGGTTCCTATCACACTCCCAAATTTTCTAGCTCTAGGACTACTTCCAGTGGCTAGAAGAGCTTGAAATGTAGTGGTTTTCTGGCTTGGGGCTTAGAGAAATGCCCCATGTTCCTCAAAATATTACACTTATACACATACATTTACTAATAAATTAACCCACTAATGAATTCACTGATTCTATTTGAGAAATACCTAAGGGGCAGCAGGCACAGCCTGAGGGCTCAAAATAAATGGAGGAGTAGGGCCTGGCCCCTGTTCTAGAGAGTTTAGGGACACGCCTAGACAGCCAACTCCAACTCAGTGTGGTAAGTACTTACGTAATTAGCAAAGAGGATACATTCCAGTGACATGTTTATTGTCAGAAACTATGTTGTCCCAGGCAGAAAAAATTCTGGAAGCTGTCCCAGGTTGTGTCTGCCTCCAGCATCCGATTCTGTCTTTCCTGTGGCCTTAACTCTATGGCTCCTCTGCCCACAGAGGAGGATGTGTTCTTGGGACAGTCCCTGTCTGGTGACTCACAGGATACTGACAGTGATGACTTGCTTAAATTCTTCTCCATTCCCCAGTGATAAGGACTTGTGGTGTGACCCTTCCCTTGGCCCAGGGGTTCTTACGTTGAGATCCACAGACAGGTTATTTTGGGCCAGGGTATCGGGGAGGAGTCCATGTGCAAAACGTTGTGTGTGTGTGCTTAATCCATTTGTCTTAGGAAAGGCAAGGGGTGGGCGTGGGCAGCAGTCTACAGGTGGGCAACACATTGACCACAGGGAGACAACTGTTGGGTCTGTTTTTTTTCAAATTTAGGCTTCTGAAACCACAGAGAGCCTATCTTTGATGTATCATTCTTAGTTCAAATCCAGCCATAGACATGAAAGAGGAGAAAATGTGTTTTGAGTAACATCTAAGGCAGAGAGTTCCATGTCATTGCTATGTGGCTGACTGCATCATGAAGTTGTTTTGCAACATAAATTTACCTTTCTACTTCTGCTTTAGAATAATTGGGGCTTACTGGCTATGCTGTGTGACCACTCTTCTCAGCCTTCCTGTCTGTGTCTGGCAGGACTCATAATGCTGAAATGAGTTGTCTTCCCGGATGCAGAGCACCTGAAGAAGAGAGGGAGCATGGGGCGGCCCAGGAGCAAGTCCTTATTGTGGGAGAGTCAGAGCTGACTTTCATGGATAACCCAGAACAGATCCTCCACAGCAGCTGTCAACTGCAGAAGGGTTTTCCAGACAAGAGCTATTGTTCAGTGTGAACAGAGAACTGGCAGGCCTGGCTGGCCCCAGGGGAGAAGGGAACCCAGCCCTGAGATCTGCTTCCAGGGGCATGAGACGAGAATGAGATAAATGCTGCACGAGGACTGATTTTAATGCAGAAAGTTGACCAAGGGGGTGGATTTACAACTTCACATTACATAAGCCATAGATTCAGAGAACTAGTCCATATACATTTATCAAGTGGGCATTGGTTAAGAGCTTCACAGCCTAGCAGGCACTGCTACTAGGTGCTAGAGTGACATCCAAGAACAGAACAGACACAGCTTCCAGCTCTCACGGCCCTTACAGTCTAATGAGAGATGGCAACAGGCTCAAGTGTATTCAGTGTTATAATAGGGGTGACACCTCCAGGGTGCTATGGGGGCACAGAGGAGGGACAGCAAATCCTGTCTTAGGAGATCATGGAAGCCTTCTTGGAGGAAGTGATATTGAGGTTGAGAGCTAAGAAGTTAGGTAGGCCACAGGGTGAAGGGTGACCACAGGAAAGAATTTCAGGCAGAAAACAGGATGTACCCTCTCTGGGGTATATGGCCATATCTGACAACTAAGGCAAATGTTACATTATTTTTGTTTCTAGAGTTGTCTGTTCAGGGTTTATAATCTCCTAGCAGAGTACTGGCAACCAGAGCTAACAGATATTGTCTATCAGAGTTTGCAAAGTGTGTCTTGGTTTTTCAGTTCTGGAAGGTCCAGAAACTTCTAATGTGACTTTCATTTTTAAGTAGTATTTGATTTCTTAAAAATAAACTTTTGTATTTTTGAACAGTTTCAGATTCTTATTTGATTTTTAACTTTATATTTTGAAATAATTTCATATTTAAAGAAGTTAGAAAAATAGTGTAAAAAAGCTGCCTTACATTAACTATATTCACCTATTGTTTACATTTTGCTATATTTGCTTTATTTACTATGTCTATCTACCTATGCATACCAACACATTATCTTTGCCAAACAATTTGAGACATCACACCCTTTACACCTAAATACTTGAGAGGTTATCTCCTAAGACCAAAGACATTCTCCTACAGAACTGCAGTGCAGCATGATGATCACATTCAGGAAAACTAACAGTGATACTAACTAAGCTATTATCTAATACAGTCTGTATCAAATTTCACCCACTGTCCTAATAATGTCCTTTACATTCTTCTAGCTTGAGATCTAGTCAGGTCACACACTGTCTTTAGTTGTGGTGTCTCTTTGGGGCCCTCTAACCTAGAACAGTGCCTCAGCCTTTCTTTGTCATTCATACCATTGATGTTTTTGAAGAATCCAGATACGTTATTTTGTAGAACGGCCCTTAATGAGGGTTTATTTGATGTTCGTTCATCATCAGATTCAGCAGATGCACTTCTAGCAGGTGAGTGATGTTATGTCTGTTTCAGGAGAGCACATCACTCATGATATCAGTGTATCTCATTACTGATGATATTAACTTTTATTTTGGTTTTTGATAACTTTTTAAAAAAAGATATTGTTTATTTATTTTTAGAGAGGGTAAGGGAGGGAGAAAGAGAGGAAGAAAGAGAAGGAGAGAAACATCAATGTGTGGTTGCCTCTCACACACCCTCAAATAGGGACCTGGCCCACAACACAGGTATGTGCCCTGACTGGGAATTGAACCAGTGACCCTTTGGTCCGCAGGCCAGGGCTCTATCCACTGAGCCACACCAGCCAGGGCTGGTTTTTGGTAAATTTTAAGCTTTAACGCAAACATACATATCCATATGTGTTTATATTCAAATTGGATCACAGGGAGATGAATGAGCTGACCTGCTCTACATTACCTTGTTTGAATGCAGACTTCAGTGTTGAGTTTCTCCTGCCATCTCTGCAGGTATTGGAACTTCTTGTAAATGAGTCAATGATTAATAAGATTGTAGCCTTGTTTCGGCCTTTAGAAAGGCTGGATGTAAAATTGTAGGAGTAACAAATGACTGCTTACCCATGTAGATCAAAATTTTCTTGATATTGTACAATCAAAACAACATACAAAATAAAACTGGAATCCTAAGGCTGACATAAGGTGACAATGAGCCCCCATTGGACTGATTTGGGTTCATCAAAAGAGCCTCATTTGTCTCAATGCCTGATTTTATACTAATTTGGGCTTATAAGATATCCTTTGCCTATGCTCTATATATGTACTATTCATTGGGCTCCTGTATAGGATATTGAGTGAAACAAGAGTTCCCTTACTTTGGACATTTGAAAATCACAGCTGTATACCACTATAAGTCATACCCACTATACAACCTCTTTTGTTCTAACAATCCAGGGCTCAGTAAATACACGCATGTCCATTTACTAATGGGTCATTGAGTGTGGTCCCTAGTTGCTCCCAATTGAACAAAATTTGAGATTTCTTGCTTTTCTTTTTGAAATTCAGTTCTCCTGATGTTAAAGCATACCAACACAAACATTTTATGAATATACCATACTCTATGCAAATGACCCAAATAAGGACACTCCTACCATGGACAGTGTCTAGCCCAGGGGTCCTATTCCACAAACAAGGACAATGAGATCCAGAGAGGTGGTCAGACTGCAGCTCTGCCTGTGCAAGGGGTTGAGGTACCTTTTCGATAGTAGAGGTGCTCTCTCAGGAGCTTATCAAGCTGCCTTCCCCCTCTCTCTTGGCCAGGGTGGGTTGCTGGCAGCCGAACCAGGCCTTGAGTAGGGTTCTTCAGGCTGGTTTACTCTTCTCAAATTGAGCCATAGAGTTGGAGCCCATCCAGGTCTTTGGGGGCTTCTAGATTTTCTAGTAGATTTTGGAATAGAAGATGGTCCTAACAGAAGCACAAGACAGGAGAGGAGCTGCCTTAGAAAGCTATTCATAATATATTTTCATTGGGAAAAAGCAGTCTAAGTTCCAAAATGTTTTTCCAAACTCAACCAATGTATCTACAAATTGGAGACCACTGAAACGTATTCCATTCCATCTAACCATTGTGGATTTCATATCTACATATGCCAGGCAGTACAATAGCTACTTGGTGGGTGCCAAGGGGGTATCAGGAAGTTTAGGGCATGGCCCCATGCTCAGGAAGCCTACAATAATACCAGGGAGATTATCCATACATATATTAAAAACATAATAACAATATTAGAGGATGTTTGACGACATGTTCAGATGAGTGGAGAGAAAAATGGATCACGGAACACTGGGAGTGGAAAGTAGTCTGTCACGTGGTTAAACGCTGGGGCTCATAAGTCGAACGACCTGGACAAAAATGCAGCTTCTCCACTTCCTAGCCATGTGGCAAGTTACTTAAGCTCTCTAAGGCGCTTAGAAGTTTTGGTCATTTCTATTGTCACCAACGTGTTAGCTATTATTATTCTCTCGATCTGAGCGTGAAGCATCATTTCAAGGATGGAGAGGATGTGAGCAGAGGAGCAGGAGTGGGCTTTGAGACTGGGTGACGATCATAATGAGTCATCCTCAAATAAAAGCACCGCAAGCTATTTTCGTAACTTTGTTGGCATTTACAAGCAAGAGCGGGAGGCGGCAACGCTGGAAACCTGATCCCACCCACCCTCTACGTCCACTCTTCTCGGCACCGCCCTTCCGAGATCCCAGCACTGGACCCCAGAGGGCGCTGCCGCCCCGCCGCCAAGCCCGGCTGGCGCGCGTCCCCGCCGCCCCCCACGCGCGAGCGCGCCGCCCAGGTGAGGAGGCGGAGGCCTGCGCCGCCGCGGGGCGGTCTCCTCCGCCGGCGGGGCGGGGTGGGGCGGAGCCCGAGAGGCCGGGGCCTGACGGGGCGGGCGGCGGCGGGGCCGTGGCCAGACCAAGGCCAGAGGCGGGACCAGCCGCCGCCGTCTCCGTCTCGGTGTCCCGTCTCCCACAGCGCCAGGCAGCTGCCGCGGGAGAAGCGGAAACTGCCGGGTGCGTCGCGCCGACCGAGAGCGCGCCGAAGAGCAGCGGGGCGGCCTCTGTCTGGCCCAGACCCGCCAAACGGAGCCCAGCGCCCCCTCCCCCGCAGCCCCCCAGCCTCGCGGCCCCGCCCCAGCCCCGCCCGAGCTCCCCGCGCCCCCCCGCGGACCGGCCCCCGCGGCCCCAACGCGCCCACCTGAGCCAGTCGGCGCCCACCTGAGCCTGTAAGCCGGCGCCATGGCGGAGCAGGAGAGCCTGGAGTTCGGCAAGGCGGACTTCGTGCTGATGGACACCGTCTCCATGCCTGAGTTCATGGCCAACCTCCGACTCAGGTGAGGGCGGAGCGGCCGCACGCAGTGGCGCTAGCCTGCGCTTTCCCGAGAGGGGGCGCCCCTGCGGTGCGGCTGGATTGGGGGTGCGGGGGCGCGCCGAGCTCGAGGACTGGAGTGCAACCGGAGTGGAGTATCCCGGGCTCCTTCCCGAGAAAGGGCGCCCCGGGGCGCGGCCGCATTGGCGTGTAAGGGGCGTGCCGAGTTCGAGGGGTGCGCCTTCCTGAGAGGGGGTGTCCCTGGGTGCTGTCGGGACTCGGGGATGGTGCGGGGGAGGTGTAAGGGGTGTGCGGAGCTGGGGGCAGCGCTTGGGGCAGAGCGGGCTGGTGCGCTACCCCAGGTAAATGATGTGGGCGGGCCGGGTGACCTAATGGAAACAAAATTTAAGGAAAAGAACTTGAGGAAGAGTCGTGGCGGCCCCGAAGTTCTGGGAAGACTAGAGGGTTGTTTAGGGGAGAAACTAAGGGCTCATCCCTGTTTCGAACTTGCTTCTTTTTTTCCTCTTCCTTCTTCCCCACCCCTCCCCCCACCCCGCCCCCACCTGGCGTGTCTCCATCACGTCATTCAGGATGCTTTGGAGCGATCCCTGAGCTGTCTGTTCCAGGACACTGGCTATTTTTTAGTTACTCTCTAAACGTAATTAGACACGTTTCCAGACATCGAAGAGACTGCTCGGCTTGCCAGTGCCAAGATAAACTGTCTGCTTTTGACAAGGCGTTCATGGTTTCAGTTTTTTCAAGGAGTTATGGATGGAGCCCTTGTGTTATTGACATCCTTGAACACACAGTCACCGCTCAGCGCCCCCAAATGGACTTCTAAAGACGTATTTCAGAACGTGTTGTACATGGGATTATTTCTCTTTTGATAGAGTACTATGTAAGCAAAGCTTTAAGGTAGTTAAAAACAACAACAACATTGTAGTAAATAGAGTTTCAAAATAACTGAGTTTTAAGGTGTTTCCTGAAAGTTCTAGCCCTATTTCTGGTAAGGTTTATAGCTAAATATCACACCATAAACTTATCAAATAAAAATCATAATCTAGGTTTGGGTGCTTAACTAACCCCACTTCTCAGTATTAATAACCCCTGCTAGCCTCAATTTAAATTTTTAAAAACTATCTGGCCTTTTTTTTTTTTTAAGATTCCATTTATTTACTTTTAGAGGGAGGGTAAGGGAGGAAGAGAAACATCAATGTGCAAGCGATCAGTTGCACGCCCCTAACTGGGGACCCCATCCACAACCCAGGCATGTACCCTGACTGAGAATTGAATCAGCGACCTTTTGGTGTGCCGCTCCATCTACTGAACCACACCAACCAGGGCTCACTTTAAATTTTAAAAACTTTTTTAATCTTTGCAATTGCATACCCCATTGAGTCTTCAGTTGCTCTTGGCCCGATTCCCTTGTACCCCAGAGGATGGAGCAGGGGCACAGACCTGATTTTCTACACCTGCCTATTATAAAGACACCTCAGTCAGCACTTGTGAGTTTCCTCATTTGTAAAATAACAAGGATCTTCAAGATTTTTCAGCGCTTATTTATAGTCCCTTTTGCTTTCATATGTCACTGGTTACAGAGTTTCTTAGTGTGAGGTTTGACTCTTAAGAAAGATTATTAACATGAGCCAAACTTAACTCCTGTGAACACAGAAGAGAGCTTTGCAATTTATAATAATTCTATGTTGTGTAAGGTACTCCGGTGGGAAGATTCAAAGAACTGTAAGATGGGCTTCTTACCTCTCAGAGAGGGGTCATGTTAGTGAAGATAGGGAGAAAGGTGAAGATTTCTGTTGACTTAAATAATAGTCCAAGAAAACAATAGAAGAGTGAATTAAGCCTTGTAGAGCTTAGGTGATTCTTTGCCAAGTAGTAGTACAAGCTCCTTGTTCTGGAGTTCAGAAGAGGGAGAAATGCTTTAAACACATTGTTGAGGAAAAGAGAAGATGTGTTACAAAGGGTGGGTAGGACCCTGGGACACTTGGTTTACTTCGCAGAGGGTGACCAGAAACCCACTGCAGTTACAGGTGCGCTTATGAGATGTAGTGTTTTCATCTCCTAGAACATGGGTGGTTGGGCCATCCCATGTGTATATGGTTGCATCTAAGCGAAATTGGAGTATATTTTGTCTCTCAGTTATAGGTGTGCCTGTAGCTGATCATTCCTGCCTTCCCCAAGCTGAGACGTCTCCTCTGTCTCCATCTGGAATGTCCTGTCCTTTGCTCTCTACCTGGCTCTTCTCCAAGGCCCACTTTTGCATTTATGGTCTGTAACATACAATTAGGCACTTAAGGCTACAATTGCTTCAGGGGTCTGCGTCATTCAATCTTAATTTTAATTTTTCTGACAGCAGCCCCCAGCCTAATGGGGGTCACATAGTACATTACTATGACATTTATTTATTTTTTTGCAGAGAAAAAAAGGAATGTTTCACTTCTTGTTTTGAAGCTTTTATGATTGTCCATTTAGACTTATCTTCTTATTTTGCTGCTATGCTGGCCTTCTTATTTCCTGTTGGAGCTAAAGCTTGATTTTTAGACATCTGCTACAATTGATGCAACTTTTCTGTTACTGTTATTATTTTTAAACATTGACTTAGCTGTGTGTCTGTGCTTGTGAGTCTGGATAAGGCAAGGTTAAAGGGGGGATGTGGATTAGTGTGAGTTAGTACCTATATCTGAGGAGTTTCAATTCTGATTTTTACCCTAATGTTCATAACTGCTAGTCTCTTGAGGGCTGCTGCCTTTCCCTTCTAGAAGTTCCTTACTAGAGGAGATTCGTTCTGTTTCTTTGTTTTTACTTTTGGTGGAGGTGGAGGTACTGGTGGTTTTGGCTGTGGCTGAAAGCTGCTCGCTCACTTTCAAGGGCCTGTGCCCAGGAGTAAGATTCCTGCACAGGCACCTCATGCCTTCACCATCAGGCCCGGGTCCTGCCAACAACCCGAAGGACCCTTGAAGCCCTGACCGTGGCCTCCCCAGCATGTTCTGTTTTCCCTGTAGCCATGCCCCTTTTGGACCTGGAACCCCTGTGTCTTTTTGTCCTTGCTCGGGCCATTCCTGTACTTGAGCTTTTCCAACATTCACGGCAGCTTTGCACCGTGTCTCTCGAAGTGAGCGTTCTGCCAGGACAAGCCACACGGAACATCTGGTTCTCCCTGTGCTCCTCACTCCTCATTTAGCCGACCACGTGGAAGGGGACATGCAGGCCGCTGCTCTGGAAGGGACTTGAGCTGAGGACAGTGGCCCTGGGAGCTTTGCTTTTCATTTTGTAGAACAAAGAAACACACCATGGGCTTCCAGGAGTCCAGTTTTCGAACTTGGTTGTTGGTGTGTCTGTTTTAAGAATAAGGGATCAGCTCAGCCTTATAGCTTGGCCCCTTGGAAATGTAATTTTTTCCTCCCCTCTTTTCTTACTGGCTTTTGTCTTCTACAGAAGCAGTTGTTAGAAGCACTTTGTTTGCCAAAGCTGCAGGCAACTTCTCACTTTTAGAGCGCAATTATGTCTTTTAGACCTTTGCTAAGACCAGGGTTTCTCAACCTTGGCACTATTTACCTTTTGGGCTGGATAATGCTTTTGTTGTGGGGGCTGTCCTGTGCATTGTAGGGTATTTGGCAGCATTTTGGGCCTCTACCCCCCAGGTGCCAGTAGCACCACCCCTCTCCCATTTATTCAACCAGAATGTCCCCAGGTATTGCTGAAGAGCCCTGGGGAAAGGGGGAAATGGTCCCATTTGAGAACCACAAGTCGAGGCTGTTCTCCCTCTCTTGGAATGTTCTTCCTTCCTCATCTCTACCCTCACTCCCTGCCTGTCATGCTCTTACTCATTTTTGAGACTGGTTCTGAGAAGTCTTCCCAATCCTACAAGTCTGGGTGATTATACTCCTAGGATACACAGACCCTTGCTCATACTACTACTGTTAGAGAGAATTTGTCACGTTGTACTGTTATTACCTGCATGTCTGCCTCCCCACCCAGTGTCTTCAAAGGCAGAGAGCCTGTCCAGAGGCGGATTCAGGTTTGGTGGTCCTTTGAAAATCATTACAGTTGAGGAGGTGGGGGACCATCTTTAAGAAAAATACATAAATTGTGAATGCAATTAGACACAGGGCTTTGCAAGAGGACGTGCAAGTGAGTGGCTGTGAGGCACACGCACCTCAGGTCCTTCTGTGTTTTCCTCGTGCTGCAGAATTTGGCACCTGTGGGGTTCCTGCCTAAGCAGTCATGTAGTGCCTGATTGTTCCTCCACCAGAGGTATCCTTCATTTTAAAAAACATACAGTCCTCTAAAATGTATTATACTTATTTTGACACAGCTAAACTTGGGGTGGAGGCAGGAACAGTGAGTGGTAGGATTAGCAGAAAGACGGTGAACAGGCACACACACGCTCACCAACACTTCTGTCCTCTTTCTCTGCAGCTCTTTGGTCATTTGGAAGAATTTGGTGGGATGAAGGTTCCTTCCTGCTTGCCAGGGGCAAAAACTTAGGTGCTCTGGGTGGTCTTCAAGCAAGTAGACAGCTGCGATTGGTTCAGAGTCCTGGTTAGAAGTAACTCTAGTTAGATTTATAGGAGAGGTGAATGGCACACTAAATCTTTTTGGCTTCCACATGAAATTCTTTGGCAACCACTTTTAGAGGCCTTCGGAAAAGGACAGTTTGCTCTTGTGCCTGTTTTGCACATTGGCTTCATATTGGGACAGAAATGAGAATTTGGGTTTTGGAGTGAATCACCCTGCCGTCTTGTCTCCTTTCCTACCCCGGGACGGATTTCCAAGGCTATTTTTATTCAGGGTCATTTGTTGACCCTGGAGACTTCTGCTGAATTTAGCTCTCAAAGAGAGCCAGATGTGGGTGGAATCAGGCGCTCAGAGGCTGCTACTGGTGTGTTTCGTGGCCTATTGCTGACAGGTTCTATTTCTACATGAAAGAGATGAGCTTTGGGGTTTTGCTTCACTTGAGACAAATGTGGTGACTCTGGTAGAGACAGCAGTGTGTTTACGTAACAACCCATGTGTACATTGTCTGCATTGTCAATTATCTGAATGTGGAGAACTGTTTGTTGACATTTTCACCTAAGTCTGAGCCATCTCAGCAACAAAGGACCCTCTCTCAAGGACTGGCCCCATTTTATGATAATTCTCTGGCATCCCTCGCTGTGTTGCTGTTGGGACCGGATCGGATCATTGCGTCATTGGCCAACCGCTGCTGAGCAGTCTAGTGGGAAACTGCTGTCAGGGCAGCTGAGCTGCTGACGAGCCTCACTGACATGCCTATAAAAATGTCAGCTCCAGCCGTAAATGGGTTCACGGGGCAACAGTGTTTTAAAACATACATCATATACATCATAAGTCTCTCTCTCTTTTTGTCTATTACATTCCTTGGTTGAGATGACAGTTTTATTTCCTGTGGGAAGCAGGCTCATTTCAGTTCAACTGCTATATAATTACTGGTTAGATCTCTTAATAGAACAGTTTTCCCAAATGTTCGTTTTTGGCATATAGGGGAAGAAGAGAAGGGAGCAGTGGAAAGAGCTTGATCTTGGAGACTTGATGGATCAAGTTTAAATTGCAGCTTCACTTTTACTCTTTTTAGGATCAAGAGTTAGGGTAAATTAACTTGCCTAAGCCTCAGTGTCCTAACAATATATAAAATGATAGCTTTTCAGGGTTATTGGGATGAAGTCACATGATGTGTAAAAGATGCCTGGTCAGTGTTCAGTACGTAATTCCCACCCAGCGAATGTAAGTATCTTCCTGAGTCCTTCCCAAATGGTCTCACCTCCCTGGCCTGAACCCGGAGCTGCTGAAGATCTATTTTCTCTTCCTTCTCCCTCATGAAGACAGAGTTGTTTGTTTTTGGTTTGTTTTGGAGGCAGGTATGGAAAATGTCCTGGAAGGGATTGGGCTTACCTTGTGGAAAGAGCAAGATCGGGAGGTAGACAGATCGGGACCTCATCCTATTTCTGTCCACTTACTGCCACCTACATGGTGCTGCACGAGTGAGTTGTCTCCTTGAGCCTCTGTTTCTCCATCTGTAAAGGCGACGTGTTACTGTGACGATTAAACTGTAGCACCCATAAACAACCCAGCACGGTACCCATAGCAGAGCAGATACTCCGTTGGTGGTTTTCTGCCTCTCTCCTAAATCCCCTGCCCCGCCCTATGGACCAAGTATCTTTGCTGTTCCAGATTGTCCCCATAATTGTCCCCTAAACATAGTGATAACCCTGCTGCCCCCCAGGGGGTCCCAGTTTAATTTCTGAAAATTCTTTCCAACTCTTTGGAAAAGTATATCTGCAATTCATATTAAAAATTTCCAAAATATTTTATTCTGCATGTCACTCTTCTCTGCTTTCATGAAGGTTAGCAACATTAGTGCCTGAAAACGCCAGGCACTATAGCTGGGTGATGAACTTAAAGTATAAAGTCTTTTTGTTTGTTTGTTTTAATATGTAACTTGTTTCCATTTTAAACTATAGACCTTATATGTTTTTAATATGATCTCCTGGCTTTAAAGCTAGCAACTATGTACTTTAATTCTTGCCGTGTGCTTATCATTGTGTTGGGTACTTTGGGGAGGGTTACTTTTTATGAAGCCCCTCTTTGGGGTATAGCTTAATTGGGAGTAACAGATGCCTTCCTAAATGAGTCAATGTAAAATAGAATATTACTGAGCCAAAATGAATAGTGGAGACAATCAGTTATCTTAAGGGGTTCCTAGAGAGAAGGAATCAACATATATTTTTAAAGAAGAGAACTGGTGACAGTATAATTAAGAGCTGTATGTATGTTATATACTCAAGTCGTGAAGGAATTCAGAAAAAGAGAAAATGGGATCGGGAGTAGGTAGAAGATGCTCTGTGAAGAGGGTAAACTGAGCAGACCCTTGTTGGAGGTGGTCTCTCATCTGGAAACAGCCCTTTCTCGTGGCCCCCACTGCTCAGGTGCCCCCAACCTCCTCATCTTCTCTTCTGCTCTTAGCATGAGTCGGCTGCCCGTGCTGCTGGCCAGCTCCCATTGCTCAAAAATGTGGCCCTCCACATAGTCTGCACTTTTTTCCATTCTTGTCTTATGCTGCCCCAAAGTCTCCCAACTAGAGTTTGACTTAGGTTGATAAGAATCCTCCTAAAAAGTCACATATTCTAATGCAGCACAGACACATTAATGTAAATTAGCTCGATCCATTTTTTCTTATGCCTAGGTGAGATGGATTAGAAATAATTTTGTAGCGTATACCTACCTATTCAGGGATAAGGTAGACCTGGGATGGAGAATTGAACACAGGTGGGCAGGGGGCGTGGGCACGGTATATGAACAGTGTGAGCTCAGTTCTTCCTTGGGGAGGCAGGCCCTGGTGACAGAGAGGGGAGTGCCAGAGAAAAAGTTGGGTCAATTAAAATAAAAAACTATTTTATCTTTGGGCCTAGGAAAGAAAATAGAAATTTTCATATGCCTAACTGGTGAAATAGGAATGGTCTACTTTTTGGAAATAGACCATTTTTAAGTAAAGGGTTCTGATAAGTGACTTCATTAGATAGAGAAGGGATTTGAGAGCACAAGCTTGTCCTTCTTGCTACTTTGCCCACCTTCCAGTCTCCTATTGTCCCAGGCTCACCCTCGAATATGCGCCACCTGCTCATGTGGGAGAAGTTACTCTTGTGGCTGAGTAAGGTCGCCTTCATTTCCCCCACATTTTGTCTCCTTGATACACAGTATAGAAATAAATTTCACCTTAATAAGATTAAAGCGTTAACTCTAGTAAAGTAATTGGGTTGGCCAAAAAGTGCATTTAGTTCTTTCCATAAAATAAAAGACACATTTTTTATTTTCACCAATAACTATTGATTTGGATATTTTGAGTATGTCTGCTATCTCCCTCTATTGGCTTCTAGTGGGTAGAGGCCAGGGGTGCTGCTAAACATCTTCCAATGCATAAGACAGCCCCACAGCAAGGAATTATTTGGCCAAAATGTCAGTAATACCAAGAAACTTCACAAACCACTTTTGACATGTTTGATCAGTCACAGCACCGTCTCCATACACTGCAGGAATCTTCTTTTTGTATGTTTCAGTTGCGTTTTTACCTTTCTTGAAATAATAAAGCATAATATGCTGAAAATGTTACATATTCTCTTCCATCTTCAATATTAAAATGGCTGCACAAAAGTTCACCAAGTTTGATAAGTTTCTTTTTAATGCATGCTGGTATGACAGCTGTCACAATACAATCTAACAAAATTGTTTTGAATGAAGTTAAAGATAACTAAGTACTACTAGAGCCACCGTATGGAAAAAAACTAAATGAACTTTTTGGCCAACCCAGTATTTTGCTTTAATAAGATTGTTTACTGCTGACCATAGCTTTTTTCCAAAAGAGTCACAAGCCAATTCAGTGTTCTAAAAAAAACTAATGGGATAAGTGGAAAAAGATACATCAAGGAGCAAGCACAACTTAATTTTTGTTCTGCCTCTCCTTATAGCTCCCACATTCATATAACTAAGACTTGAAGGGAAATTACCACTTTTATGTATATTCAAGGGTCACATAAGTGCTGGAAGCAAATGAATTAATCAAAAAATGGCTTCATTCTAAAACAATGAAGCAAACAATTTTTCCCCCTCTGACCACAAAGTCTGCTTTGAGTAATTTGTACAATAGAGGATCATCTGTAGCGGGGTTGGGGTGATCCTGAATGGCTCTATCTCAAACCACTGCTTTGTGTTCAATATAAAGTCGAGAAAAAATTTATAGTCAATTAAAAAAAATGGTTAAACTCCATTAAAAACTTTACATTTATTTTGGGTAACCCTAAATTGGTTGTTTTGGTTTTGGCTTTTATAGACGTGTTGGTGATTTTAAGTTTATTATAAGAATAGTCCTCAATAATGAGATTGCATTAGTGTGATCTGCTATTTTAGCCTGTGTTCCTGTATTAAAAAGAAGACTTTATAATAATAATAAAAAACCTCAAAACCAGCAGCTCTCTAGAGTAGATTAAATGTCAGTAAGTAAACTGTGAGGAGTTTCTCATTGTATTCAACCTGTCCTGTCAAGTTCATATTTGTGTCCTGCCTCTAGTCCCCAGGTCCCAAGGGCAGGACCAAGTCATCTTTATCTCTGAAGGCCTATTTCCAGGCATTAAGGAGAAAATGTTTTCACTTCTACCAATGAATGAATAAATAAATGTATGATGTTTCTGCCTCTCTGATTCCTGGCTGAACTCTGTACTTACTGTATTTTATGTATGTGTTTTATATCATTATATAATCTGATTTTTCTGTTGTAACTCCAGTCTTTGGGAAGATAGGAAAGTAAAACTACTATTACTCTTAAAAACAAAAACAAAAAACTAAAATATATTTGGGATCTTTGTGATATGGTGGATCTTTTTCTTTTTTCCTCTTAAAGACTTGTAGAACTCAGACACGTGGTGCCTAATACATATACAAGGGGGAGACCACACTTTAGTGGTACTGTAATTCTTTCTGTCTTCTATTGTTGTTTACCTTAACAAGTTCACTTCATTTTTACCAGCATCATGATGCTTT
The DNA here is from genome assembly GCF_987537825.1 of Furipterus horrens. Lineage (NCBI taxonomy): Eukaryota > Metazoa > Chordata > Mammalia > Chiroptera > Furipteridae > Furipterus > Furipterus horrens. The sequence goes on from NW_028327181.1 coordinate 67,279,230, forward strand.
TGTATAGCTTTGTACACTTTGTTGAATATGTCTGCCTTCATACAGCAAATCCAGTGACTAAGCTTGTTTAGATGGGTGCTATCGTTTTTTAAATCTGCATTTATTCTGTGGTATCCCAGGCCACGGAGATACCCAACCAGCACTCTTGGATTCAGTCTAGGGGTGTAGCAGGGTTCAGGGCCCCTGCTGTTGATGGGACACTGAGCAGCTTTGCTTCTCCACGTTGGGGTTCCAAGGACTTTTTGTTTCAGAAAAAAATGCTATCACATTGAAAAAATGGTTTGAAAACCACTGGTTTAGGTGATTGTTTTCCAGATGGCTTTTACCCTTGTAAACACACACACAGAGATTCGTTCCCAACTAAAGTGATTTGAACTCTGGCAGTGCAGTCTGAAATAATGAGCGAAGGAATTATCTCAGTTATCCAAACTTCCACTTGGCTATATACCACATAGTGTGCGACTTAAACAATTTATTTCAGTTTTCTGAGCCTCTGTTGACCCATCTTAAAATGGGATTGGTCCCAACATTACAAGGTTATTTCATTAAATGAGATGATAGGTGGGTTGTTTATGGTTCTTAACACATCAAGGGCATTCAAATGTTAATGCACCCTCATTTTTGCTCCTTAAAGAGAATATGAAAAATATGATCTAATTTATTTTCTTAATGACTTAGATCATCATGACTATAGTTTTCAATGATTTTTTCATGCCCTTGGGATTTATGAGATATATGTAATGTTTTGTCTGAATCAAGTTTAATGATTTACTGTTTTAGAGCATATGGGTACCTTTCTGTGGTCTCGTGAGTGTACCTTCCTGTGAAGTCTCTCTCCCTTCTTAATTTACAAATCTGACCTGCTCCGGATGAGCCCACAGAAGGGAGCGTGAAGAAGTAGTTAATGTGTTCTGATGAAGACCGAGGGGTTGTCTGGTTGTCTTGGTTGTCTGCCAGTGATAGGACAGGAGTTTTGAGAGGTCTGGTTTTTATCTTTCCTGCTCAGAGGTATGTTTCAATGGCTTTGGCGTGTTTGACTGAAAAGGCATGTAGGCCAAGGCTGAGTTCTAAGCAGGTAAAGTGCTACTCTAAAACCTATTGCTCTCCTTGGTATTTGAATTATTTGTGTAGTTGGAACAGATCAAAGCATGCTAAGTGGGTTTTTCCACACTGTGTGCCCTTTATGATTATTTGTTGATTTGTAGTGGGCAGCTGCTGTTGGCAGAAGCTGTAACTGTTTGCATCCCTGCCTCTTAGGTTCCGCTTTTATCTGAAACCTTTACTGAAATGGAACCTCCTCTTTAACTTCTTGATTTATCCTAGGCAGAGGGTTCTCAGATTTGGCTCTGTATCAGCATTCCCCAGCTTTAAAATTCTACGGAGTCCCTGGACTCTACCACTGGGTGTCCTGATGGATTAAGGCTCATCATGCCCAAGTGATTCTTGTGCGCATCTGGGTGGGAGCCACCATCACTCGACAGCTGTGTTCTCTTAAAGCTAAGCGGGGTGTGGCTACCGTGTGAGCTGACTGATATATTAACGAATGTAGCATAACTTACCCAGATAATCAGTGTTCTTAGTTCTGTGATGATTATTGAATCTAATTACTTAATAGTCCCACTTTCTTCTTTCAACACATTTTCTGTTCTTTCACCCTTTGGTTCGAGTTGTGCACTTTTGGCATACTCTACATTATTTCTTTCACCAGATTTCTCCATGCAAAAAAGTACCATCATCTTTGTTAATGCTTTAATGTATTTCCTTATCTTTTGTACATACATAACTATATATTTTAAAATTTAGAATCATCCTGCGTATCAAGGTATAATTTTGTAAACAGTTTTCTTATATAATGTAGTGTGTCTGAAGCATTCTTCCATGTCACTAAGTCACCTTTGAAAGCATGATGGCAGCCATGCCTTCATTCTTCCCTGGGAATGCAGGGACAACCCAGACAGACCTGGTTTCTTCTCCCACGGAGCTGAGAAACGAGCTGGGGAGACACATAAAACTGGTCAGCAGCAGGAGAACGAGTGTGGGCAGTGACGTGTAGAGAGGGAAAGAGCAGGGCTCCTCGTCAGGGAAGCGGCAGCGGCGTGTGTGCGGCGTGTGGGCACGCCACAGAGCAGGCATCTTGTGAGGAAGTGGCTTCGAGATTAGAAGGGTAAGGCATCTGGGGGAGGGGGAGGAGACAGGTGTGTGGGGGAATCAGATAGGGAAGGGTGGTGCAGGCCAGGCAGAATCACGAGAGAGGGAGAGAGGAGGGACAGACAGTTGGATGGATGCCTGGTGTGTTTCAGAAACTAAGTCTCCAGGCAGAGTGGGGCAGGTGATGATGGAGCACTAGTCAGGGACAGCTTTGAAAGGGTCTTGGAGAAAGAAGGGTTCAGACTTCAAGTCCACAGGGAAGTGATTGAAGAACCTGACACAGCACCTGTCTTGCCACCACTTCAGAGCCGTAGCATGCTTTTACTTATCTGGGCTTCCTTTCACTTAGCCGCCAGAACTCCCCAGGTCTGCTGGCTGTTGGAAGTGTTTGTTTTTGTCAAATTGGTGAGTGGAGTGTGGACTTGGCAATTGGTTTCTACACTTTTCCTTTAGTGATAGTAAATGCAAATAGTCCTGTCTCGGTCTATAGCATAGCAAAGCAGTTTTTGGAGTAGGCAGCCCAAGAGCAGGGTTTTGTTGATTTGAAATAATCTCTATAATGACTAAGTAGACTACCACCGATTTTCAGTGGCTTTTCCTCCCCGATTTTATGCATCAAGCAGTAAAAGAAGTAAGTCTCTGAGTCATAGAATGTGTATGCCAGGAAGGAACATTGAAGTTCTCTCACTGGTGTACAGATGCATGAAGTTAGGAACACAGTAAGCATGTGGTTTGTCCAGGATTCTTCACTAGTTCAGTAGCACAGTTATTACTGGAGCAAAAATCTCCCGTATGTTAGCTCCGTATTTATACTACTTTTCCTCTCTTCTTAGTTGTATTCCTTTGCAATCAAGTAGCAATTCTCTAACTTCCTTTCTTATTCCCCACTGGAAACAAACTTACTTAAAACGATCTGAACAGGTTGAAACAATGGAAAAGCTAACAATGTAAACAATGAATAAATCTCGCGTTCCCTACTGAAGGGCAACAATGTAAGATCAAAGTAACATTGTAAGAGCGCCAAAGAGGAGGGCTTTCGTCGTCTCTATCGTATGTCCACCTGGCCTCTATCAGGAACTAAAGAGACTTGGGAGTTCCCCTCAGGCCCATCCCACCTCTGCCAGAGGGGTGAACAGCTGCCATATCACCCTGTGTCAGTTAAAATGCTGTTACAGGCTGCCACTGAACAAAAACCTGACCAGAAGGAAACATAACTCACACAACCAGAAATCTAGTGGTTATAGAGGCTCTGGCTCCACTAGTCTGTGATGATTATCTCAGCCCTGCCCTTCCTGCACTAATATCAACCTCGGGCTGGTGGAAGGTAGTTCTAGGCATGTCATCCAAACACAGTGACCTCCCTGGGAAGGAGAAGGAGCCAGCTGCTTGTCTTGTGCTTCTTGCTTAGGAAGCCCTTAGAAGACTTCCTTTCATTTCATTGGTCAGCATCTGGTCACATGCAAATTACTAAACCATGGCCCCCAGGAATGTGGTTAAATGTGGTTATCGTGATTGATTTAGAATAGTCACAGGCTGAAGATAGAGTTCACTTTTTCTGAAGCACATGATTATATGGAAGGGAGTAGCTAGCTACCTCAACAAAACCTGATTCTTTTGAATTTTAGGGGCAGAATATTAGAGTGATTTTTAAACAAGCTTTGTAGACAGAATGGGGTTCATTCAGAAAACAATGGTCAGTGTGATGAGGGCATTTGAAACTATGTCACTATAAATGACCAAAGGGACAAGACTTAGGATGCAGTGACTCTGGTGTGTTTTCCAGTGCCACCAAGCAACTCTCTAGTAAGAAACAGACACCAGCTGTTTTTTACACATTTAATGTGCACAGTTTGGTATTATCTACATGGAGATAGTAGGTCAAGGGCTCAGTCCTGCAATACTGCCCCTTCTTCAGGCACCAGTCGCAAATCCAGGTTGTCACCTGTGCTTCTGACCAACCAGCCATAAATTGGAGGTTCCCATGACCCCCTCCTCAGGTTTGATTCATTTACTAGAGTGGCACACAGATAGCAACATCGACTTATGTTTACCAGTTTGTTAGAAAGGATCCAGACAAACAGCCAGATGAAGAGAGACATAGGTCCAGGTCGGGACATCCTGAGCACAGGAGCTTCTGCCCATCCGCACTGTGGACTATTATAAATCAAACTGAAAGAAAAAGGTTCTGTATGTACGCCATGATAATATGAGATATTTAATGAAATAGGTTACAATAGGTATAATTCCATGTTAATAGAGAGGTGAATGACATTCCTTCTGCTTTAAAACAAAAAAAAGGGGGGGTGCAAGATGATCCAGGGGGATCTTGCTGTGCCAGAAAGCAAGCAAGTCCTCCAAGAAAGGAAGGAAATGTGAAGATACAGAAACCAGCTTGAAGGAGCTCCCACTAGCTACCTCTGGGTCAGTTTGAGCATCAGATTGAAATAGGGAACCACGAATCCAAACTTACATGAACTAATAAATGAATACCTTGAAATCTGGTGAGGAGTGAGAAAGTTACTTAGTATCTGCCCACAACATGCTCATTAATTAATATCAATGAAAAAAAGGAATATTGTCACAGTGGAGGAGACAGGCAGACGCTACCTTAGTAAGTGACAACAAGGAACAGAATCAGTAATGGGACAGATCAGCATGCATACCACATGAACAGATGCAGTGAGAACACAGCATCCCTGTGACAGTCATGCTAAAGATGCATAAGCTAGACCAAACCATAGGAAACATCTGGCAAATTCAATTGAAGCACATTCTACAAAATAATTTTCAAAAATGCTGAGTTTGTGAAAATCGAGGCAATATTCTAGAATGAAGGAGATTAAAGAGACATAACTAAAGGGTGAAACATGGTTCTGACCTGGATTCTTTTGCTGTAAAGGACATTATTGAGGGATTTGGTGGAATTTGAGGTTTGTAAATTCACTGTTAGTAAATGGATCAGCTGTTAATTTCTTGGTTTGGTCATTATGTTGTGGTTCTGTAGGAGAATGTCACTGTGTGCAGGGAATACTCACAAATGGGTGGTAGGTCAGCAAGTTACTACTCTCAAATAGTTCAGGAAGAAAGGGGGCACTTGCAACTTTTTTGTAAGTTTGAGGTTGCTTAAACGCAAAGCAACTGCTCCCTAGACATCAGATGGGTTCCCAAAGGATGTAGTAAGTCTCTGGTCATGAGATATATTGCAATAGAAGTGGAAAGTTCACTCACTGAACTTGGGTCTTTCTTAGGGAGACCCTGAAAGGCTTCTTGCGCTGTAAAGGGTTGCTGTGCATCTGGAAGATGCATCTACGTGGCCTCCAAGTCCCAGATTCTAAGATTCTGGGTACCTGTGCACATATTTTAAAGTAACAGTTGAATTTATTAAATTATGGTTATGCCGTTAGTTATTACAAATCAGAGGAGATTGATCTCTGATATCAATCAACAGGTGTTATTTAAAACTGTTTCCTAGATACTGTATATACTAAGGACTGTATGCAACTCCCTATAAGAAGTTAATGATGTAATTGGGTAAAGGGGGCATTGAAACAGTATATGACCCCCCATAAAGAAGTATATAATAAGTACCAAATTGTCGGTACCAGTGCTCTACAGTTCAGACCAGAAGGTTGTTTCCGTAGCTTTGGTGATGAAGGGAGGGCCTTTATAGAGGTGTAGTATTGGGCTGGGTGTTTGGAATGAGTAAGACTTAGGTATGCATGAAGTAAGAATGGCCGGGAGAACATTCCATGTACAAGTGCCTCTGTAAATGGCAGGATGTGTCAGGGACAATGGAAGACTAGTCTGACAGGTTTGGAGGTTTCATCTAGGAGAGCTCTGCTTCAAATGCCGTATTGCTAGAGAGATAGGACTAGTTTCCATAAAAGGAAAATGAGATGGAAACTGCAAATCATTAGTTAGATTTTTTTTTTTTTTTAATCCTCACTCGAGGACATGTTTTTATTGATCTTAGAGAGAGAGGAAAGGGGAAGGAGAGAGAGAAACATCTATGTGAGAGAGAACAATCAGTCGCCTCCAGAGCAATCAGTTGCCTCCTGTATGCACCCCAAGAGGGGATAGAACCTGCAAGCTAGGTAGGTATGTGCCCTAATCAGGGACCAAACCCACAGCCTCCTGGTGTATGGGATGATGCTCCGACCAACTGGCCCGCACTATGTGGTTTTTAATCAGATCCATTCATTCATCTCTTTGAATCTATTCACTCTTAGAAGATAGGTGTTGTACTCATATGGATGCGAAACATGTATTCAGAGAGAGAAAATAACTTTCTTGAAGTTACATAGCTAATTGAGACAGTTTGAATTTAAAACCAGATTGGTATGAGTTCAAAGCCCATTTCTACTACCCCAGCTGCCTTTTACACTTGGAAGGGGACAAAGGGCAGTGATACAGACTGGAGTACTGACTACATGTGTAGACTGTAGGAAAAAGGAGAACGTCTCTCAATACATTCTGTCACGTTGAGATTGAGGGGCACATGGGATGTGCCTGTGTGATGCAGATGATCAGAAAAGAGCATGAAGTCTGAGAAAAGGGCCAAGGACTGAGCCCTGAGGGCCGCCTCCATTTAAGCGACAGCCAGAAGAAGCATGTTAATGGGATCATGAAGAGGAGCATCCAGAGAGGTTGGGAAAAAACAGGAGAGCGATAAAACAGAAGTCAGGAGAAGGCGGGGTGGGCGACAATGTTGGACACTTCAGAGACATCAAGATGAGGATGGAGAAGTGTCCTTTAGGTGCAGCGTCGAGGGCACAGGTGACATCAGTGGGAGCGATTGCAGCGGACGGGTAGAGGTGGGAAACAGCTGTCATGGCTGGGCAGGGGTGGGGTGGGGTGAGGCACTGGAGACAGCGGGGGGCAAGGCTTCCCGAAGTTTGCTCTGAAGGAAAGGAGAGAAGGCTGTAGCTACGGGAGGTTGTAGGTGGGTATTTGTTCTGTTACTTCTAAGTCTGGGGCGCTGAGGTGAGTCAGGGGTGATGGGGAGGAGGCAGGACAGAGACATGTGAGGGGAGAGGGTCTGATGCAAAAGGTGAGACCCCTCGGGGAGAGGGGGTGCCCTGGCACCAGAGCCGCAGTGCAGAGCAGGCTGGGGAGGAATGGAGGTGCCCGTGCTGTTGTCTAAATTGCCCCCCCCCCAACTCCCTGAAAGTCCTGTGTGCCTGTGTGAGGCGGTCTCACTCACCACCGCTTCGCGGCATGGCCCACACCATTTCCGAAAACATCCCCCATGAATAGCATGGGTAAGCACTTCTGAATGATGGCAACTAAAACATTCTGTTTAAAGTTGTTCAGTTCAGTGCTGTGTCTATAATGCTGTTTGTTCTGAAGGACCCTCCGTAACCAGGGGTGTGAAAGGAGGAAGGGGGCTGAGAATGAACACGCTCGCAGGCGAGGAAGGCTGGCCCCGCAGACCGCCGTGGCGTGGAGCCAAGGTGTGCCAGCGCCTCGGTCGCACGCAGAGCGGTCCGCGCCGCACTTTCCTGCGCCGCCTGTGCTTGCAACACGTGTTGCTTACGCTGTCACGGCCTCTTTTTCAGTTATTTAGCTTGGGCTCTGCAGGACTGTTTTGATCTGTAAGAGTTGACAGAATGTCTTTGAATGAATGATAGGACGTATGCGGTGTAGAAATAAAGGCAGGGCACTGTATTAGCTGTTAAGGTGCGATGAGGAGGAAGAGCCGAAACTCAGGAAGAGCACACGCCGCCTCCAGTAGTGGGATGGAAAAGTAAATTGTGGTATTCATTCGATACAATAACCAGATAACAAAAATGAATGCATTCCAGCTACATGTGTCAGCATGAATTAATATCACAATCATAACATTGAGCCCAAGAAGGGAGACACAAAACAATACCTACCCTGTGCTTCCATCTATATAAAGGGAAGAACAAGCAGCACTAATCTGTGGTGTCAGAAGTCAGGACAAGGGTTATTTCTGGAGAGGAGGGAGGGGGCAGGGATAGGAGGGGGCTAAAGGAGGGGGCTTCCGGGGCTGCGGGTGTAACCTTCTTACACAGAGTGTCACAGGTGTGCTCACTCGGGTCACTCATCAAGTTGTGCGCTTCCGATGTGCGCACTTCCTTATGTGCGTCTGTCATACTAAAGTAAGAATGTGTTTTTAAAAAGACAACGAGGAGCCTTCAAAGAAATGGTTGAGGAAGCAAGTGTAAAAGTCAGCAAGCAAGGAAGAGTTGCTGGAAGCCCTTGGACCCTCTGAATGCCATCATAAACCTCATGGTGGCCAATGAGGATTAACCAACAGTTCTGTTAACATCAGCTGAAGGTATGTCATTACCTCAGTGGATCCACAGAGACTGGAAGAGCAGCTGCCAAATATGGGAGGTATGGATGTGTGTGAGGCAACATTCACGCACATGCACATGCATTGGTCCATCATGCTATTCAGTGGATTCAGCCAGTGCACTCATACCCAGCAAAGTGCTGCAACTCCCTGCCCCCGATTCACGTGTCCTGTAGCTGTGGTTAGAGGCTTTATTGTGCCTTTATTGTGCCTCTTCGACCTTTACCCTGTATTTATGACTTTTCTTCAGATTAGTTTCTGATTTCATTTTGAGTTTCAGATGCCTTCAAGACTTGTACATTTATGGGATTTTTTTTTTTTTTTTTTGAGGGGGATGGGCAGGGAGGGAGAAAGAGGGAGAGAAACATCAATGTGTGCTTGCCTCTCAAACGCCCCCGACCAGGGACCTGGCCCTCAACCCAGGCGTGTGCCCTGACCAGGCATCAAACCTGCGACCCTTTCATTCGCAGGCCGGCGCTCGGTCCACTGAGCCACACCAGCCAGAGCTTTGGGATGTTTTTAATCCCAGGGTCTGCTTAACTAGCTCAGCTGGTCTGCTTGCAGGAAGTGCAAACTAATTCTGATATTAGTTTGTCAAATAAAATTAAATCTTTCAACCACTGCATAAAGTATATAGTGTATTCCAAGGTGAAGTAAGAATTATTTTTGGATAATTCGTTGTTTGCAGTTGACTTCATCAAGGATTTCCTCCTTTAGTCCAGAAGAAACTGAAATCGATTTCCTTAGATGGTCAGGTTCTTCACATTCAGGTTTATTTCAGGTGGAACTTTGCTTTTTTTGGAGGAAGGTAACTCACTTGTGAGGAATTTTAAATAGTTAAGCAAGGAAGAAATCTGTTTTTCAAAGTTTTGTAAATTTTCAGTAGTCTTAACTCTGTCAGGATTCATTTTTTATCTCTTTGTAACCCCCTGTAGGTTAGATCTTTATGATAATTCTCATTAATAAACTAAAATTCCCATGCATTTGGAAGGGACAGAAAAGAAACTCTGCATTAGGTGAAAATGAGATTTATTTTTCTTTTGTTTGGACTGATTCCAGTAGTTGGCATTGCTAGTAAAAAGAGTATTTGACTTTTTTTCTTTTTAAAGAACTAAGCTAATTTTTGCTTGTATTTGAAATCAGTAGCTATGAAAGGTGATTTTCAAACATATGCCTCACAAAGAACAAAAAAAGAAAAAAAAAAGGCTGAGAGAAAACTTAATAATTAAGCTAAAAACTTGCATACTTTAAACATCACTGCAAGATAACTGTGTAAACTAAGGCAGATAGCACACTTCATAATGTTGAACTTCTTGTTCATTTCAATAATTTATTGAGTAAATTTACCATCTTGTATATATATTAATTCTTAGAGCATTTGTTCAGTTATGTGAAAAAAAATCAATAACTTGTTCATCTATTCTGTACATTTTGTTTGTGAATTAAACCATTTTAAGCATTTAGCGCATTTAATTATTCACCAACTACATGAGGGGGGACCCCAAAAACAAAATTTATGTATAAAAATTATGTATTCTTACATGTCTAAACTTCAGTCACCTTCAAAGTACTCTCCATTTGGGGTAATACACCTGTTGAGATGTTTTTTCCACTGCTTCAAACATTTTAGAACCCGTCGATTTTGGTACTTTTTAGTGCTTCTACCAGTTTCACCTCTTCCACATCAGCAAAACATTTCCCTTCGAGGACTTTTTTTATTCAGGGAACCAACAAAAAAAAGTCACTCGGGGTGAGATTGGGTGAATAGGGAGAGTGGGACACAGGGGTCATGCCATTTTTGGTCAAAAGTTGCTGAACACTCAGCTGTGGTGTGAGCAGATGCCCTCGTAAATCATCCATCGTGAAATGGGCAAACGCGTTAAGTCTTCAAAAAAAATTCACTAAAGCTGAACGCAGCCTCTCACAACACTACCCTCTGGTACACTGATACACATGGGTTCCTAGAACACTCACCTAGTGGGGGAAGCCGGTACTACAAGGGGCCCATCCCCCAGAAGATAATTCCATTTCTTTGGGTCCCCCTTGTATGCTATGTTTAAAAGATACAAAGAGGAAGAGAACCCAATCCATGCCCACATTTAACCTACCTCTGGAGGGAAAGACAGATATGGACATATTTACAGCAGTGGGATCCATGCCGTGACAGAGGTCTGGCTGGCATGCTACAGGCACTAGAAGAGGACACATCTCACTGTTGGGGCGTGGAAGCAAGGGAACCTTTCCAGGGGAAACGTTGGAATAAGGATGAATAGGAAGTTGACAAGTAGACATGGTGAAAATAAGTTCATGAAGTCCCATGCTCAGGATTTTTTCTTTTATTTTGTGGTGATAGGGACCCATTGAAGGATTTTAAGTGGGGAAATGATCAGATTTACATGTTAGAAAAATGACTGGTATTATGAAAGTGTTATACAGGATGTGACGAAAGTAGGTTTATAGTTGTGAATCTGTGAATCATGGAGTTTATTCTTGCGTTACTGTTTTTTAATTATTGGATTATTTTCCATAGGAACACTTCTAAACCTACTTTTGCCCCACCCAGTATCATCACGTGGCGGAGGCTAGAGGTCGGAGGAGCAGTTAGGAAGTTACTGAAAGCATACAAGTGGGAGTCTAGTGAGGAAGTGGAAAGAGAGAAGGAGGCATGGTTTTTATGCCTATTGAAGAGCTAGAGCTGACTGGCCTTAGTATTTGTCAAATAAAATTTGATTCGATATCAATGGAGCAAGAGTCTAGGCTGACTCACCTACTTACCCAAAGTAGGAATTTGGGTGGGGTCATTGGTGCTATTTACCAAGATTAAAGTACAGGAGACTTGGAGTGTAGGATGGAAAGTAAGACAACAGACCAACCATAGCCTTGAGGCTGTGCTTCTTAGGAGCCGTCACACAGAGCTATCTAGAGGCCACATGGAGGCACAGTCCGAAAGCTTAGAGGGGTGATGTGCACTGGGGACCCAGGGTCAGAGTCAGCTGTGTGTGATGGGATTTGATGCTTCTTGGGCATAGGAGATTCTTTACCTATTGGAAAATGTGTAAAGTGAGAAGGGAAGGCAAACACCCCCTTCCAAAAGAGTTTGGGACCCACATTGAATTTGTTTCTTATACTTATGTTTTCTTCCCTCTCCACATGTCCATGATCCTTGTGCAAAACTTGGAAAGTACAGAAATATATCAAGACAGTAAGGTTCACCCCTAATTCAATTCTCATTTCCTAAGAAAATCACTGTTAACATTTGGAATATTTCCTTTTAGATTTTTTCTTAGGCATATACTTTTTACACAATTTAGATACCACTGTATTGACAATTTTGCATCATATTTTTTCCATTTAACATTAGTTCAAGCATAATATCTTATTAAAAATATAAATAGCATTGCATTTAACATTTCTGTGCAAGGATTATTTCTCCTTTTATGATTACAGTGTTTTCTTAGCATGGATTCCTAGAGGTAGAATAACTTTGTTAAAAGATATGAACCAATGTAAAGCTTTACATTTTATTAAGTGTTTTTCAAAATGATTGTTTTGAAATACAGTATTCCCTCACTTATTGTGGGTATTATGTTGTAGACCCTATCGCGATAGGTGAAAATCCGTGAAGTAGGAACCTTACATTTATTTTAGTATTTATATATATTTTAAGGCTTTATAAACCCTTCCCACACACTTATAAACCATTCCCAGTCCCTTATTAACCATTCCCACCCCCTTATTAACCTTTTCCACACTTTTATAAACACTACTTATGTTCTTAAACATATTCTACACTCTTAAACCTACGTAACTTTAACAACATATGTATACAGTACCGCAAAATCCCGCGATATAGCAAAAAATCCGCGATAAGTAATTAAATATAACATTTTTAAAAATCCCGTGATACAGTGAGGCCGCGATAAGTGAACCGCAATAGAGAGAGGGACGACTGTATCTACTCCCATTGACAGACGGCTCTAACATCTAAGTGTTTTCTTGGAGGAAGAGTCAATAAAAGAAACAGATGAACCAGAAAGTAACGATATAAGAGAAAACAGAGGAGAGCGTTTCTAGAAGGATGCCTCAGGTCCCATCAGCAGAGGGTGGATGGATCCATTGGGTTGGTGACTGGAGGAATTGGGATAAGCTAGGGTGTTACCAGGTTACAGTGAGCGGAGAAATGGATGAAGTGGGTGTGACTTATTCCAGACTCATGGCTGCGAAGAGCAGGAAAGAGCGGGTTATTAGGTAGAGGAGCTGCAGATCTGATAGAAGGTGTTTGTGTGGTGATTGCAGGTGTTTGTGTGGTGATTGCAGGGGCGGAGGGAGGTATAAGGGGGTTAAATGGTAATAGGAAAAATACAATAAAAAAATTTTTAAAGGTGTTATATTGTTTATTTTTAAAGATGGGTGAGGTGTACATAGGTGTATTTGTGGGACTTGGAGATGCTGGAAGAAGTGAGAGAGGATGGGGTCCCGAGCTCCGGGGCCACCTCTTTTTCTGGGACAGAAGGAAGGGTGCTCAGGATGGGAGTGCATGTAGGTAAGCTGGTAGGAAATTGGAGTAGCTTCTGTCTAATAGATTTTATTTTTCTCTGTGAAATAGAAAGCAAGACATTGATTTAGAGAGAAGGGAGTGGTAAAACCAGCTTGAGGGGTAGGTGAACAGGTTTACCTTCTGATGCCATCATGGTCAAGGCAGCAGTTTAAGGACAACTGTGAAGATCACCAAGCAATGTGAAAAGGTCTTCTGAGGTTGAAAACCACCAATTTGTAGAGTTTTCCATCTGTCAATCTGGAAGAGTTCTCTGGCGATGCTTAGCAGCCCAGGTGCAGGGCAAAAGCAAAGTAATCAGTTGGTCATCTGAAAAACAAAAGTTCCTTACAAGTATATTTCAGTAACTTTAAAGTTAGCACAGGGAGATTTATTCTCTCGTGAATGAACAAAAAAAAACAGAGATTGACTCCCATGTAATCTGTGGATCTGACCTTGATGCTACTCTGTTCCCTTTGAATTCATTAATGCTTGTAGTTAAGATTTAGAAAAGTTGGTAATAAAAAAAACGAGAAAAAAGTTGGTAAAAGAAAAGTTGGAATAGATAGGATCTTAAATAAGAAACAGGGTACATAAGATTGAGTTGGGGGAAGCAAAATGAAAAAGACAGCTTTGCTATGTTATTGGAGGTGTGGTAATGATTTGGTCAGGGAAAGTTGAGAGAAACAGTGAAAGAGAAGACAATAGGGCATGTCCAAAAGCCATTTAGTTATTGTACTGCTATACAATAGCAGTGGATAATTAAAAGTATGGGAAGAATACTTCTTAAAAATTAACATTAATAAAATTGTTTTAAAGAAAATGCTTGCGTCCTTTGATAGTATTGCTATACAAATGGAAGAAGAGTAATAATTGTGTGTTGGGTTAGGGATGGACAATTGTCCATTTAAACATCAGTGGATAATTACTTTTATGAGAAAAGTTCATGTAGTTTGATTCTCTCTTAAAATATTATAAAGAATTTATACCCGACTTACTATTATTTTTTTCCTCTTTCGTGGTTTTGAGTGACATCAGTTTTTGGTGGATTTGTAAACAACCATTCTCAGGAACAGTAGCTATTAAATTGGTTTGAAAGCTGCTCGACAATGATGAAAAATAAATTTTTTCCCAAAAGACTGCAGTAAGACCAATGATTTTTAATGCCAGTAGAAGGCCAGTTTTTACCACAAAAATTTCCCGGTAACCTTTTATGATTGAAAACATATTACTTGCTATTCAAAAACACAGGCAAATTAGTGAGGAGAGGTTCTAAAATAAGCTCAAGGGTTAGACATGTAATTTGCGGATGACATGTCATGATAGTAAAGTATATTTCCTTCTGTGTTTTGTCTTAAACTGTAGAAAGTACATGAAACTCCGCAATTCAGGCTTTAAAGATGTTTTTACAGTGAGAAGATGAGCACACTTGATTTTTCAGGGACTGTTTATTCCAAGTACATACGTCTTACTACCTAATGTTTACTTCTAACAATGTATTTCTTCTCTTACCTTGTAATATATGTTTACATAACTTTGGTACAAAGGAATGTTAGGGAACTTGGCATTGTCTTTGAAATGGTCGTCTAAGAGCCTCTCTGTTACAGGGCTCTTCCCTTAAAGCATGCATTTTAAGGAATAAATATGACACTTGGGACTGCTGTGTTGAATGAGCCTGGCGGCACTTCTTTACAGGAAGGGTTAGGTAGCAACTGCATCAATAGTTCTGGCTGCAAGTAGTCAGTCACTGGTTGATACCACACTGAACAAGAGTGTGTCCTGTTGGGAGCGAGTGAGTCCTGGGGCCAGCACGACTGTCAGAGAGCTCGCGACGGAACATGGTGACTCTTCAAGCAAACCAAAGACCTCTGCCATGTCCAGTGTGTCCCGTTGCCTTGATCACTCTGAGATTGACTACCACAGAACTACATGTTTTCTTAAAGAAGCATAAAGAGAGACGAATTAACTTTTTTGGTAACTTCTTACTTTGACATAATTTAAAGTTTCTGAAAAGTTCCAGGAATTTCCATATACTTTTCACTCGGATTCACCAGTAGTCTGACATTTGCTTTATCACCCCTCCACCACTAACATTTGAGAGGACATTGTGGACATCAAGTCCCTGTCCCTGTTATATATCAATGTGTCTTCTGAGAACAAGCAGAGCCTCTTACATAGCCACAATAAAGATATCAGAAGCAGGAAATTTTATATTGGCTTAGACTATAGTCTTGTACCAAAGTCCTTACTTAGATATTGCCAATTGCCTCCAATAATGTCTTTTATAGCAGTGTTTTTCCTGGTCCAGGATTGATATTATATCTCTTTAATCTCATTTAATCTTAAACACATTAACTGTTTTAAGTGAAATGGAGACACCCTTTTTCTTGCATGCTTTTGTTGCACTCACATCAATTTCAGCATCTTCTCTGAAGCAGAATGACAGGTTTTATACAGCATGTATCATGTAGGAAATACTTGACCTCCATGGCTTATTGGTTGCTACCTGTTTCAGCAGATGAGCTGCTTTCTGTAGAGGCAACCGCTGGTCCTCATTAAGTCTTACTGTATAGGGACGGTTGGGTGCTGAGTACAGTATTAAGCTCAGTACAGTATTAGGCCTGTTTTAGCTGCTATTTCATTGCATTGAAACATTTTGTGTAAGTTCTGATGAGACATTTCCAAAATATGTCCTGCAGCTTATCTTTAGCTGAGGGAAGATGACAAGTTGGCCACCGTCTTTTGCTTAAGCCCAGCAATTCTCTTTCCTCCCACTGGGCTATAATTGTTCTCTGGAGTATGTGAACAAAGCAGCATATGATTGTGATTTCAAAAGCACTTATAACCTTCATCATGTTTGTTCTATTGAAAATTGCACGACAGTTTTCTGTACTGATATTTCATTATTCTGTAAAAGTGTAGCAGTGATGAAATTCTGCTTCCAATTCATACCCACAAGATAGGAAGAATTCCCAAATTGAGGTTTCTCTTTATAGAATCAAGGCCTAAACGGAATCAAATAACTAAGATATTCAGTACAGTTTTTAAAGGGTTATTTTGTTCAATGCTATGATTCTACAAAGATGAGTATTATACTGTCATCTAACCTCTGTATTCTCTCTTGATCATTGAAATTTGTATAAATATTTGGTTGCAAAAGGGTATACAATCTTCTTCCCAAAGTTACCTAGGAATGTACTTTCTTAATATTTATATTATCAGTCTGTTTCCCTTTTTATATAATGATTTGAAATTTTTGATAGTTTTTATAATATAGTTAGTAGTTTTCTTAACTATCACAATTTTAATTTACTTTTGCAAGAATATAGTTTGAGAGAATTTCAGCACATAAAGCAGAAAATTAGATTTTTTGCTTTGTCTGTATTTGCTGATCTGCTGTGCTAATGAGATATAACTGTAATAGTGGTGTGTGTAATCACATTATATACATGCTCTTCTGGGGCAGTGCCTGAGATGATGTTGAACTAGGTATCCTATTCAGCTTTTCAGAGGTGAAGACCAAAGTCCCATGAGGGTGTCACCCTGTCACTGAACTTCTCACCTAGTTTCATTGCAGGCCAGTTTCTGAACCATGAGGCAGGGGCAGAACTAAAATCTTAGTTCTGCTGCAGGAGAAGAGGGTGACTAGGTGCTAGGTGGGCAGTCCCCGGAGTTTGCCATACAACCTGTGTCCCTGTCTGCTGCTCAGTATCTTCTGCACAAACCACCTTTCAGTTACCCTAATTCAGCAGTTTTTTCCCCTATAATTTTTCAGAGATTCATGTCTTCTTAGAGTAAGATCATCAAATAATATTTTCCTTTCTTTCAAGAGGGCACAGCAATGATGCAGAAAGCCACCACATGAGTGGAAAATGTTATTAGAGTAGAAATCATATCATTTCTGTGGTGATGGAAATATTCTATATCTGCTACTGTTCAATACAGAGCCACTAACCACATGTGACTGTTGAGGTCTTAAAATGTGACAAGTGCAACTGAGGAACTGAATTTTAAATTTTATATCATTTTAATTTACTTAAATCGAGATAGCCAGATGTGGTTAGAATCTACCATGTAGAACTGTACAGGCTAGCGCTAACACTCACCAATCTGAGACCCCGGGCACATCACCCACCTCTCCTAACTCAGGCTACTTTTCTTAAAAGTGAGGATTACATTCTCCTGTCCTTTACATAGACTTGAGAACCAGTTAACAGTGTGGATATGAAAGCTCTTTGAAAACCATAAGTTGAAATATAAAATAGCATTATCAGTCTTATGGTACTCCTGTCTCTTTTCATAGCAAAGCTAGAAGCAGCCACATTTTGTTGGTGATCTCAGTCCTATTAATTCTCTTGTTCTACTGCTGATCACTTCTTTTAGAGGGGATAAATCTAGGGTCTGTTACATAAATGGGGAGAGAAAGCAAAATTAAAATAATAGGGTAAATAGAAAAAGGAAGTAAGGTTAAAACAAGTTATTATTGAACTATTGTTGAAGTTTATATTAGCTCCTAGAAAAGGTTTGAAAGTGAAAATTGAAGACAGGTTTTTTAAATGAGAACTTTATCTTTAAAAATAGTATACAGTCCTTATTTTTAAAATGGAATCAAAACAGAAAGTTACAAAAAAGAAAGTAAAAAAACCACAAAAATCTCACCCCCTAGAACAGCCATGTTCAGTGTTTTGCTGTATTCTTCCAGGTTTCCTTTTCTTGTACGTATGTATGTAACTTTAAAAAAACACAAATATGGGAACTTGCTGCTTTAGCCTGCATTTTTCACTTAAAAGTGTATTATTGAAATTTTTACATGTCAATAGATGTACAAGTACTTTAAAATATCTGTAGGTTGCTATTTATACACATAATACAAAATTATACAAAATTAAAAGTTCAAGCATTGCGTGAATATTAAATGCACAAAGAGAAATTCCAAGAATTCACATCCTCCATGACATTATTGTCTGGTGTATATTTCTTCTATCTTTGTACACACAAATATGTATATATGTGTATTAATGCTACTTTAAATTTTATTTTTATAAGAACTAGATCACGCTGTATATACTCATTTTAAACTGGCTTTTTTCACTTAGCATCATGTTTTATACATTTATTTTTATATACTGTTTACTAGGTTATTTAATCAATGTAATGTTGAGCTGATTTTAGTTTTCTGCTAATAAATGTATTATGCTAATGAATCTCTTTGTGTGTATATATATATAATATATATATTATAGGTATATAACTATAATGTGTGTGTGTGTGTTTCTTAGTGCAGATTCCTAGAAGTAAAAGAGGGGGTCAAAGTGTGTAGACATTTAACTTTTTTATAGTCACTGCTAGATTGCTCTGTGGCAAAGGAAGTGGCATTAATTCAACAGAGCATGAAAGTGTCTTCAAAATGGGTATTGCGATATTCATTTAAGGACAAGAAGTTTTATCATTGCTAATGGATTTTTTTCGTATTAATCCTAGTTTTAAATTTAAATAGATGAGTTTAAGTATACTTGTCCTTACGGAATTGTAGATCTCACATTTTGCCTGTAGTGCCTTGATGAAACCCACTGCCTTTTCTTCAGTCTTGATTCCTCTATCTGTAAACTATTGGGTTGGCCAAAAAGTCCTTATGGTTTTTTCCGTAAAATAAAAGACACATTTTTTTATTTTCACCAGTAACTTTATTGACTTGGATATTTTGAGTATGTTGACTATCTCATGCATGGTATAACACTAATTGTTCTCAAATAATAATAATGTCTTGATTTGATTGCTGTTAACTTCAACTGGTCTACCCAATTGTGGAGCATCATCCAGCGAGACATCTCCAGCACGAAACTTTGCAAACACTTTGACATGCTTGATCAGTCACAGCACCCTCTCCATATGCTGCACAAATCCTTTTTTGCCATTTCAGTTGCATTTTTACCTTTCTTGAAATGATAAAGCATAATATGCCGAAAATATTGCGTATTTTCTTCCATCTTCAATATTAAAATAGCTACACAAAAATTCACCAATTTTGATGAAGTTTCTTTTTAAATGCATGCTGATATGACAGCAGTCAAACTACAATTTAACAAAATTGTTGTGAATGAAGTTAAAGACACTAAGCGCTACTAGAGCCATCTTATGGGAAAAAACCCAAACAAACTTTTGGACCAACCCAAAACTTCTTTCTCCCTTATTTTTATATTTTCTATTCCTCTAAAAGGTGGGGGAATAGAAAAGTTGGTGACTTGGGATTTCCTTGGCATACCAAAAACATGACTTAGTGACTAAGAAACAGAAGGCTAGTAGTCAGTGCTGAACATTCCATTTGATTCATTCAGCATTCCATTACTAATTTGGCAGGTTATCATGCCACTTTGAATACATTTTATATAAACATACTTCTCCATTTTCTGCTTAGTCATAGGAGTTTGTTCTGTGTAGATACTCAGTGTGGTGTGTGAACTTTAGAATAAGAAGATGATTATCTACTTTTTGGTTGCCTGCGTACTTTAAATCAAGAATATTTCTGCCCTGGCCAGGTAACTCAGTTGATTAGAGTGTTGTCTAGATAGCACCAGGGTTGCAGATTTGATTCCCGATCAGGGCATGTACAAGAATCAACCAATGAAGGCATAAATAAGTGGGCCAATAAACCAATGTTTCTCCCTCTCTTTCCCTTCCTCTCTTTCTAAAATCTATTTTTTTTTAAGTGTTTAACAAGGCAGAGACCTATTTGTTTTTTTAAGTATTTTTTAGGCTCTAACTATTCACATACACACATTTTTTTAATTGTATTTTTCACACATTTTGGGTTAAACATTGAATTTAGGAAGAATTTCTGTCCTTAAAGAGAATTAGAAATAAAACAAATGATAGTATAAGCATGTGGAATTTTTAAAAGCCGGGGTATTGAAAGAAACAGTGATTTGGGTTAGGTAGAACCTTGGAGAGCTTCCTAGTAGAAATTGGACACTTATCAAAATTTTGAAGGTGGTGAGATTTTGCAGTCTGGGCACAGGAAGTGCATTCTAAGTGAGAGTAGGAAGAGGGCATGTGATATACCATGGCTGGAAGGTCGAGTGCCAGCAACATCTTAGAAATGGCATGCAGCTTTCTCTGGTTGGAGTAGATCACCTAACCTGAGCAAGAATGCAGGTAGTTTAGACAGGAGGGAAAAAAGAGAGGTATATTCAGAGTATACAAATATAAAGACTTTGAGGAATAATGAATATTTCTGACCATAAATAGTTAAGAAACACAAGGAAGGAAAACTCTGACTCCAAAAAACCTCCGCTGCCTTGCAGCATACCTCTTCAGGGGAAAGGCTAAGGGAGTAAACCCCGACAGAAAATCCAGAGCCGGAGTCCCTAAGGCGGTTCGACGTTGTAGTCAACACCGGCAACTCCTGCGGCGCACCTGAAGCCAAGCTGTATTGACTCCGTCTTTCCCTTGGACCCTTCAGCTGCAAAGAGAGGGGGGGTCTGCTGCATGGGCAACAGCAGACCCTCCATATCACCCTGCCCAGGCTCTGTAGCTTCAGCTTCACTGGAGAGGACACTCCAGCGTCATCACAAGATGTCGATTCAACACGGGAGGAGACAGATACCGTGTCACTCCCGAGTCGGACTGCACAGCCATTCTCGGCGGTGCAGATAGACTCTTAAGAAGCTACACCATCGTCTCTCGAGACGGACGGCTGCCGACGACAATCAGTTTAGTGTCCTGTCCACTGAGACACTATTGGGCTTAACTGTCCCAGACACCTTTCAGCCAGCTAAACTGATTGTGATTCAGCCCCTGTACTTCTTTCTGATCGTCTCCCAAAATGTCACCTGTATTCTTGTTTTCATGCTGCTTCTTGCTTCTCCCTGTGACCCAGGATTATTAACCCAAGCTCCATTGCCTCTCTGTCTTTCTCAGCCTTTAGCTGCATTGTCCCACTGTCCTTCAGGGACCTCACCTGGCAAAAGCCCAGTCATGGACCTAGCAAACTGTTCTCCTTTATTTGCCTCTACCCATTCAATATTGGAGCTGCCGAGACTTGCTGGAGAAAAGTACTGTACATGTAGGTATCCACAGGGCATTTCTTCTGTGCTTGCCTAGGCTGCTCTCTCTTAACTTTGCATAACATCTACGGTATTTCATCTTCTTTCCACTAATCTCTTATTTCTATGTTGCCCCCTCTCTCCTGCATCACCTTCCTGCTCCTCAGAGAAACACTTCTGTAGACCTGATCTCCCGTGCCTGCAGCCCATCTAAACCCTGTGTCTTCACCCAGGCTCCCCTCCTTCCGCCCCTTCACTGTAGACACGCTTGTCCTCTGTTAGGCCAGTTCCCCCTTCCTGCCGAGGGATCCCATCTCGTCTGCCCCCACAGAAACACTGCCCTCCCAATGATTGTTTTGTTCTTTTGAATCTCCATCCTCGCCCTCTGACCTAGATCCTTCCCTGCAGCGTTCAGATCTTATTGTGAACACCTACTGTTTTATCTGACTGGCCTCCCTCCCTCCAATCTAGTCAAATGGTAGCTCTGGGAGCCACAATTTAAATGCAATAAACTTCTCCTATTTGGCCACTGTTGATTGGTCCAGGAGTGGACGCCTGACTCAAGCTAGAGCAATCACAGTTCTTCACTAGGGTTTTGTATTTGAAAGGCAATCATTTTTCTGCTTTGGTGGCTGAAATTTAGAATATGTATATTTTGGAACTGTTGGAAGTCCAGTTCTGCATGAGAATTAAGGAGTAGAAAAAATAATAGTAAGAGAAGAATGAGATGAATGAGAGAACAAGAAAGAGAAAATATGAATGAATGAACATGAACAAATTATACAATAGCAGAGAGACAAAAACAACATTGCCTGAGTTCTTCACAAGCACTGATTCCCATTCCTTTTCATGTCATGACCCACTTAGGAAATGGTAACACCAGCTGTCGTCGTCGGCAGCCGTCCGTCTCGAGAGACGATGGTGTAGCTTCTTAAGAGTCTATCTGCACCGCCGAGAATGGCTGTGCAGTCCGACTCGGGAGTGACACGGTATCTGTCTCCTCCCGTGTTGAATCGACATCTTGCGATGACGCTGGAGTGTCCTCTCCAGTGAAGCTGAAGCTACAGAGCCTGGGCAGGGTGATATGGAGGGTCTGCTGTTGCCCATGCAGCAGACCCCCCCCCCCCTCTTCGCAGCTGAAGGGTCCAAGGGAAAGACGGAGTCAATACAGCTTGGCTTCAGGTGCGCCGCAGGAGTTGCCGGTGTTGACTACAACGTCAAACCGCCTTAGGGACTCCGGCTCCGGATTTTCTGTCGGGGTTTACTCCCTTAGCCTTTCCCCTGAAGAGGTATGCCGCAAGGCAGTGGAGGTTTTTTGGAGTCAGAGTTTTCCTTCTCTGATGTGCCCTGACTGGAAGATCGAACCAGCGACACTTAGCTCGCAGGCCGACGCTCAATCCACTGAGCCAAACCAGCCAGGGTACATACTGGCTTATGGCTAGTGGGCACATGTGTAATATGAGCATGGGTCAGGAAGCTGTGTTCTGCAGCTGGGAGAGCATGCCTGTAGTTCACACCCAGGTGGAGTTGTCTGGTTCCATTTTCTGGTTCCAGTTCTTAGCTTGGGTCCTGTGAGATACCCACATAAACTTATGGTAGAAGTCAGTTCCTCCAAGCTACTTCCTGAACTCCGAAATGGCTCTCCCATGTGCTCCAGGAACATCCTGTGCCCTGTACTCTAATTATCTAATGATTTATCTGTATACCCTGTTGTACTGTAAGTCCTGGGGGGAGGGGAGCACATCTGCCTTTCCATCATCATAGTCCCAGTCGTTGGAGTGTGGTAACCACCTTCTGAAAGAAGGAATTATGCTCTGCCCAGATGAAAAAATTAGGAAGATTGTAACTGGGACACAGGCTATGTATAAATACTCTCTTTTTGTAACGGAGACAACTTTGAATGGGAGCCCTGGAAAGGAAAGTACACAAGAACTGTGTCCTTTTGGCAGTATCTATCTGGTTGTTTTGTCAGGCCATGAGATCTTTCAGCTTATTTTGACTGGAAGTGCATACCTCAGTATTCATACTGGAAAATAAGAGTCAAACCATTTTCAGAATAACAGATCCCTTGATGAAAAAATGCCTTTTAAAAACCCTGAGAATAAATATGGGCATAACAATATGGGCAGTTTCTCTGTGTTGTCCACGGGCAAAATTATGTGTCCATTCTTATTTATCGGTACTGAGAATGCAAGGAGGATCACATTCTTTCTTATAGGGTGAGCCTCCTTCCCCGGGTTTTCCTTCATTTTGCTTTCTCTGGAGGTAGTCCTTCACCCCCAGTCTGCTGTCTGTCACGGAATTTCCAGCTTCACTGCCTCCTTCTGCTTTGGTGTAAGAGAATCCAAACTGTGACTAAGTGAAGCCACGTAGTTGCTAGTCACTTAGCGTAGCCCAGTTTTAAAGCCTTTCGAGGCTCTTCTAGGTCTTTTGCACTCCTTTGGTTCTTAGATCCGGCTACGACGGCTTATAATTATTTTGGTAAGACTCCATTTAATTTGAATTCCGGTTGAAGATTTTTGTTTATTCACTTCTTGGCTTTTGGAAAAATAAGATTCTTTCTTCACTGGGACCTACGCGTGCCCCTGTTTAACACTGAATTTACAAACCGTCCATCTGACTCCCTCCAGCAGCTTGGTCAGCCTTCTTGGCTTAGACCTTAGTCTTTCTTGCTTTTGCTTCTCCTCGGTTTTTTACATTTCCTGTACTTTTGGTCAAGATTAAGACCCTCCTGTTCTGCCCTTTTCCCTTCTATTTTTGTTTTGGTCACAGCCATGCCTTATCTTTGCAAAAATATGTGTTAAAAGGAGATACGGCTTAGCAGCAATTATTTAATAACCTTAGGGAATAGAATCAATAGAATTGTAATTCTTCATAAGTTTTAAGCATTTAAATCATTTCAAATAAAGTCACAATTGGGTTGAAGTCTGGTCTATAAGAGGCAGTTTAAATCATTTCAAATAAAGTCACAATTGGGTTGAAGTCTGGTCTATAAGAGGCAGTTTGGCTAAGTAATTTCAAGATTAATCTGGAAAAATAAAGATTGGAGAGTAGCATAGAAAAGTTTGATAAAGAAGGGTTCTGAGTCAGGATGTAATCTTACTCCTGGTACCAAAGTTAGCTCCTGGGTTGTGCTCTTGACTTTCTCCATTAAATTATTTTTCATCTTCCTATAGCCAGTGGTCTTTCTAAAACACGTATCTGAACACTTAGCTCCATGATTAAACTACGCAGTGGCTGACCTGGCCCCCAGGATAAGGACAGACTCACTTTTAAGGCACTCCATGATCCCACCCATGATACTTCTCCAGCCTCAGCTCTTGCCACGCTCCACTTCCCACTCTGTGTCCAGTCAGAGTATAACACTCCCAGGCTCTTCTAGGGTGCGCTTTCCTCTTTCACTTCCACCTCTTTCAGCATGCTTTTTGCTCAGTCATAAGACATCACATCCTCCAGAAACTGTTTCCTCATTTCCAAGGCCAGGTTAGAGGGCCCTTAGCTCCCTGTCCGTTTCCTGTCGTACGCACCACACCGTTTTGTCACCGCCTGGTGACTTAATCTCTGTCCTCCAACCAGCCTGTCAGTGCCATAAGGACTGGGACCAAGGTGTATCTGGTTCACACTTTTTACCCTTGGATCTAACACAATGCAGGTGCCCAGAGAACATTGGTCAAATGAAATGATTATAAGGCTAAAAGAATAGAAAAATATGATGGTGTTGTAAGAATAGACAAATTGATGGAATGGAAAAGACAGCCCAGAAGGAGACTATTATCTGTATAAAAATTTAATAACTAATGAAGTATGCATCATAAATCCAAAGAGTAAAGGAATATTTATTTGATAAATGGTATCATTTTTTTAAAGCTTATCAGTGAGGACACGGTTAGTGTGCATTCTCATGCATTGCTGAGCACCTATATCAGTTGTTAGAATTCTTTCTGGAACAGTTTGGCTCTGTCTATATCAACTCCAATTGGTCATGTAATTTTACTTAAGTGAATCTCGGTTAAGGAAACTTTTTAGATACAGATAAAGCTTTAAAAGTTGGTCATCAGAATGTTCAATTACAGCAAAAATTAGTAATAGTTTAAATACCCAGCAGTAGAAAAATAATTAGATGATGACATATCTGACAGAATAATACATAGCTATTAAAAATGAATATCAGCCACATCTAGAAAAAGACTTTCACAGTATTTATATCTAACAAAAGACTCATGGCCAGAATATATAAAGAACTTCTGCCTATCCCACCTACCCCCTAAAAGACAGCCCAGTTGAAAAAAAAAAATAGGCATTTAAGAAAAAAAAGATAAGCAAATGATCAACGAACATTTAAAAAGTGCACAATATCATTGCACATCAGGAAAATGTAAGCTATAAACCAGAAGACAGCATTATACATTCATCAGAGCGGCTAAAATTAAAAAGGCTGACAAAAGTCAAATGTTGGTGAGGATATAAAGCAACTGGACCAGTTACCTATTGCTAGGTAGAAGATAAATTAATTCAATCACTTTGAAAAACTCTTTGACAGTATTTTTTAAGGCTAATATATACCTATCCTATGACCCAGCACTTCTACTCCTAGGTATATACTGAGGAGAAATGAGTTCATATGTCTATCAAAAGACATAAATGAAGTTGTTCAAAGCAGCTTTCTTCAAACTAGCCCAAAACTGGAAACAACCCAAATGTCCATGAACAGGAGAATGGATTGATAAATTGTGATATATTCTGTTTGGAATACTGTACAGCAATAACAAAAGGACAACCTAATCATACAACAACATGAATGAATCTCACTGACACTGTGTTTAACGAAAGAAGACAGACCAAAGGAGTACACACTAAATGATCCTATTCATATGATAGGAGAAGAGGCAACTTAAATGATAGTGATAGAAATCAGAATAATGGTTACCCCTGGGTAGGAGAATTGACTGGGAATGGGCACAAGAGAATCCTCTGGTGGGATGAAAATTCTCTATATGTTAGCCTGTATCAGGGTTACATAGGTCTCTACATATGTCCAAATTCAACAAATTATACTTCATATGTAAGTACTCATTTACATTTCTCACTGATTTAAAAAGGGGGGGGTGACATGTGGCCTTGGACAAGTCACTTCATTTTCCTAAACTTCATTGTTCTCAACTGTAAATCATAATAATACTTAACGTGCAGGTTTGTTGTTAGAGTAGTACAGGGTCAGTGTGCAATAAATGGTGGTTTATTATCAACTAGAAATATTTTTAAATGCTTGTGATATGTGAAATATTTATATATTGAATATATATAGTTGGAGAACTATAAAACAAACTAAACTCCTTTATACATTAAGAAAGTTAATTCACAAAATATAATCAATGGATTAGATGGCTTTAGTTGGTGGGATTTATTTTTTCTTCTATTTTTAGTTTACAGGAGTGTTTGATGAGCATCGCTTTCAGAATGGAAACATATTAATCTTACTTTAAACATTAAAAAAATTTTAGCCAATAGTAAGCCCAGTATGAACCACCAGTCAGTGTGAAACCCCAAATATTAATTCTC